>NC_142083.1:68144041-68447071 GCF_054644295.1 Miniopterus natalensis
CTCTTGATGCATTTAGCCAAATGTCCTGGAGTGTTTGGGGAGTGGTGGGAGAGATCTGAAGGCAGGGAGGTAATGGGGAAGCTAATGGAAGGGCAGGGAGCAGTGCCTGATCTAGATCAGATAAGAGGTACACCTTCAGGGGTTTGCAGTGGGGTGCTGGAAGGTCATACAGAGCCAAGAAAGTCAGTGAAAAAAATATACCAAGTGAAAGAGATAGATCAAGGCTCCATCCCCAGGAAATGGCTGCTTGCAAGAATGCCACAGAAAGCTGGTGGGCAGATGTTCAGGTGAGCTTTTTGGCGGGGGGAAGGGAGAAGGGGAAACATGAGCCCTGTAGTCCTGGGCATAAGGAGGCAAAGCAATCTTATTGCCATCTCCCCAGAAGTAATTTAGGGGCCTGACAACATAGCTGACAGCCAGGAACAGCTGTGCTCAGGGCTTCAAAACTCCATTGAGTAGCAACTGGAGCAACTTTTCAAATTCTTTATTAGCAGGGAAAAATCTAAGGCCTAATCACCCTCGTTTACTAGAAAGAGACAAAGCAACCCACAAATGACAGTGTACTTAGAGCAAACAGCTAGGAGGGAGTTAGAAGCAGGAAAGACACCTGGTATTTGTCATACAAGTGCTTACCTGAGTAAAAATGTATAGCATGCTTTCCCACTCAGTAAGACTTTGTTTTTTGTTTTTGTTGTTGTTTTTATTCATTGATTTGAGAGAGAGAAGGAGAGGGAGAAAGAGAAACATCGATTTGTTTTTCCACTCCTTTATTATTAATTGGTTGGTTCCTGTATGTGGCCTGACTGGGGTTTGAACCGGCATCCTTGGTGTATGAAGCCGATGCTCTAACCCACTGAGCTACCTGGCCAGGGCTCCCACTCGGTAAGACTTTAACACAAATTCACTAAAATTAGAAAACAATTTAAAATAGGATTATTTTTAAATACTAAACATGAATACAGCACTATGAAATTCCTAGACACCATTAGATGCTAATTTCCAGGTTTGAGTAGGACACACTATAAAATAAAATAAAATGACTCCCAGACTCTTTAGGTTTATTCACTAAATTCCATTCGAGCTGCTGCCATTCTTTCCTTTGAACGTACCTCTGGCAAAGGAGATTTGATTACTCTCTGCTTTTTAAAAAAATCGTTATTAAAATATACTTGACATAAATTTAAGGTGTATAACATGTTAATTTGATACATTTATATATTGTGATATGATTGCCATTGTAACATTTATTTATAGTGGTTGGAATAATTAAGGTTTAGTCTCTTAGCAAGTTTGACGATCATAGTACAACATCGTTGTCTATAGTCACTGTACCATGCATTCGATCTCTAGGGTTGTTATTTATTATTCATTGTAAATGCGTACCCTTGAACAACATCTGTCCTATTCCCACACCCCCCAACCCTGGTAACCACCCCTTCACTCTTTGTTTTTCTGAGTTTGGCTTTTTGAGATTCTACATATAAGTGATACGTACAGTGCTTGTCTTTCTCCTTCTGACTTATCTCACTTAGCGTAATGTGCTCAAGGTCTATCCGTGCTGTCACAAATGGCAGGGTGTCTCGTGGCTGACTGATATTGCATTGTGTATGTATACCATAGCTTCTTTATCCATTCACGTGCTGATGGGCACTTAGTTGGTTTCCATATTTTGGCTATTGTGAATCATGCTGCAATAAGCGTGGGAGTCCACATGCCCCTTCATATTATATTTTCATTTCCTTTGGATATAGACCCCAACGTGAGATTGCTAGATATGTTAGGTCTGTTTTTAATTTTTTGAGGAAACTCCATATTGTTTTACTATAGTGGCTGAACCAAACTACTTTCATCATTCAAATCGCCAAAGGAAGATATGTTGGCCACACTGTACATGCCTCTTACCTCATGAAAAAACAAACAAACATATATATATACCATCTGCACACATCCTTTCTTCCTGTTAAAGCGGAAGAAAAGTTTCTCCCCCGACATAGATGCAGTCCCTCCCCTGTATGTTCCAACCCCTTCCACTTGCTCAAATTTTAATTAACGCTGTTGAGATTTTCACTAAGTCCATTGCGTATCCTTATGTCTATTGTTTTGAACTCTGCATCTGGTAGATTGCTTTGTCTCTATTTTGTTTCGTTCTTTCTCTGAAGTTTTGTTCTCTTGTTTTACTTGGAACGTGTTTTTTCGTCTCCTCATTTTGGTAGTAGCCTCCTTGTGTTTCTTTCTGTATATTAGGAAGAGCTGCTACGTCTTCCAGGCTCGGTAGAGTGGCCTAGTGTAGTGGGTGTTCTGTAGGGTCCAATGGCACAGCCTCTCTGATCACCCAAGCTAGGCACTCAAGGTGTCCCCCCCTTTTGCTCTGTGTACACCCTACTCTTGTAGTTGAGCCTTGATTGTTGGCATGTCAATGGGAGGGATTTTCCCCCAGGGTGATCAGTTCCTAGGACTGGCTGCGACCACCAACCAGCGACCTCCTCTGACCACAATCATTGTGGAGGATCAGCTGTGCAGGGGACCACCCCACAGAGCAGTACTTACTTCAGCAGGGCTCTGGTGCCTACTGAAGTCCACTCCTTGAGTATGTTGCTGTGGAGGTGGTTGAGTGGGGTGCTTTGATGTGATCTGAAGCTATCCACTGGGAGCTCTGGCTCTGGGGCCTCCCAGGAGGTGTAGGCCAAGGTCAGGTGCCACCTGCGTTCTGCCTGGGGCTACCCAGCATGAGCTACAAAGTGATCTGCAGATGGCTACCAGTTGGGCTGGGCTTGGAGGTGGCCAAGCGAGGCCAAGCCGCAAAACAAGGCCAGCTGCTGCTAGTGCCAGGGTTGAGGCCACTTAGCAAGAGGTATGGGCTGGCTGAGGCCAGATGCTGTTGGAGAGATTTTAGGAAAATCTGAAGCATGAACCAAGACAAGCCATTCATATGGAAAAGCCACTGGCAACAGCTTGAGTGGGCTTGAAAGTTGGATGGAGCAGGCCTCAGGGAATCACTAGGGTGGAGTGAACAGTGATAGCCATATTAATAGAAACTCAGATATGGTTTCCGCCTTCTGGCACTGTGGGGGAGGGCTCAGAAAAGGAACAAAGGCTCTGTCAGCACTTCTATCTAGGAAAAAGCTGTCTCTCCAGCTCTTTCCCTGATGCCAGACACTTCATTTCCTCCCCGTGTTCCCCTTGTGCCTTTCAAACTGCTGTCTCAGGGATAGAACTCAGGGGGACTGAGTCCAAGTAAGTCCTTGCACAGGGAACTGCCTGGGACTCCAGCAGCCCTCTGTCTCCCTCAGCCTCAATCCCCACTGGTTTTTACAGCCGGAAGTTATGGAGACTTCTCTTCCTGGCACTGGAACCCTGGGATGGGGGGCCTGGTGTGGGGACCCCTCGCTTCTCAGCGAGGCTCTGCAGTCAAGATATCCCTCCCAATTTTTATGCACCACACATGGTTGTGGGACCAGCCTCTTCCACGTCTCCACCCCTCCTACCAGTCTCAGTGTGGCTTCATTTTTAATTCCCTAATTGTAGGACTTCCATCCAGCCAGATTTCAGGTGTTTCCAAATGATAGTTGTTCTGTAGTTTAGTTGTAATTCAAATTGGTTGTGAGAGGATGCGAGTTCCACATTTATCTACATAGTCATCTTGCAGGAAGTTCAATTATTTTCAATTAACACTGTAAATATATTTTCTCTTCCTTATGATTTTCTAAATAACATTTTTTCTCTTACTTCATTGTGAGAATACAGTATATAATACATATAACATACAAAATATGTGTTAAGCAACTGTTTTTGTCATAGGTAAGTCTTCTGGTCAATAATAGGTTATTAGTGGTTAAGGTTTTGGTAAGTCAAAAGTTTTATGTGAATATTCAACTGCATGGGGAAGAGGAGGGGGAGAGTTTGGCACCCTTAACCCCTGTGTTGCTCAAGGGTCAACTGTATATCATAGTGATTATTCCTCAATGAGTGAGTGGGGGCAATATGTATTATCTAACTTGTATGCACAGAGTTGAATTACATTCGTAAAATAATTTTTAAGCTTTTTTCAGGTAAGTCGAAGAAAAAATGAATAGTACAGAGAAGATATGCCATGAGATCCAGTACAGTTTGTAAAGGGGTCTCCCAATGAATCGCTGAGCTTTCTACAAGCCAGCACAGAGGAAATTCAATTAATTACTGATTCATAAGTTCCATAAGATAAAAACAGCTCCATTTACTCATGTATTATTAGTCCCATTTTTAAAGTAGAGAAACGAAGGCGTTAATTTGCTCAAAGTTCCCTGGTTCATGTGTGGCAAAAATGAGAATAATACCCTATCCAAACACACTCATCTCTCCATTGTATGTGACTGTTCAAAAGAAGATGAGGTGAGAACAGAAAATATGTCACTGAGTTTGACCAGGAGAGAGGCCAGAATTTCAGCTATGAGGGAAAGGCATAGAAAAGGCCTCCCAAGCAGAAACAGTAGAAAAGCAAGATCAGGGAACAATAAACAGGGTACCAGCTTATGTGAAATGTAAACACTACTTACCTTTTGGTAGAATACATTGAAATTTTTTCATTAAAATTTCATTAAATTCTGATTCTAATTATGATCCAATGTCACCAAAAACATTTTCAATAAGGATAATAGTGCCTACTACACTGGGTTTTTGTAAAGATTAAATGATACACATTATAAAACGTTTAGTAATTACCTGGTACAAGTAAGTGTTCAGTAAATATTAGTTGTCATTAGCGTGTTAATTATGATTACCTCAGCACAGTTCCTTCCAGGTGTTCTCTAAATGCATCATTTAAAAAACATGTTTTAAAAAATCATTAAAGTTTTCTTTCTTTCCTCCCTCCTGCCTCCCTCCCTCCCGCCTTTCCTTCCTTCCTCTCCTTTTTTCTTTCTTTCCTTCTTATTAACCTTATTCTTCTTCAGCAGACAGCGCTCTGACCTTTATTATTTAAACTAGAAAGTGGCTGTAGAAATTTCAGGTCACGCTGCTGGGGAGGCAACCAAATGAGAAGCCAGTGAGGGAAGAGGTCGGTCATGAGGGCGGCTGTTCCCCTGTGCACTCAGGTCTCTATCCAGAGCCTTGGGTTTTGATTATCAAAGAACACTTATTTGAATAATGCAAAGGAATCCATTTGATGTATATTATGACAGCAAGCCATAGGATACTTAAATACCCCCAAATCTGGAAGACATAAAACTACACATCAGCTTATTAAAGACCTAACTTTCTAGTTGCAGAGGCAGAGACAAAAAAAGCACGGGGGGGGGGGAGGGGGGGGCTCTTTGCCTCTGGATCAGTGATTCTCAAAGTGTGATACTCCAACTAATAGTATCAACTTTATGGAGACCTTTTTAGAAAAGCAAATTATTAACCCTACTTCAGACCATTTGAATCAGAAATTCTGGGGTTGGAGCCCAGAAATCTGTGTTTGGTCAAGCCCTCCAGGAGATTCTAGTACATGCTAAAGTCTGAGGATCACTGTTCACCATAAGTCAACTTTTACACAAAGATACAGTCCCACAGAGTGGGGGGAAACATAAACAAATTGATTGTTTTCACCCCCAAGCTCTCATGACCAAATGGGAGCAAGAGGAAAGGATCTTTAGCCAAGGTGGAGCTAAGGGTTAGTTTCTCTAACCACTGGAGAAAAGTGAAAGAGAGAGGTGGGTGGAGGCATGCCTACAGCCAACAGGCCTTCAGGGAAATTGAGTTTGACCTTGCTCCAAAGCTGTGACACTGGTAGCATGAACTAGATGTGTGCTTTATGCATTCTGCTGTTCCAAAGAGATGGTCATAGGGCCCTCCATCCCACTGGGCTGGCTGGAGGCAGTCCTCTTAGGAGGAGGGGCAGCACTCCCAGTTACATCAAAGGGAACCAGGCGTTCAGGGAAGTGGCTGCCAGACAAAAGAAACTCTCTATGTCTTTTAAAACATACATCACACACGAACATTGCAAACAGAACGTTGGTACCCAAACCTAAACTGCTACATTTAATCAAGTTCCATCAGCCTGGTTCACATTGAAAGATTTCAAATACTTTGAGGATCTGGCATCAAAGATAGAAAACCTGACCGTAATTGGTATTTACCTGGAGGGCCTTGGCCCTATCCAAAGTGACTGTCCAAGAGAATTCTCACAAAAACAAACTGAGGACTATAATTTTGAAATGTCCCCACAATCACACTTTCATAGAGTTTAAAAATTTGTTGGAAAAATATTATAATAGTAATATTATTAGTATAATTAGTAAATAGTATTAGTATAATCTCTATCAATTACAATATGATTTCTCAAATCATTTTTTGGGCCATTTTGTGTAATTTATTCCTGAAGCATCATGTAATAATTAAACCTAAGGAAGACTAGGTTTTGTATTTAATTAGAATATTCCTTTAAATGTAGAGAGCAACAAGTAAATGATATATAAAGGCTGCTTCTTCACTGGTAAATGACTAATGCATAAAAACACAGGGAGATTAAGACATTCTCCCTACAGACACTGTGAGTAATGAGCAAAAGTGTCACAATCTAATTCTACATAAATAACACATTGACTTTATGTATAATATTCTTTTTCCATCTATGCAAATATTTTCCAGTTATGTTCTATTTGCCAAGTAAAAGCCATTTTTAAATTACTTCCTTGAAATGACACAATCTTCTTTATTTCTTCTAAACCCCATGTTTACTTTCAACCAAAGATCTTTTTAAAGTTCTAGATTTCTCCAGAGATAATTTTAGGAAAGGGTTACGTAAGGGTTTAAGGAAAAAATTTTTAATTTTATAAAAATTACCAAATAGATGGAATTTCTTCTGATTCTAATTTGCTGACACAATTGATTTCCAAAAAAAAAAAAAAAAAAGCAAATATATGGAAGTTGTTCTATTAACAGAAGGAGAAACGTTGTCTGTGTTTTGTATGTGCATTGTTCCTATTTTATGGAAACTATTCTGACTCACTTCAACAGCAGGAATTATGTTTCTTAATAAACTCAGGGCTATTTTGAGAATTTACTTATCTAATATTGGTACTTTGAAGGAAAATGTAATCCCATTCAACTGTCATCAGATTCACGGCTTTTAAGGGGTTGATTTAGGTGTGATATAAAACATGAAGATTTGAGATTCCCTCATTAGTCTTAACTTTAAATATGATGGCTTGAAGTAATAACATACTGGGCTACTTCAGCTTCTGGTGAAAACCTTTTCACTGTTACTCCCACACTCTTTAATACTACTTGATGTGGGAAGAGCAGAGCAAGCACAAAATACATGTGCTTCTCTCTAATTCCACATGCCTTTCCACCTCCCGGCCACCATTCTGTCTCATCTGCCTAGAATTTAAGAAATGGAACTTTTCTGTTTGGCTACACGTGCATTATCTAATCTAAACTTTCTAGGAAGTCATTAAGGAAGTTCCTATGTTTATTATCTTCAAATCGAAGCATAGGGATATTCAGAAACTCCAAAGCCTGTGTGCCTTCCCACCGCACAATATTACCAGAGACATAGGAGGCTGCAGCAATTTGTATTCATGGAGCACCCAGCTACCGCTCTCAAACTACGGGATCTACTGCATACACCCCACTTCCCAAAGACAGAGATTTTTCATAGTATGTACCTTTTAATAATAATAGTCATGATAAAGAAGAAAAATCTTGTTTATTAGAGATGATTTATAGTTGCATTATTTAGGATTAGGTTTGGCTGTATGTGACAGAAATTCCCAAACGATGGAGGCTTACACAAGATAGAAACTGCTTCCATCTGATGTAAAAGCCTGGAGGTAGGCATCCCTGGGCTGCTGTGGCAGATTCTCAGAGCCAGAGACTCAGGCCCCCTCTCCTTTACTGCTGTACCAGTCCCAAGTTTACTATATGGTCCAAGGTGGCTGTGGAAGCATCAGCAATACATTGGAACTCCAGCCAGCAGAAGGAAAAATGGGGAAAGGACGTGTCTTCTCCTTTTTTAGCACATAAAACTTTGTTTACATTGAATAGACTGGGCAGTACTAGTCAGAGGGCCACCTCTGGCTATAGGGATGGAGGAAAAGTTCTCTTTATTCTGGTTGCCATGCTGAAACCTGATAGTTGTTGTAAAGGAAGAAAGAATAGGGTAGGGGTGGACTTGGAGGATTAGTTCACAGTCTCTGCAACAGGGGATGGAAATGTATTCATGTTGGGGGGACAGCAGTGTAAACTGGGGACTTTGGAGTGCTGGTGAGCATATGCTCATATGTAGCCAAATCTTTCAATTTTTTTAAAAAAGAAGCCAGAAATATGGATTTTTGTGTGGCATTTACTGAGTTTTAAATATTTCCAGTTGATCAAAATATTTTTTTAAAAAACAGTATAGGCCAAATGAAACCCATCTGTGTCAGCCTGCAGGCTGACAGTTTGCTTCCTTTGATCTAAAAGAATTTCTTTTTTAGATTTATTTTCCATCAAACAACAAATACTGATTGAGGATTACAACGTGTAAGGTATCACATAAAGGGCAACGAAGGACAGAAAGATATAATTTCATTGGAACAAGAAAGTGTCTGATGTAAGAAATGGGGTTCATGACTAGAATGGAAAAAAAGAGGTTGTTCTGTTTTTTAGTTTTTTGGGTGTTTTTTTTTTAATTTTGTGTTGGTTTGGGCCCAGTGTCTTTGCCTGATCCTCAACATTATATCTGATTTCCTTAGGTCTTTCATCAATGTTTAATAGTTTCCACTCCTATTTTAGTTCAACCAAGTGAATAACTGTTCCTTGAATTCTGTTTCAGAAACTTACCTTTTGGAAATATCAAATACTCTTCCTTATTTTGGTGCCAATGTTCTGTTTTACTAAAAAAATTTCTTTAAGCTTTTCTTTACATGTCACAATCCTTGTCAAGTTAATCGTACACAGATACACATAATAATTTATGTCTAAACTTGACCTATTATCCTCAAAAGCATGCGAAGGGACAAAAAAATATGTGTTGACAACATTCACTACTGCTCCTCCCAGAAGTAGAGAGCCAGCCGAGAGTCAAGGTGAAGCCACCAGAGCCACTCAGTCCATTCTCCCAGGAAAAGCAGTGAGAGTGGAGCACAGGTTGGTCTTCCCTGGGCGACCTGAGACACACAATCTTCCCACTGTCCTCTGGAGCTGTCCTAACCAGCACACTGGACTCAGGACTAGCTACATAATTTGCAGGGCCCTTGTTCAAAGTTATTGAGAATTTGAAGACAATGACAGCAGAGCATTAAACTAAGCACGGGCACTTCTGAGAGCAGGGTCCTATGTTGCTGCACAGGTCTCATGGCCATGAAGCCGGCCGTGCCTTAGTGATGGACCCACTGACACTGTGACCAGGGAAGTGGACAGCAGGAAACATGGCCCAGAGACACAGGCGGAGGGTTTTTTCAGGAGCATTTGGGGTGAGAGAGGCACAGGAACAGTTTTCAGTATGAGGGGAAAAAAGGGGGGGGCGAATAAAGGTTTTTGTTTATTTGTTTGTTAAGTCTCCTCATGATCTGCATGTCTCCCTTTATGGTGTTCAAGAAGAAAACAGTTATTTTGAAAGAATGTTTCAGTCTGTAGGATTCTGTTGCCATTGAGGGGCTGAAACTTGGGGGCCACAACTATAATACCATTTCACAGCTTTAGGTCAAGTCAGTGACTTGGCCGACACTTTTAGAGTAATGGTGGTTTGTTCGCATTTATGACCTGCGAGAAAGAAGACACTATTCTTGACTGACTGACTTCCTTCCTTGAACAAATGTGAAGTCCTTCATTATCTCTCAATAATAAGCTTAAATATTTTTACTTAACTATTGTTAAAATTACGTAAACAATTAATTATTTGGTTAGGCAACCAAGTGTAACTGCAAAGGCAATCATAATGAATCTTATTTGTACATAGCTCCTACCCTGTATGTCACATAACTCACCAGAAGCTACATTCAGGATAAGGTCTTTTCAGGGTCTTCTGGACCCCTTCCCTTCACCTTCTACATACCCTTTAACCCATAGCTGACTTTCATCTTCACTTTTTCTCACGAGGCCTCCTAGAGCCCCAATGCCCATGTAAACAAATGTTCCTATATCATAAATTTCCTCCCAGAAAGTTCCTTTGACCTCCTTGCTTTGCATAATGTGTCACTTTTCACCAAAAATATAGCTTATATTGGGTTCTAAATATTACTCTCATGCTATCACTTTTTAATACCCTTGGAAAAAATTTCTCCTTCTTTGAGATACATGCCATCTGCTATCCCTTCTTGTCATTGAAAACCACCGATTTCTAGTCACTTCTCCCTTTGAGGGGCCTCAAAATCCTCAGCCCCCTTTCTTCTCCACTAAGCTTATCCTAAAAATGTCTAACCTTGAATCAGTCTAACCATCCACCTCCTCTCCTACACCTCCAATGCTAGACTAACGGAGAAAATCATACAAATGTTCCGATTACCGCCACCAGAAACATACGGTCTCCACCTCATTTAGGCTCCCAGTACTCTGTGCCAGTTCCGTATACGTCCCTGATGAATGTTCTCTCTAAATCTTCACAAGATCTACTGAAAATATTCTTCAATTTCCTCATGCCGCCTGTGCTGATACTGACCTCTTTTTTCTTATAAATTAACCTTTCTTACCCCATAGGAAAAAAAAAATATTACTCTTAGGGGTGGAATTTTCCCATTTCCTGCCCCATATTTACAAATAAGTCTATAAATGCACCCACCCTTCGGTAAACTGATTGCATTAATAGCCCAAATTAATGGCCTCCCTTTTCCATTCCCTTTGCCCTGCAATTTCGTAATCCCTTCCCATTCCGACCCTGGGTTTTGTATAAAACTTCCTTTTGTGATGGCTTGAAAAAGCACTTGTGTGTCTCCACCTTCTTTTCTGGAGCCCTTTCATAGCCTTGAAAAGAAGCCCAGCCTGGCGGGGGGGGGGGGGGGGGGGGGGGGGGGGCGGGGATGTACATGGAGCAGAGCTGAACTGCCCTAGACAAGACCAGCCTTGTCCAGTCAGCCCCCGGCAGTTCCTCAGCTGACCACAGATCTAGGAACAAGCCCTAAGACAAGATTTGCCAAATCTGGTCCAACAGAACAGCCTTGCTGACGTGCAGGTTTGAGAGAAATAACAAATGGTTGTTGTTTTCAACAACTAAGTTTTTAGATGCTTTGTTATGAAAAAATAGCTAATACAAACTCTAACCTCCCTCTCTCCATTCTCAGAGGAAAAAGTCTACCTCCTCTTTTTAAAGGCACATTCTCCACTTGGTGTTTATTCCACTCCTGCTGGGATGCTTTCAGATCTCAGCCCTTATGATTATATTTCTCTATATTGTATTTTCAACCTCTTGCTCTCTTTTCACCTCCTATCCTAAAGATATAAACATGTTTAAATATCTCTAATGAAAATAAAACAAACATACACACAAAAAAACCTTTCTTTATGGCATATCTTCTGCAAATTACTGACTTATTGTAGGGTGTGTGTGTGTGTGTGTGTGTGTGTAGATATATGTAGAGAGAGAGAAAGAGAGAGAGAGGCAGAGAGACAGAGAGATTTATTATAAAGAATTGGCTTATACAATTGTAGAGGCTTCATGAATCAAAAATCTGATGGGATAGGCCAGCAGGGTGGAGACTCAGGTAAGGGTTACAGTTCAGGTCCAAAGGCAGTGTGCTTGCAGAATTCCTTCTTGCTCAGCTGAGGTCAGTCTTTGTTCTATTAAGGCCTACAGCTGATTGGCTGAGGCCCGCCCACATTATTTTAGGTAATCTGCTTTACTAAAAGTACACTATTTAAATGTTAATCTGATCCCAAAGACACCTTCACAGAAACATCCAGAATAATGTTTGACCAAATATCTGGGCACCATGGTCCAGCTAAGTAGACACACAAGTTTATCATCATAAGTTGCTGTATCCGTTTTTTTGGTACCCATTAATTATTCACCCTTTTCAGTTATCATCTTATCAATATACCCAAGGAATTGATACTGCCAAACAATCTCATTCTTCTTTGTCTTTATTTCATTTATAGACTTTTCCCCTAGATTGCTTCCTATCTTTCTGATTGCTGCTTTTCAGTTTTCTTTATGGCATGGCTTCTTTCCCCTGCTTCCTAAACGATCCTTAAGGTTGTGCTTCCCAGACTACCTGAATCTGTTGTAGGCGGCAGAAACAGCACCAGGTATTAGACCCACGAGGTCAGACCAGACCTGAGTTCAGCAGCCTCAGTACTTGAGTTCTGGCTAGGAAAGAATTCAGAGCTAGGACTCCAACTATAAGAGAACGTTTATTTATAGAATCACAGAGGTGGAAGACAAAGGAAGGGCCCCAGGAGCTTGGGAGTGAGGAAGCTAATGGTAAGTGCCTGGGGGCTGGGGAAGAGTAGGAGGAAGGGGAGGGCGAAGGTGTGCTCCCTAGAGGCAGAGTGCTCTGGGTCCTCTGTTCTAAGGGTTTTTGTTTTTTTTAATATATATATATATTTATTGATTTCAGAGTGAGAAGAAGAGAGAGGGATAGAAACATCAATGATGAGAGAGTCATTGATTGGCTGCCTCCCGCACACCCCCTGCGGGGAATAGAGCCCAAAACCCAGGCATGTGCCCTGACCAGGAATTGAACTAGGATGTCCTGGATCTTAGGTCGATGCTCAACCACTGAGCCATGCCGGCCAGGTGTCCTAAAGGTTTTAAGGGTGGAGATTTTAGGGAAGGTCCCCAGGGGAAGATCTTAATAGAATATTCAGCAGTTTTCCAGGTGTGTCCTTTCAGGGTCTAGGTCTCCACTGATTGGTTGGTGCCATGGGGTCCTGGTCCTGAGGTCAGTGGTGAGGGTCACTGGTCTGGTTTTACTGCATTTCTGGGCCTGGAACTGAAATACAACTGATCTAAAATTTATCTCTAGGATAGAAAGGTCAGGGGATCCAAACCACTTGGTCATGACCAAGGAGGAATGGTTACCTTGGGGGAGAGGTCCCACCCTACAATTGTCCTTTGCTTTCCTCTCTGGTGACCTTCTGTACCTGGCCCATCACCCTTGCTCTGCTCCTGTATGTCTAACTGCCTATCACAGATCCCCTCACTACTAGCAACTTTAACTACCAATCTGTATCTTCCACTTAGCACTCTATGCTGAGTTTCATACATTCATTCATTTATTCATTTACTCATTTAAGGTACTAATAGGCTATTTATTTTATTAGTTATTAAACACAATGAGGGTTTGTGGTAACCTCTAAAATTTTCCACAAATCCCTGCTTTCTGTTATTTACACAGTTGTTTTACCCCTCCCCTTGAGTGTGAGCTTTTAATGAACAGATTACAGCAAAAGTAATGAGCTGCCACTTCTAAAATTAGGTTACAAATGGACTCTGGCTTTTGTCTTGCTCACCCTCTGTTGCCCTTTCTTGGCACTGTCTCATTCCCTCTTTCTTAGAGTCCTTGCTGTGGGGGAAAAAGCTGCCATGTTATGTGAAAAGCCTTATGGAAAGGCTCATGTGGCAAGGAACTCATGTCTCCAGTCAACAGTCAGCAAGGACTTGAAACCTCCACCAGTCACAGGAGTGAGTTTAGATGCAGATCTTCTCCCAGTCGAATGTTGAATTGACTGTAGCTCTGGTAGATACTCAGCCTCATAAAGACCCTGAGTCACAGGCACTCAGTTAAGTTGCACTTGGATTTCTGACCCACAGAAATCATGAGAAAATAGCTTTTGTGTTTTTAAGTGGATAAATGTGGGGTAATTTGTTTTACGGCAATAGATAACTAATGCAGGATTACCCCAGGATCCAAAGCCAAATAAGAACTAGCCCCTGAACTCAAAAACCCTCCAGACTATTAGCGTTGATAGAAAAGTAGCCATGGTTGCAGTGCAACAGAAACACACATAGCAAGTGACGGAAGCTCAGAGAGAAGAGGGTTTCAGTCACACTTGAAGGCTGAAGGATTCACTCAGCAGATTTTGTTTTGTCATTGAAAATGAGAAAAGATGGTGGAATACTTGAGGAGAAAATGAATTTTTAGAACCTCTACTGGAAAGAATAGTTAACGGTATCTAGGCAGTGCGAATTTGGGTTTGGAGATAATGGACCTATAGGAGCTTCAGTTAAAGTTGGGGTTTATTTTTCAAATGCTCTTCGCAATATGGATATGATAGAGAAGTTGATGGTTGAGTTTTGGATTCAGAGAAGATAACACAGAAAGCAAAGGGCCAAGGGGGGGGGGAAGAGCTGAGAAAAATAGCAAGACAATCCTTACAATTCTGGTTCATGGAATTTAGGTTAAATAGGAGAAGGAAAACAAAGCTGCTGAGAGTTGGGGAAAATGCGGTAGATTCTGACCTCCAACCAATCCCTAGGGCTAAGCGAGTCAGGGCTACGTTTGGCTTAAGCCTAGGCCGTGCACTCCATTCCCGAGGCGGAGGAGACTTCCAGCCAAGGGTGGGAAAGGCATGTTTATCCAGGTATGCTGCTGTGATGTGAATGGGTGCTTTAAAACAGAGACTACTGCTTCCCTACAATAGTCTCCATTCCTTCCAGAGTAAGGAACCCCTAATTTTTAGGGAGTGGAAAACAACTACATTTCCTAGTCTCTGACAGCTAGGGATAGCCTTGTTACTAGTGAGCTGATGAAAGGGATGTGAACAGAAGTGGTGTGTGCAACTTCTGGACTATGTGCCCTTCAAGCGAAGGAGATAGCATTATAGTTCCCTTTTATTCCCTTTCTGCCAGCTGGAATGTAGTTGTGGTCATGAGCCAACTTGGACCATGACGAAGAGATTATATCCTAGGGATAGCAAAACAACAGAAGGAACCTGTAATTCCTGGATGATCTCATAGAGCCTTTATGATACTACATGGGGGATAATTAAACTATATTTTTTAAGCTGCTTTTAATGTGGTTCTCTGTTTTAAGCAACTGGACCTATATTTCAACTAATTCAGATGTCCAGTAAAAAAGGTAAGCTAAGAATATAGATGTCCATAGCATAACACAGAAAATAGTAAGCAATAAACAAAGGCGTGGGTTAAAATTAAGGGCACAGAGAAGAATCCCCTCAAGCCAGGCAGTGAGCTTGCTAAAGAGGCTGAAGCTTCTGCTCAGTAATAGACTCCAGGCTGTCCCTAGGTGGTGGAGTGTGAGTTAGGGAATGTGCCTCCACAGCTCATTCTTCCAGCAGTGGCTCTGGAAAGCAATGGTGATGGTGCCATGGCAGTGACAATTGGCCCCTGTATCAAGCACACCCAAGGAACATTTGACCTTGGTATACTTTCTTAAATTATTCGTGGTTTGGGTTCATGTGCTTTTTTTTTTTTTTTTAAATCCTCACCCAAGAATATTATTTCCATTGCTTTTCAGAGAGAGTGGGCGGAGGAGAAAGAGAGAAATAGAAACATTGATGTGAGAGAGATACATCCACATTGGTTGCCTCCTGCTCATGTGCCAACTCCAGGGCCGGGGATTGAGCCTTCAACCAAGGTATGTGCCCTTGGCTGGAATCGAACCCAGGACCCTTCAGTCCACAGGCTGACATTCTAACCACTGAGCCAAACCGGCTAGGGCTGGCTTGATACTTCTTGAAAATAATCATAGAAATTTAAAATTTTAGGGGTTGAAGAAATCTTAGCAACGGGAAAAACCTTCTGCTCCAATGCACTTAAAAAAACCCCCAGAGATACAAAGTAAGTTTTGCACATAGCCAATAAAACCCAGGGTTCCCAGCCCAATGAGAGCTGAGGGTTTGTGCTTTATTTGTAAAGAATCCCTGTGAAAATTCTCCAGCAAAATTATAACCTCAAGTTGCTATCTGCAATGTCCCCTTTTATTTTTCCATAAGCATACCTTGCATTGGCACAGCACTCTAGCTTTCAGAATATTTTCACTTATTTTCTCATTCCATCCTGACAAAAATTTTGTGCAATGCGGTGAGTGGAGGGTTCAGTAACATTCCCATTTTACTGACAGGGAAATTGAAGTCTTCGAGGGACTTTTCCATGATCAAGAGCTAGTAACTGGTTGAGGGAATTGAGTATGATGCTCTTCACTAATCACCCACTTATTTCCCTAATTGTCATCTTTCCAGCCCTTCTGACTCTTCCGAGTAAAAATGCAGTGTTGGCAAAGTAGGTTACAGTTGCGAGTACGCAAAACAGTTAATTCTTGTGTTATTATTTATTAACTATTATATTATTTTCCACGTGAACAACTGTAAACCTACTTTTGCAAACCCTGGTAATGTGTGGCTCGTGATGAACTTGGAGTAATCTTCAGACAACCAATTATACAGGGTCTTTTTGTTAACTAGAACCGCATTACCCAGCAGGTAGCCTCTACCCGTCTGTGGCTATAGATTTAAACTAATTAAAATTAAATGAGATTACATAGTCCCTCAGTCACACTAGCCACATTCCAAGTGCTCAGTGGTCACGCAGGGCCAGTGGCTACTCTGCAGGACCGCGCTGATACAGAACATCTCCTTCACATCGGAGGAGTCTCGGGGCACCCTGCAGAGATTTATAAGAGACCTGTCTCCCACCAGTCCTCAGTCTTGTCCTCGGCCTGGGTGTAATCCAAGCGGTCCCCAAGCACTTCCACTCCCTGAAGGAGATTTTGAAACTCGTAACGCCAACAGACATCGTTTGGCCTACTTCTGCTAAGAAGGTGATGTGGCAACAAAAGTCCCAGATTCTTCCACCGAAGTCAACTGGGCGAGTGGGCGGGGAAAGGCCGGTGAAACCCGCGCCCGGCCGAGGAAGGCGGCAGGTGGGCGGGGCTGAGCTCGGCGCTCCACCCCGGGCCGGGGGCGGGGCCGCCGCGGCTGGGCGGGGCCAAGGGAGGCGGGCCCGGGAGCGGGCGGCCGGCGCGCGAGCCCAGCCGTGCGTGCTCACGTGACCGGTCCGCGCGGCCCGCTCGCGCTTTCGTCTGGAGCGAAGATGGCGGCGGAGAGGGAGCCTCCTCCACTGGGGGACGGGAAGGCCACCGACTTTGACGAGCAGGAGGATGGAGAGGACCTTTTCACCAGCACTGTCACCACCCTAGAGGTGAGACCGCGTCCCCGTAGGTGCTGCATTCGGCCGCTCGTCTCACCTTTAGGTGCAGTTTCCTCGCCCCGACTTGTCCCTCCCCACCCCCCGGGTATGCAAGGACCTAGTCCAGACGACACCTGTGTCGCGGGCCCTACCTCAGGCACCTGTCAGTGGGCTGGAGGTGGTCTGGGCGGTAAGGCCTTCTCAGACCAGCCGACGGGCCGGGGGTTTGACCTCATCCCCAGAGGGGCAGGGACTGGACGGAGCATCGCCGCGCCCTTTTCCTGTTCTGCTGGCCCTCCTGGTGTCACACTTGCACCTCTTCTTCCAGAGCAGAGAAGGTCTTCCCCTGGGTCCCGCCCGGTAACCTCGCCGCTCTCCCCGGCGACCTCCGCAGCCCCCATGGAAAGGTGCTTGCTTTTCCCTTCCCCAGGGACAGTGTGCCCCCGAAAGGGGAGAGCAGTGAAGTGAGCGCGGGGTGACCCAGCCTCCCTAGGGAGCGTGTGGATGCGCTTTCCCCAGCCATGGCTCTTCAGGCACTGCTAGATGCTCTTGAAGGTGGTGCCTCTTTTTCGAACTATTAAGTAGGTAAATGCATTTGACCAGTTTTGTCTTCTTTAGTTCCAAGATTTTTTTTAAGGATCATAATGTTTATAAGGAATAAAGTTGAGGGGAGGGAGAGAGTAGTCCAGGAAACTTTTTTTTTTTAAGTTACCAGGGGAGAAATAAAAACAAGCTCTCACTCCCTTTTCCTCTTTTCTCGCATGGTCAGCGATCTATGAAACTGAGTGTTCCTGTTTTTGTCAAAGGAAACACCCTCTATGAACTTAACTGTATTGAGTCTCCTACATTAAGTTCATGTTTGAATTGCTTTGCATTTGAAGAGAGTACACACACATACCTCTTAGCCCAATTTTAAGTGTACATATGTGTATTAAAATGTGAGCAATTTTTCCAGAGGGTTGTTTACCTCGGGATGTACTTTCTTATAAACTATTTTTTAGTAAGCTTTCTTGGCTTGTTCAACTCTGTACCAAATCAGTTGGAAATTGCTGTAAAATAACTGTTATCTGAAATTCAGTTACCTCAAACCGGCAACTTCCAGGAATGTTTTCAGCGCTGATCATGTTCTGCTAATTGTATTTGCAGGTGCCGGCTAAACCTTACCTCCCCTCAGATTATATGCTTCTTGGGGCTAAAGGATAGTGTCTTGATCATATGAGTGTTCCTCACAAAATCTTGAGCATTTGCATTTTGTAGATGTTTGCTGGATTGTCAAAACCAGCATCTCCTAAGAATTCATAAAAATGATCTTGCAAAACAAATTAACTTTTGGGGTTAGTATCCTTTTAGCCCTTTATACATACTGTACAGCTACCTTAATATGTATTGAAAGTTAATGTCTATGCAGGATCCTAAGATCTGTGTTCCCTTTGATGGCAGCAAAGGTTTTGCACTAGCAAGGATCAGGAGAAAGTTCACTGACCTAGGGTAAAGGAGAATACTGTGAATACTAATCCTTATTTAATTGATGTCTTTTAAAGTTGAGTAAAAGGAATTATAGTCTGTGTTTCCATTTGGATGGGACTTTTTAATAAAGTATTTGACCTTTTTTCAGTAAATGTCTACAGAAGTTTGAGTATGAATACATATTTATTGATTAGTATTATACTATGAAAGTTGTAAATAAAGTTGGTTTTAATTGTTTATCTAAACCCCTTATTTCATAGACTGATTTAGGTTATTTTAAGATTATATAACTAAGATTTGTAAATTCAATTTTTTATTTTTTTCTTTGGAAACTATTTGGGGAAGGATATATAGCAGTATCTCTTAGTACACCAAACTGTCTCTAAAGGGATGTTCGTTCAGTACTTCACTTTTCTTTTACACAGTTCTTATCATACTTCATTGTGCAGGAGAAGCCATAGTATACTTGTTTAAAATGCAGATGCCTTTGCCTCACTGAAGTTTTACATGTTTAATAAGTGCTTTAGGTCCGTGCAAATAAAAAAGGAAAGAATGAAATTGATGCAATAGCAGATTAAAAGATGGACATTTTAGGATTCATAATCTTTCTCTTCAGGTGATTTTTAGGAGAAGAAATTATGAGTTTATTTCACTTGGGCATAAGGTGGTACACCAATGAAGATAACATTAGTTAGCTAGAAATGCTTTATGGGCTAGGGATGTAAATTTGAGAGTCTGTCATAAATTTATTGAGTGATAACACTAAACAAGACTTTGTGTGGAAATGTAGTCCATGCCCTCATGGAATGTATGAACCAATAGTAGTTTAATATAATAAATATAGCTGTGTTACCAAAAACATGCAGTACCAGGTGATACATGTATAAATGAAGCATGCATGTAGTATGGAAATACTGTAGAAGACCAGAGTGACTTAATTCCATAGAAATGATCTTTGGAACCCTGAAAGTGCGTGACATTAAGAGTAAGTAGAGACTTTTTTATTTTTACATCCTCACCTGAGGATATGCTTATTGATTTTTTTAGAGAGAGGGAGAAGGGAGAGAGAAAAAAAATAAGAGAGACAGATTGCTTCCTGTACACTCCCCCACCAGGGTCAAACTTGCAACCTAGGCTACGTGCCTTGCCCGGAATCAAACCCAAAACCTTCTGGTGTAGGGAACAGCGTTCCAACCAACTGAGCCACACCCACCAGGGCAGTAGAGACTCTTGATAAAGAGAAACTAAAGTTTAGGGTCTGTTGTCCCAGCTCAACAGGGTGATAACAGTGTATAATTTCTTAATTCTGTTTTGTAATCTTAGATAGGCCTTCAACTTAAAATGTATTATTTTTTTGAAAATTTCATTATGAATTATCTATGTTTCAGGAAAAAAGCATTTTATGACCAGGTATTTTAAAGGCAACAGCATGGAAAATTACTAGAAGGAGATTTATGAAGAGGTACAACTCTAGATGACCACTTTCCTTTGAAACCATTAAATTTAAGGATTTTAGAATGAATTTTTTTTTTTACTGCCTATAAAAATATTATTCTCTGAAGTTGCTTGAAGCAGAGATGCCTATTTTTTGCAGACCTTTTTCTTAAAAGGATTAAGTTATTCTTTAATGGTAATTTTACAAATGCAAACTTTCCTATGAAATTGAACTCATGTTTTTCCCCCTGTCATGGTAGTTTTTAGTTGAGATGACATTCACCTCAATTTAGTAAAGTTCACTACCACCTCAGTCAAGATACAGAACACTCCCATCACCCCTCAAAAATTATCTCATGTAGTTAACCCCTTCCACTCCCAGACTTTGGCAACCACTGATCTGTTTTCTGCCTATAGTTTTGTCTTTTCCAGAATGTCATATAAATGTAATCATACAGCATGAAACTTTTTGAGTCTAGCTTTAACTTAGCATAAAGCATCTGAGATTTATAGGTGTTGTTGCATGCACCAATAGTTCATTTATTTTTTTGCTGAATTTATTGTGTGTATCACAGTTTGTTGTTGAACATTTCTTTTGTTTCCAGTTTTTGGCATTAATGAGTAAAGCCAATATAAACATCTATGTACAGGCTTTTGTATGGACATAGTTTTCATTTCTTTTGTGTAAATACTTACAGGTAGGATTGCTGGGTTGTATAGTTAATATATGTTTAACTTTGTAAGAAACTGCCAAACTTTCTCCCAAAAAGGTTCAATGTAGATAAGGTATAGGGAGATGAAGTCATTTGCTTTTAATCCCATGAATTAATGGCTGTACTATAATATGACTCGAGACCATATTCAATAGGACAGTGTTTTGAGAATCAATTACCTATGGGTTCATTAAAATAAATGCATGCTGCTTCAAGAAAAAACACACATATTGTTGTATTTCTTAGTATCATAAAAGTTATTTTCATATCAAATTTTATCCCTAATCAAAGAGTCATGTTGCATATATTATTGAATATTTGAATCCTGAAGGCTGGTCCCAAGGAACCTTTGAAGCTGGATATGTCTATTTCAGTCTCTGGTCACGTTTGCATTCATTTGATCTCTGAAATCTTATAAAATTTTAAAAGATTCTAAGAGAGACAGAGAGAGAGAAACTGCCAAACTGTTTTCCTGAACAGCTATCATTCTCGTCAACAATGAAGGAGAATTCCAGTTGTTCCATATCCTTGACAGCACTTGTTAGTGTGAGTTTTTATTTTAGGCAGTGGTAAGCTTGAGGCCAGCTTGTACTGGCTCAAAAATGATTGTTCAATTTTCAAGAATTTTGTAAGCTGGTTAGTAAATATAGCCATTGTTAAAAATTACATTATATAAATTTATAATTAAATATATTAGAAACAAAGGTAAGAAATATTTTGTCATTTTATTTTTAATTTCTTTATTTTTAAAATATTATCTTTATTGATTTCAGAGAGAGAGGAAGGGAGAGGGAGAGAGAGATAGAAACATCCATGATGAGTGTCATTGATTGGCTGCCTCCTGCACGGCCCCTGCTGATTAATCATCATTAATGATTAATGATGGTGAGTATCTTTTCATGTACATATTCACTATCAGAAAATTATTTTTGGTGAAGGGTCTTTTCACATATTTTGCACATTTTAAAAACTGGGTTTATTTATTGAGTTTTGAGAATTCTTCATATATTCTAATTACAAATCCCTTGGCAGATATTTTTTCCCCCCTCTTTGGCTTGTCTTTTTATTCTATTAACAGTATCTTTCACAGAACAAAAGTTTGTCATTTTGATGAAGTTCAAGTTTATCCTTTCTTTTTTATTGATAATACTTTAGATTTATCACATATGAAATCCTTTGCGAACATTAACCCAAGGTCACAATGGTTTTGCTTATGTTTTCTTCTTGCTTATGTTTTATAGTTTTAGCTTATGTTTTATAGTTTTAGCTTTAACATTTAGGCCTGGACTTCAGGCCTAAATTGAGTTAATTTTTATATGAATTGAGGTTCATTATTTTTGCTTATAGGTAGCCAGTTCTACCACGATTTATTGAGAGGTAATCACATTGTTAAGGTTTGTTTTATAACTCAGAATATGTTCTGTCAGGGTAAATATTATATGTGCACTTGAAAAAGTATATATAATCTGATATTGGGTGGAATATTCTATAAATGTTAGTCATCTTGGTTGATAGTATTTTTCAGTATGTGCAACAACATTTTTGAATCTCAGGTGCTGTATGCTAAGTTAAAGAAGCTCTTAGAGAGTTTCTTCATTTTGGGTTGTCTTTGCATCTTTGTCAAAAATCAGTTGAGCATATATGTGTGGGTCTATTTCTGGACTCTGTTCTGTTCATTGATCTGTTGACCATCCTTTTGCCAATTTTATGCTGCCTCAATTATTGAAACTGAGTATTGAAATCAGGTACTATGAATCCGCTTTGTTCTTTTCAAAATTGTTTTGACTGTTATAGTTCTTTTGCCTTTCTATATAATTTTATAACCAATGTATTGATTTCTACCATAGATTAGTTTGGGGAGAATTAACATATTAACAATATTGAGCCTTCAAGCCATACGTATACTATTTCAATTTATTTAGATCTTATTTTTTTATCAGTGTTTATATTATTTTGCATATAGATCTAGCACATAACTCTTTTTATGCCAGTACCATTACTGTTTTGATTGTTGAAGCTTTGTAGCATAGTTTGATGTCAAGGAGCAAAATAACTCCCTTTTTTTTTTCTTCATGATTTCTTTGGCTATTCAGGTTCTTTTGTAGTTCCATATAAATTTTAGGGTTAGTTCTAATTCTGAGAAGAATGCCATTGTTATTTTAAATGGAATTGCATTGATATGTATACTGTTCTAGGTAGTAAGATCATTTTAATAATATTAGTTCTTCCAATCCAGGAGCAGGGTGTATCTTCCACTTTTGTATCATGTTCAGTTTCTTTCTTCAGTGTCTTACCGCTTTCAGAGTACAGGTGTTTTACCTCTTTGGTTAAATTTATTCCAAGGTATTTCATACTTTGTGATGTAGTTGTAAATTGGATTGTTTTCTTAATTTCTTCCTCTGCTTGTTCATTATTGGTGAATAGAAACACTACAGGTTTCTGTGTATTCTGTAGCCTGCAACTTTACTGAAGTAATTTATTCTAATAGATTTTTGGTGGAGTCTAGGGTTTTCTATATATACAGTATCATGTCCTCTGCAAATAATGAGAGTTTTACTTTTTTTTTTCCAATTTGAATGCCTTTTATTTCTTTGTCTTATCTGAATGTTGTGGCTAAAACTTCCAATACTATGTTGAATAGAAGGGGTGATAGTGGGCATTCTTGTCTTGTTCCCCATCTTAGAGAAAAAGCTTTCAATTTTTCACTATTGATTATGATATTTGCTGTGGGTTTGTCATATATGGACTTTATTATATTAGGATATGTTCCTTCTATACCAACTTTGTTAAGAATTTGTATCTTAAAAGGATGTTGAATTTTGTTATGCTTTTTCTGCATCTATCGAGATGATCATATGGTGTCTTTATCCTTTATTCTGTTATTGTGATGTATTAATTGGTTTACAGATACTGGACCTTCCCATCCCTGAGATGAATCCATTTGGTCAGAGTGTATAATCCTCTTAATTTGTTGTTGAATCCAGTTTGTTAATATTTTGTTGAGAATTTTTACCTCTATGTTCACCAAGGATATTGGCCTGTAATTTTTTTTGTAAGGTCTTTATCTAGTTTTGATATCAGGGTGAAGCTGGTTTTGTAGAATGAGTTTGAAAGCATTCCTTCCTCTGCAAATTTTTGAAATAGTTTAAGAAGGATATGTGTTCTTTGAGTGTTTGGTAGTATTCACCTGTGAAGCCATCTGTTCCTGGATTTTTATTTGTTGGACATTTTTTGATTACTACTTCAATTTCATTGCTAGTAATTGGTCTGTTTAGGTTTTGTATTTCTTCCTGGTTCAATTTGAAGGTCATATACTTATAGAAATTTATCCATTTCTTTCATATTATTGAATTTGTTGGCAAATAATTGTTCATAGTATTCTTTACTGATTTTTTTGTATTTCTGTGGTGTTGGTTGTAAATTCTCTTCTTTCTTTTATGATTTTATGTATTTGGGCACTCTCTTTTTTTCCTTGATGAGCTTGACTAAAGGTTTATTTTATTTATCTTTTCAAAGAACCAGCTCTTAGTATTATCGATCTTTTCTACTATTTAAAAAATATTTTGTTTATTTCTGCTACAATATTTACTATTTCATGCCTTCTGTTTACTTTTGGGTTTTGTTTGTTCCTTTTCTAGTTCCTTTAGGCATAGAGTTAGATTATTTGGGATATTTCTTGTTTCTTGAGGTAGACCTGTATAGCTATGAACTTCCCTTAGAACTGTTTTTGCTGCATCCCATAAATTTTAAAAAGTTGTATTTCCATTTTCATTTATTTCAAGGTAGTGTTGTTGTTTTTTAATTTCTTGTTTGATTTTCTCTTTGATCCATTGGTTGTGTAGTAACATCGTGTTTAGTGTCCACATATTTGTGTTTTTTCCAGTTTTCTTCCTGTAGTTGAGTTCTGGTTTCATGCCATTGTGGTCAGAAAAGATGCTTGATATTTCAGCTTTCTTGAATTTATTGAAACTTGTTTTGTCCTCTGTGTACTTGGGGGAAAAAAGTGTATTCTACAGTTTTGGGTTTAAATCTTCTATAAATGTCTGTTAAGTCAGTCTTGTCTAATGTGATATTTAAAGACATTATTTCCTTATTAATTTTCTTTTTTTTAAAATATGTTTTGTTGATTTCAGAGAGAGGAAAGGAGAGGGAGGGAGAGAGGGAAACATCAATGATGACAGAGAGTCATTGGTTGGCTGCCTCCTGCATTCCCCAGGGATCGAGCCTGCAAACCGGTCATGAGCCCTAACCAGAATTGAACTGAGGTCTCCTGGTTCATGAGTCAATGCTCAACCCCTGAGCCATGCCAGCCGGGCTCCTTATTAATTTTCTATCAATGATCTACCCATTGATATGTGTTATTAAAACCCCCTACTATTGTATTACTATGGATTTCTCCCTTTATGTCCATTAATAATTACTTTATATATTTTCTCTTGGGGTTTTAGATGCTAGTGCTGTCATTTAGTTAACAACTACTTCTGGCCTCAGGACAGGGCCAGGAGACTCAGTGGTGGGGGGGGAGTGGATTTTCCACCTATATTCTGTAAGTTGCAGGAGCCTTGAAGTTATAGCCAGAAAGACAGTTTTTCTTGGAGTCATTGCTGCACATACCTAGTGTAGTTTTGCAGTTGGCACCATCCTCAGGAAAAGCTGGGAGAGGAAAGAAGAAAAAAATTCTAAAATTCACCCTCATAAGGATTATTTTTCACATTTTTGGCTCCGTCCCCAACTCCCTGCTATTATTTACTTTCACATCATTGCTTTTGTATTCCATCTGGAGCTTTTAGTATTAATCAGTGGGGGAGAGAGGCCCTAGTGGACTTCTTTAATCTTGGTTGGAATTTAAAGCCCTGCTTTTTTTTCTAATTTATTTTTTAAAGTTTTTATTGAATTTATTGGAGTGACATTGATTAATAAAATTATATAGGTTTCAGATGTACAATTCTATAATACACCATCTGTATGTTGTGTGTTCACCCAAAGTCAAGTCTCCTTCCGTCACTACTTATCCCCCCTTTACCCTCTTCTACCTCCTCCAACCCCTTTCCCTCTGGTAATCACCATACTGTTGTAAAGCACTACCGTTTAATTGAAGAGGTTTTAGCAACAACCTTGGAACTTTTTATGAAAATAATGTCTGGCACACTACTAGGTGATGATTTGGGGGAAGAAAAGAACATACACTTATTAAAAATATTGACATCTCCTCAACTGCATTTTATCTTGCACAACTATATAGTTCTGATGATCCAGAGCCTGTGCTCCAGGCAAAGCAGCTAGCAGGGTTCCTTTCTACCATCACTTCCTCATTCAGTGGCCACTGCCTCCATACTGCTTTCTACCCAGTGGAGAACAGCTCTTCTTGTACTCATTAGTATACAAAAAGGGGCATGAGGCAGAGGCAGAGGCCAGGCTTCACGGCCAATCTCTAAGCAGTGGGGCAGGGCACTCCAAGCTGCTGGTGGATGGGCACCCAAAGGAATAGCATTCCTCATAGCCTTCCCATTGTGGGGTGACTACTGCCTCCACAGCCACTACTGGAGTAGCCCATACTCACACCATTCCCAACCTGCCTGCTACTCCTGGGCTTTGAACTATGAGACAAGGTATCCTTTTTCTTATACAAACATGTGCTAGTCTTTTTTTCTCATTCTGATGTCAGAGAACTGAATACCTAAGATACTAGCTGATGTGAACATTCAGTTATGATAAGAATACATTATAGATTGTAAATAGTCTATATGTGTTATAGCTATATACTGTTAGAATTTTTACTTTGAACAGTCCTATATATTTCAAAGGATTTAAGGGGAAAAGTACAGCAGGTCCTCAGATAACATCATTTGTTGTGATGTTGGTAAGGGGGAAAACATCAATTCCCGGCTGGTGCCACTGTTGGGGGGTTTTTTCTACATCCCAAACATGTGCACCATTAGGGTAATTGATATGTCTAAATTGTCCCAGTCTGAATGAGTGTGGGGGTGTGTGTGAGCACACCTTGTGATGGAAGGGCTTGTGATGGAACACTTGAGGAAGGGTTGGTTCCAAGGCAGTTCCCACCTTGAGCCCTGAGTTGCTGGGACTGGCTCAGGCCAGTCACAGTTCTGTTCTGGAATACATGGGTTAGAAAATCATTGTCTTCTTAAATTAAGTTTTCTTAAATGTATGTGTATAGTTTACATTTATTTCAGTGTTTAATATTAGAAGCATTTTGAGTTTTTATTTAGAAGTTTGGTGATGTTTTTGTGGCCAGAAATAAGCTGTAGGAACTTAACTCTTGTTTATATCAATTAACTTTTGTATATTAACCTTGTAGCATGCAACTTTGCTTATTAGTTCTAGAGGGTTTTTTGTTTGTTGCTGTCTTTTTTTGTGTGTCAGTTCTTTTGGATTTTCTACTTAGATGATCATGTCATCTGTGAACAAAGAGTTTTATTCTTTCTTCCCAATCTGTATACCATTTATTTCCTTTTCTTGTCCTACTACTTTAGGGAGGACTTCCAGTACAGTATTGAAAAGCAGTGATAAAGGGGACATCCTTCCCTTGTTCCTGATCTTAGTTGTAAAGCTTCAACTTCCTCATTATTAAGTATAATGTTAACTGTAGGTTTTTTGTAGATAGTCTTTCTCAAGTTGAAGAAGGTCCCCTGTCTTCCTAGTTTACTGACAATTTTTGTCAGGAGTGAGTATTGGATCTACTCAGCTACATTTTCATATAGCTGTGCTGTAAGGTATTTAAAATTTTTCAGTTTTATACACAGTCTGATTGACAAACTTGTGGCCTGTTCTTAGGTATATTCATAATTATTAGAATTCATTTAACAGAGTCATTGAGTGTTTGTTACCAGGAACTAAGTAAAAATTATTAAATAACAAAAGATACTTTCCTTTTCTTATAGTGTTTGTAGTCTATAAGCAGGTGATAATTATACTATAATGTGATAAGAGAAGTTATGATGGAAGAAGTAGATATTCTGTGAGAGCATATAGGCCAATTACCCAGACTCAGCTAAGAGTTGAGGTTGAGGTTGTCAGAACATATTTCAGAAGTAATTTATAAGCTTATTTGTTTTTAAATTCCTTCAAGCGAAAATGCTTAGGTAAATGGAGGCCCACCTTTGTGAGAGTTTAGGTGTGTAAGAATAAGCTCCTGAGAGAAAAGAAAGCCTCTCCTTTAAATTTTCCCATAAAGAATTGATATTTTTAAAGCTCTGAAGAAATGTTCTTATGTCATAGAGGATAGTTTACTTAAGGAACTGAAGAGAAAATCATATGAATTGGGAGTGGTGGGCTCAAAAGATTTTTCATTGTACAGAAAGTTTACTAATTATAAAGAAAAAATAGATAATTTACCGTTACTAAAATTAAGAACTTCAATTCATTAAAATTTACCATTAAGAAAGCCACGCATATGGGGAAAAATATTCGGAATATGTGTCTGTCATGACAAAGAACTTTTATCCAGAACATATAAAGAACGCCTACAAATAAGAACAATGGGCAAAATACTTGAAGAGTCCCTTCAAAAAGAGGATATTCAGATGACCATTAAACATATGAAAAATTGTGGAGCATCATTGTTTATCAGGGAAATGAAAATTCAAACCAGAGTAAGATACACTCTACACCTGGCATAATAGCGAAAATGAAAAAGATGGAATATGTCAGTGTTGACAAGGAACAACTGAAATTTTCATATATTGCTTGTGGGAGTATAAATTATATAACCACATTAGAAGATTGTTTAGTGATTCAGCTATTCCGTAACTTCTAGGTACATACCAAACAGAAATGTGTTCACGTTTGCTAAAAGATATATATACTAGAAAGTTCATAACACTATTGATAGTTATAAAGACTGATAACCACCCAGAGTCCCATCAGCAGTAGAATGGATTAATTGTATGTTCACACAATGGGATATTTTACAGCAACAAGAATGAGTAAACTATTACTACATCCAACAGTGTAGAAGAATCTCATACATAACATTAAGAACAAAAACCAAACACAAAAGTATGTATTCTGTATGATTCCTATTTTATGAAGAGGAAAAACTAATCTATGGTGGTAGAGCCCATGTAGGGAAAGGGTAAAGAATAGAAGGGAGCATGAGTAGAGCTTCTGGGTTTGATGATAATGTTCTTTTCCTTGGTGCTGGTTACACAGGGCTATTGGGTTTGTGAAAATATCTACTTGTGCACTTTTTCTTTTTTTAATCCTCACCCGGGACATGCTTTTACTGATTTTAGAGAGGGGGGTGGGGAAGAGAGAGAGAAACATTGATGTGAGAGTGAAATATCTGTTGGTTGCCTCTCACATGCCCCAATCAGGGATCGAAACCACAACGTGGGTATGTCCTCTGGCCAGGAATTGAACTCACTACCTTTTGGTGTATGAGACGACACTCCAACCAAATGAGCCACAGTGGCCAGGGCTAGCTGTCCACTTTTGACATGTTATGTTGTTTTTAAAAAGAGTATTGGTTTTAAATATTATAAGAAAACTGTAATAAAGCTAAAAGCTTTACAACTCTATTATGCTGGTCATTATACTTTAAGGTTAAGAAGTACAAAAATAGTCCCTTAGCTAAGTTAAAATGTAAATGTTTGGGAAGAGGACATATTTTTAGTTTGAAACTAAAAATTTTAGAATATAGTAGTCTAAATTCAACTAGTATTAAACCTTCCTCTTACAATAAAGCAGTATTTCGAACTTCCTACAAATGTAACATGTTTTCAAGATTTGGTTTTGACTATTACATAATAATCTTATTATATATGACCAAAGTATTAAATTTTGTTTTTGTTAATTATAACACAACTAACACAAATTAGTATCTCAAAAGGGGTGACTAGAAAAGATTTTCTTTTTTCAGTCTTAAATGACTTTTTGTTAAAAAAGGGAGAAGATGAGTGAAAATGTGTTTTTGGTTCATTCTTACCCTCAGAGGAGGAACTATAAATAATTGTTCTTGTTCTTTCTTCCCTTCCTATCAAGGGAGTGTTCTATTTCTGTAATGTATAGAGACATAGTCATAACAGATGAACATGCCAATTCATTATCTCTTACTGTTTTTTAATTTTCATAGTCAATTCCATCATCTCCAGAACCAATTAGTCTTCTTACAGAAGATATCAGTACAAACTCCAATGGTCCAAAACCTGCGGAAGTTGCGCTAGATGACGACAGAGAAGATCTTTTTGCAGGTAAATGTAACTATCTTTATTTTTTAATAGTGGACAATTGTAGTTTATATCCTGCTAGAAAGTATTCTGTAAAGCAAAACTGAAATTTTGTATAAAATGTTAGTGGTGGCTCTTCTTGTTAACAACTTAGATAGATAAGAAATTTCTAGTTAGATAACTTTGTGAAAAATATAAACTGTTGAGAGAAGCAAAAATGTGATCTTTTCTGGTTTTAAGCATGTGAAAATAAATCACATGTAATCTGGTTGTTTTGATCAGTACTTTGAGAAATAGCAGTGATTTTACTCTTTATTTATTACATGTTGTCACAAACCAAAATTAAACTCTGGATTTAAAAATCACTTGATTTATAGTCTATATATATTTGAAATCTGTTTGTTTTAATGCTTCAGTATTTACCATTTTGATTTACTTAGGTGAATAAATTTATGCTTGAGGAATTTAATTTTGATACGAGGTCAGGCTTTGGTGTAGCCTATCCTACCTTTAAAAAATGTTGGACTCTCTTCAAAACAATGTTCTGCTTAAAAATTAAAATTTAATGTTTGGATATTAAAAAGCCAAATCCTCCTTAGAAGTAATGACATAAAAAAATTAAAATAGTAACTCTGTGTGTTTAACAGTTTAATTTACATGAACTGGCTTTCATTGAGTAAAGATTTAATATTATGTCCTTAGTTTTTGTAGTGTTTGAATATTCAAACCATTCTGAATTTTTTTGTACAATAATGTTTGAAGATATAGTCCTCTATCACAAAGGTCCATATACTCTCTTGCTTCATTAGTTCCATGAAAAATTTTCACTGTAGAAAGTAACATCCTCCTTTTTAATAGCTACCTAACAGTTAAAAAAATCATAGTTAACTAAAGTTGTAAATTTTTATGTTTGTTTCCTTTCATGGATTTTTCCTGGGTAGTTCTTAAAAGCTTTTTCATAGCATTTGTTTTGTTTTAAAAGTTGGCTCCTTTCTCTACTAAAATGGGTAGTATTAATCTAAAATTGTGTGTATTTCTCGTATAATATAGGGTCATACATAGAAGTTTTAGATTATCCATTTTATTAAAGACTCATAAAGTGTACTGAAACTCGAACAACAGAAGTGTGTGTGTGTGTGTGTGTGTGTGTGTGTGTGTGTGCATGCACATGCATGCAAGAAGGAAAGAGGATTGTGGTTTTTTTAGTGTGTGCAATTTGCCAAGTGAGGACTAAACAATTTTTATTTTCCCACTTAGCTTGTTTAGAAAAATCTTTTTCATGTTTTAGTCTGCCTAGCAGTCTATACTAACCTTTATCGGACGAAAGGGAACTTTAGTTCCCGGCAAGGAGTGGGTCCTGCTGGCCAAATAAAAGATAACTTTAATAATAAACAATACATTTTCTTTATAAATGTTTTTACTTTTCATAAATAACTCAAAAAATAGATAAGATAGAGGCAAAAAAGTAAATGCCTGCAGAACTGAATTTAAATGCTCATGAAAGCTCCGGCCGGGAGGCTCCACTACGGGAATTTAAATGCCATCTTTTAAAGGCTAAATATGTGATTCAAATATGGTCAGTGTCCATGTTTGTTTTAAAAGAAAAGAGAAACAGGGACTAAACACTAAACATAGTCATGCTTCCTGTTATGTACAAACACTTTTTACGCTTTATCTTTTTTCTTAAACTTAGCTGCATTTCATAATGACATCATTAGTTGTCTAAGACCTAATCTGATCATTTTTATATGAATGAGTTAATAATACACCTGCATCTTATTTATAAAGCCTTTAAGTAGGTATGTCATTCCCCCTTCTGTGGAGGAGTATGGTTCTAGGAAACCATAATAGAGAGTAGTGATATTACCAGGATGATGAAAACTATTGTCCAGTAATAAGAACGTGTACTTAATTTATTTCTCCTATATCAGAGAAGAGAATATAGATATTGCTCGGTGATTTAGCCATTTTGATTTTAAAACCATAAGGGGATTAGATTACGTTGGTATGTATGCTAATGCATTTTGTGTAGCATTTCAAGCACTAGTATGTCAGAAGTGGTACCAGAAAAAGTTCAAGGGTGTATATTACTATTTTTAGCTTAGAGAATGCTCACCAAATAAGGTTTGCTTCAAAGCCCCTCTCCACCATTTGCTAAATCTTGCACTAAACTTGACTGAACATACTTGAGGAAACTGTCCTAGAGGAATTAGTGGGGGTGAGCATATTGAAATTGTCCTGGACTTTTAGAACTTGTTTCTGCCAGAATACTTAGCTTATTTCACGTATGTTTTTTCATCAAATAATACCAATTGTAAGTTTAATGGGTATTCCTTTGTTTAAAGATTCTCTGGTGTCTGTCATACGAGTGAAATGTTACTTAGCTGACATTTGTGGTTGTCTTCAAATTATCTCTTCCAAGGAAAAGTTAATCTTTATACTTAGTACCTACGGGGCATCTTCTGGAACCTTTAGGTCTGGTTTAAATTAAATTAAACTTTGTGAACTTGTAGTATATAACTTTACTTTTGATAAAAGAAGTCATGAAAGAATTTAAGGTAGGTTGTATATTAACATGTTGAACCTAAGTTTGTATCCATTTATTTCCATCCACCACCACCCCCCATTAGTTACTTACATCATATTTAGCTTTTCTTATTTTGAGGCCTGCTACTATTTATAAAACAGCCTGTCAGAGTATGTACAAAGATTACAAAACCTGGTTTACTAGTGAAGTAAAATGTGATTGAAAAGTTAGAAAGACTTTGAGTTATCTGTACTGATGTATCAATAAAGTTACAATGCCTTTTGCAGTTTTTTGTCTGTGGGTTTGTTGCCAGTAACAGTACCTCCTTCAGAGAAATTTGGTCTCTTGTTTTCTTTGCTGCTTGTTGTTTTACTTGTTTGTAGATTAAAGATCTCATACTTCCTAGCTTTGATACTGCTTTCTTACTTTCTTATATTTACTGTTCATTAGTTTCATTTCTTTAAAAAAAGTATAAATACTGTCACTCTTAACAACCTAAAGTTGCATGTAAGATTTTAATTTGTTATGTTAGGGTCATCTATCGTCTATTCAACATTTATAGTCTATTTTCCTTCCTCTGGTTACCATAGTTTGAAAGATTTTGGTTATTTTATTTTTAATATAAAAAATAAAGAGAACAGTGCCAAATAAGGATCTCATCAACATGAGATAACCAATAAGAGTAGACTGATAGAATGTTAAGTTCTTTACATTTAAATGTTAACATATTTACCTTATTTCAGATAAATACATTATTACTGCTATGCTTTTTCAGGTGTTCTAATTAAAATAGCTCACTGACTGCCATTATTACCTTCAAAAACTTCTAGGAATCTAAGAACCTCGGTTAGAAACCAGTGGTCTGATCCTATTTCCCTTAAAGTCCTGTCTTCCTTCTCCTGGTATCAATTCTGTAAACCAGCAGAGCTGTGGTTTTCATTATGGCCACTGATTGTAATTTTTGTTTTTATGGCTTTGCTTTTTACTTATGCTGTTCATTTTCATGAAACACTACCCATCCAAATCTTCTCCAATCAGTTTTGTAAGCTGTTCCTGATTTTCCCTACCCTAAAGTGTTGTCTCCCATCTTAGCTCAGTTTGTAGTGTTCTGTAGTTCATATAGCTATTAAATGTCTTGTAACATTCTTTTTATTGTTCACTTGGCTATTACTTGTCTTTTATTATTATTTAACATTCCACATGCTTATGTCTTATTTTCCCAACTAGATTATAAACTCCCTGAGGGCAGGTATGATATTTTACATTTCTTTGTGTTTCTACATTGCATTTAGCACAATGTTACATAGCTTGTAGATAATTTGTTTATTTGGTTTTAAATATACTTAATTTTAGAATTTTCAAGTGAATGAGCATTTTAAATTAAAACCTAAACACCTATTTGCTTTGTGTAATATTTGTGTATTCAACTAATATCCAGTAATCTTTAGCAGTTAATTGCTTTAGATTACTAATTTTTTGAATTTTCTGTAACAAATTTTTAATCCCAGTCGGGATATTTCTGGGCAGCCTTTTACTATAAAATTTGTGTTTATATGTATAAAATAATCATTGTTAGTCTGAATAAAAGATTTTGGAAGGTAAGTTACCACAAGTATAAGATATATTATAAATCCAAGCCACAAATGAGTGTGGAATTATTCACATCATTGCTTTCCTACTAGCTTTATCCCTACCAATAGATAATTATATATAAATATTTAAGCTGACTTACTGGAATTCTTCCTAAAATCAACAAAGTCACTGTTGGTTTTAAAGTTTTGATAAACAACTAAGGAAGGATTCATAAAATTATTATAACAGTTATTTTAAAATAACATTATTTTGGTATTTTTTTGTAGGTAGTATAAAAATATTTTTCATACTTCATTATCTGTTATGTAGACTATTGGGGGTTTGTTAACAGTGTCCTTAACTAACTTGTTTAATTTGTATTTAGAAGCCACAGAAGAAGTTTCTCTGGACAGTCCAGAAAGGGAACCTATCCTCTCCTCTGAACCTTCTCCTGCAGTCACACCTGTGACCCCTACTACACTCATTGCTCCCAGAATTGAGTCAAAGAGTATGTCTGCTCCAGTGATCTTTGATAGATCTAGAGAGGAGGTATGGAAACATGTTTGTATTCTAAATTAATATGTAAATATTAAGTTTTTGTTCCCTGTCCAACATCACTCTCATGTTAGTCATTTCTAATCAAAGCCTTTTAGATATTTTGGGAAAAGAACGTTGGACTAAAGAGTCTGCTAATTTGGCTTCTGATTTTATCCCCACCACTTTTTAACCCAGTTACTTGGGCAAATCACTTTCCTTTTTATTTTTTTTATTTTTTAATCCTCACTCAAGGATGTGTTTTCCTTTGATTTTTAAAGAGAGGAAGGGAGAAAAAGAGAGAGAGAAACCTTGATGAGAGAGAGAGACATTGATTGGTTGCCCCCTATACGTACCCTGACCAGGAATCGAACTTGCAACCTGGATTGGTGCCCTGACTGGGAATCCAACCTGCAATCCTTTGGTGCACAGGGTGATGCTCTAACAAACTGAGCCAACTGGCTAGGGCAAAATCATTTTCCTTCTTAAGTTAAGGAGTTTGTCATTTGTGATCTTATGATGATGTGTGCCTCTCGGGTTCCTATGTTGGTCAAATAAGGTAATGTATGAAAGTGCTTTGAAAACTTAATCACAACAAAATGATAATTTGAGTAATTTTATTTGATAAAAGCATGCAATTAACATTAGTAGTTATGTTGGCAGGGTGGAGGATGGTTTCTGACTGGGGAGAAAGCATAAAAGGGCCTTTTGGAGTATAACAATACTGTTAGTTTCTTGATCTAGGTTCTGTTTATAAAGATGTGTTCGCTTTGTAAACGTTATCTAGCTGTACACTTAGGATTTATATACTTTATATATACTGTATTTCAAATATAGCTTACTTTTAAAAATCTGCACAAGAGGGCAACCTTGAAATAAAAAGATTAGTGTTAAAAAACTCACTTTTCTTTTAGATAGTCTTAGGCTTTAATATTGCTTTAAAAAATTAGCAATATTTAACAATATCTGTGCTTCTTGAGAATAACAAAACTTTCCTGTAGAGTTGCTATTAGGATTGTTTACTTAAAATGCCATTAAAAAGTACTTCTCTCTAGTCTCATAGGGTTATTATTTTCCCTACTTACTGCTTTTTTTCAGTGAGCTTTATAGTGCTTTCATTGGTTTTAAGAAGAACATGTGTTTACTAGGTTATTAAAAATATATATATTCCAAAAATTTACATGGAACCAAAAAACACCCCAAATAGCCTCAGCCATCTTGAGAAAGAAGAACAGAGTGGGAAGGATCACTTTACCGGATATCAAACTGTACTACAAAGCCATTGTAATCAAAACAGCTTGGTATTGGTACAACAACAGACATATAGATCAACAGAACAGAACAGAGACCCCAGAAATAGACCCATGCCATTATGGTCAGTTAAAGGAGGCAAGAGCATACAACGGAGTAAGGACAGTCTCTTCAATAAATGGTGGTGGGAAAATTGGACAGGTATATGCAAAAAAATGAAACTAGACCACCAACTTACTTCATACACAAGAATAAATTCAAAATGGGTAAAAGACTTAAGTGTAAGTCATGAAACCATAAAAATCCTGGAAGAAAACATAGGCAATAAAGTCACAGACATCTCACATAGTGGAATTTTCACTGATACATCTCCTAGGGCAAGAGAAACAAAAGAAGAAATAAACAAATGGGACTACATCAAACTAAAAAGCTTCCGCACAGCAAAATAAATCAGCCTCAAAATACAAAGGAACGCCATGGTATGGGAGAACATATTTGCCAAGGATGTATCTGATAAGGGGCTAATTTCCAAATTGTACAAAGAACTCCTACTACTCAGCAAGAGGAAGACAAACAACCCAATTAATAAATGGGCAAAGGACCTGAATAGACACTTCTCCAAAGAGGACATACAGATGGCCAAGAGATATAGGAAAAAATGCTCAATGTTGTTAATCATCAGAGAGGTGCAAATTAAAACAACAGTGAGATATCACTTCACACCTGTCAGAATGGCTGCCATCAACAAATCAATAAATGACACATACTGGCGAGGATGTGGAGAAAGGGGAACCCTGGTACACTGCTGGTGGGAATGCAGACTGGTGCAGCCACCGTGGAGAACAGTATGGAGGTTCCTCAGAAAATTAAAAATGAAACTGCCTTTTGACCTAGTGTTCCCACTTCTAGGAATATTTCCTAAGAATCATGAAACACTAATCAGAAAGAATATATGCACCTCTATGTTCATAGCAGCGCAATTTATAATAGCTAAGATCTGGAAACAACCCAAATGCCCATGAGTAGATGAGTGGATAAAAAAGCTGAAGGACATTTACACCGTGGAATACTATGCAGCTATAAAGAACAACGATCTTTACCCTTTGGGACAGTATGGATAAACCTGGAGAATATTATGCTAAGCAGAATAAGCCAGGCAGAGAAAGACAAACATCACATGATCTCACTTATATGTGGAATCTAAAGGACTTAATAAACTGATGAACTAAGTAGATTCAGGGACATGGAAGCATGGATCAGACTGATGAATCTCAGGGGAAGGTTGGGGTGGGTGGGGAGAGATTAACCAAAGAATTTATATGCATAACCCAAGGACACAGACAATAGTGTCAGTAAGGCACTGGGGAGGGGAGTGAGTAGGTGGTGGGAGGGGTAAATGGGGAGAAAAGGGGACAGCTATAATATTTGGAATAATGAAAAAAAAAAAAGAAACCAGATGTTAAAGTTGCTTATTAGTATAATAATTTCTGTAAGTATGGAGTAATCTCTGGCAAAAGTAATGGTTGCCTCCTGATTATTAAAAAATAGACATACAACTGACAAATGCTACTATTAAAAGTATTTAAGGAGCTAATTTTAATCCGAGTCTGAAGATTTGATATCTAGAAAAAAAAATCCACAGTATTCCTACAGAAGACTAAAATGCTTTTTCTACATCAAAGGAGTTATAAGAAAACAAGATATTGTGTTACTTTTCCAAATGATCCTTTTCCCGTTGTCTTTGTGTGTATGTATGTGTTGTGTGTTTTTACATAGTCAGGAAATAGGAATGCTTTTATTTTTTAGAAATGGAGTGCTAAATGGCTTTTTAAATTGATTAATGTGACACCCTAGTAAAAGCTAGATGATAAAAATTACAGTGATTAGTGTTATGACAATAATATAAATTGGAATCTCTAACAGAAAAAAAAAAAATCTTTTTTAGATTGAAGAAGAAGCAAATGGAGATGTTTTTGATATAGAAATTGGTGTATCAGATCCAGAGAAAGTTGGTGAGTCAATACTTATATTTTTTACTTGCGTTTTGATAATCAGCTCTATTCTTGTGCTGTTTTTCTTTACTAAGTACATTGTTACAGTGTTAAAATGGTACTTTTATTTTTAATCTTTTGGAGGATTTTTGCTTCTTACTCTGTTTTTTCCTATCTTCATTGAGGTATAATTGACAGATAAAAATTGTGTATATTTAGGATGTGCAGTGTGTTGATTTAATGTGCATGTGTGTGTATATATACATAGTGAAATTAGCACAGTCAAGTCAGTCAGCACATTACCTCACATAGTTATCTTTTTGTGTGTGTGTGGTTAAGCTCATGTGTTTTAATAGTATTATTTGACTTTTCTTATAGGTGATGGCATGAATGCTTACATGGCATATAGAGTAACAACAAAGGTGAGCCTTTTGCTCCTTTAATAAATATTGAGCCCCCATTATGTATAATACAAAGATGATTAAGTTGTAAATGATTCCTGTCTTTACCAAGGTGACCGTCCAATAAAGATTGCAAATAAGTTGTTACAATGAGTTGTGAGTGGTTTGGTAGGCAAAGTAGAATGTTCTTTGAGAGTATGCAGGAAGGGACCTAATACAGACAAAGGTGGGAGGAAGAAAGGAAAACAGTGTGTTTCAGGCAAAGGAATTTGCTTGTGTAAAAGCTAGAAGTCTAGAAAGCATTGTGCCTTCTAGGATCTGCAAGAAGTGGTACCTGTTTGAATTGTTTGGCAGTAAGCCTCCCTATATTATGAACAGCCAGCTTAAGGAATTTGAAATTCATCCTGAGGATAATGGAGAGCCATTGAAGAGATTCAGACAAGAGTGTGACAAAATTAGATTTTTTGCTTTAGAAAAACTCTGACTCAGTATTAATTGGGAGTATCAAAGTAGAGATCAGGATTTCTAATTAAGTGGCCATTCCAATTCTTAAAAGGATTGTAGACCTTCAAGTCTTAAAAGGAAGAGAGAGGGTTGTAAGTAAGAATCCTTGCTATGAGAAGTAATACTTTAACATTAAGAAATTGGTTCTGGCCTGGCCGGCATGGCTCAGCAGTTGAGCATCGACCTATGATCCAGATCACAGTTCAATTCCGAGGGGCACATGCTCGGGTTTCTAGCTCAATCCCCAACAGATGGCATGCAGGAGGCAGCCAATCAGTGACTCATCATTGATATTTCTCTCTCTCCCTCTCCCTTCCTCTCTCTCTGAAATCAATAAAAATATTTTTTTTAAAAAAAGAAAAATTGTTTCTGGAGGTGAGTGAAATAAATGGCTTCTTGAGTTGTGTAGGAGGTAGAATTGATAGGGGTTGGATGTAAGAAGTGAGGAAGGAGGGAATGCTTAAGTTATTGACTAGACGAACTTTGTGGTGCTTGAAGGGATCCTGGAGAAAAGGCAACACAAGTAGAGGAACACAGTGTGGACAGGACTGAGATTTGTTAATTCATTGAACAGCTATTTATTAAACACCATGAGGTTAGGCTATTTTCCAAATACTAGGATATAGTAGTAAACTATATAGCCAAATGTCCTTTTGGAACTTACGTTCCAGCAGGGGAAAATATGGTGAATTCGAGAGGGCCGTGAGATTTAAGTGGAGGTGTTCCTTGAGTGTTCCAATATGTTGGACTGAAGTTCAGGGGCAATCTGGGTCAGAGGTAAAGACTTAAGAATCATTAGCATATGGGGGGGGAAAAGGGGGACATCTGTAATACTTTCATCAATAAAGATTTTTAAAAAATCAGTAACATAAATATAAATAGAGTCAATGAGATGTCAAGGATGGTGTAAAGCAAATATTTTCTATCCTCTTAAGTTTCTGTAAAAAACATCTATGATTTAGGTTTTTTTCATTTGTTAGCAATTTGTATACCAAATTAGTTAGCTACTATGGATTCTTTTGTAAAGTATACCAGTGTGTGTATACACATGTATGTTCACAATTATATATGACATTAACTTCTGAATAATTGCTTAGTATTCAGAATTTGAAATACCTCTTTTTCACTTGTAGACTTCTCTTTCCATGTTCAGTAAGAGTGAATTTTCAGTTAAAAGAAGATTTAGTGACTTTCTTGGTTTGCATAGCAAGTTAGCAAGCAAGTATTTACATGTCGGTTATATTGTGCCACCAGCTCCAGAAAAGAGTATAGTAGGTAAGTGTGAATAAAAAACATAACTTTTGTTTGTTACTGTTATTGGTTCAATTTTAACTGCATAGGTTTCTAAATTCTGTGATCGTTCACTATCATGACATCTCATAATGTGTAGAGATACTGAATTTGAATATTTTATATATGACAGTTCATCAACTGAAGACTATATAAGCAAATAGTTTTGTTTTCTAATAACTGAGGATTTTGACATATACTACAATGATGTTAAGTGTTGGGTCAGAGTTTGCCAAGTTGAAAGCAATTGAAAACCCCTTGCAGGGTCATTAGAGTACCATATTACTGAGTAACACTCAGAGGGTATTTAATAATATTAACATATTAATAATGTTTTCTAAAGGATGGAAGCTGTCAGCTATTTATTTTCCAAAAAGAAGATTTGACCTAGCCTTCCTCAGATAGGAACTATTTAAACTCAGTTTATTTCATACCTCAGTTTCATGTTTAAAAACATTGGTATTTATTTAAGTAATGAAGGCTTAGTTAAGAATATGCAGAAAATTACAAAAGAGGAGAACCTCCATTGTCTCACCATTAAGACATGTCATCTCTTAAAATTTGGTAGTATTTTTTCCAGTCTTTTCAGTCATAGGTTTTTATGTACCTTTATATTTCTTTATACATAAGATTATTATTCTGAAAAATATTCTAAAGTGAATTTTGCTGATCTTTAAATTATTTTACTTTTTCTAACATTTGGTTTGAAGAATAATTTTGTCCTTTTATGATTTTTAAACCTGATATATTTGAATGGATTTGTTACATTCTTTCTCTTTTTTTAAATGCAAAAATCTAGTTGTACAGTTCTTCATCTTCTTGGTCTCAAGACATATTCTTCACATTTGAGAACTCTAAAGAGCTTTTGCTTTTATGGGCTATATCAATATTTATTATAGGAGAATGTTTTAAATTATATTTATTCATTTAAAAATAACAAACTCACTGCCTTTTGACAGATAAGATTTTGTAAAAAATAATTTCTGTAAGACAAAAAATAATGAGTAGCTTGCTTTTTTGTTTTTGTTTGACACCTGTGCAAATTTCTTTAATTTCTGGCTTAATAGAAGATAGCTATATTCTCATGCTTGCTTCTGCACTCAATCTGTTGTGATTCAACACATATAATCTTTGTAAAACTTTATGGAGCTTCTATGAAAGAATAAGAGTAAAAAAGATAAACTATAGCTTAGTATTTTTATGAAAATAGACTTTTTTGCATTACCCTCCTTCACCCCAAAAAGCGTCTCTGAAACCTTCTGGGAATTCTGACCATACTTTGAGAACTGCTTATCTGGTTACTTATCTTACTTCTTTCTTCTCTAAACTATCAACAGTGGTATCTTTGGGCATCCTGCTATCTATGTAGGGAACTTAAGTTTTTATCCATCATAAATTACTTATTAATATCGTTTTTTCTTTAAGTTGTGACACTATTTTTATACACCAAAAGAGAAAAATTATTTCTCTCATTTTGGTGGCTAGATATGCTAGTTTAGTCTTTAAACATTGACCAAAAAGAAAAGATTTAAAAACTAAATTTTCATGTTCAAGTTCATTGTGTTTCAAACTAATATTTTACCTCAGTAATCTTCAACCTTCCACAAATGATTGCAGTATAATAAGTAGCACATATAAATTCAAAATAGAAGTAAGAAACTAAATCCTTAGAGCATTCTGATACTGATTCTGACAGCCTTCAAAGGGTATCAGGGGACAGTGACACAGTTATGTTCATATTATTCATAGATATGGCCAGGATAGTCTGTTAAATTATAAGACTATCAGTTAAATTATAGGAATAATTAACATTCATTGAGTGCTTACTGTGCTAAGGCACTATGCTAAGTAGTTTGTGCATTCTCATTTAATCTTCACAACGATTTTTGGAGGTTAACTTCTCATTGTCCTTATTTAATAGGTAAGGAAGCTAAGGTTCATCAAGGTTTATGTAACATGTCCCATGTCATACAGCTACCAAGTGGCAGAGCTGAACTCTAAATGCCAGCCAGCCGTCTTACTCTAGAACTTGTATTCTTAACCACTGTTCTATTGTGCTTCTAATTTTGGTATGATTTTTTTGTCAGTACTATTATGGTTTGCTTTTATTTTTTACCTAAAATAGAAAACCTGATTTTTTTTTTAAGAATCCAGTGCTGTGTGATTGTAGAATTATCAAATATACATTTGAGGGTTTATTTTTTAAAAAGATGTAAAGAAAGAAATTAGCAGGAAAAATAACTATAGTCAAATAGTAAGATGAAGCTAATATAAAGTTCCCTCAAAATGTGTGCAAAAGTCTGAACAGTTATTAAAGGTGGGTAACAAATTGGTCTCTTAGCTTCCTGGAAACTAATCAAGTATAGAAGCAGTCATTTTAAAATTTCATATTGTTCATCAACTTTTTAAAAGTAAAAACGAATTCATTGTCTAAGAACAATTTAAGATATGGAGGTTATTTTAATTACATACTAAGTGGTTTTCAAATAACAAACGATAATGGATGGGGTGGGGGAATAAGAGTAGAAACTTCTATGCTTGGAGACTAGAACTGCCACAGAAGGAAGAAGATTGTTTTCGTTAGCACATAGCAGTTACTACTCTTTTATAGAACCTTAGTTGACTTAAAAACACTATTTCACTAAGCTTTTAGAAAAAAGCAACAAAGTTAAAGGTAACTGGTTAGAGTAGGGCTTTTGTTTTTCTTTTTCCCCACAATGGTATATAAAGGTTACCTCTAGTAAATAGCATGGGCAGAAGGTTCTTGAAGGAAGTAAAAGGAAAGAACTATATCTTGGTAAGGTTTTCTACAGGTAAACAGAATATGTGAAATAATTAACGTCTCACATCTTGTAGTCCAGGCAGGATAGATGTTTGAGTTTTCTTTTTCAAACTATTATGTTTCAGAGGAATTAAATTAAATAGAACATTTATAGGTGATACATGTTTATTCACCAGATATATCAACCTAAATAAGAATTACATGGTTTTATATAATTCATTTTTAATGACTTTATGGAGATATAATTCATATGCTATATAATTTATCCATTTAAGCGTGTAATTCAATGGCTTTTAGTGTATTCAGAGTCCATACATCACCACATCCATTTTAGGATAGTTTTATTACCCCTTAGCCGCCATCCTCTAATTTCCTTCTCTCTCCATCCATAAGCAATCACAAATTTATTTTCTTTTTCTATAAATTTGCCTATTTGCCTTTTCCTTTATATGAAGAGAATTATACAATATATGATCCTTTGTGACAAGCTTCTTTCACTTAGCATAATATTTTCAGGGTTCATCCATGTAGCATGTATCAGTACTTTATCGCTACAGGACTGACTTTTGAAAGGAAAAAGAACAGGAAAAGAAAGAAAAATCTTCGTTCTTCTGTATTAGTGCTAAAGTGGAAATTTATAGATTACATTTATTTTTATTTTTCCTGTCTCCAAGGTAAAGAACCTTAATTATTGCTAATAAAAAAATGAAAATATTAATTGAGCTTATATTTACTAATTCGAATTCCATTGAAATATAAACACATTTTCATTTACTAGGAATATAGTATATAACAGATAAAGAATCCAAAAGTTATTGTTCAGTAAACTACAGACACAGCTCAACTTCTTTATAAGTACTTACCAAGTAGTGTTAATGTAGCATGTGTGTTAATTTCTCAAAAGTGTATTAGTAATTATAAAGTTAGATTTTTTCAAGTTCAGATTTAGAGTATATTTTAAATTAGGCAGAAATGATTATAAAAGACTTTCATAATAATATAAAATCATCATGAGTCTCATTCAATTTTTTTCAAAGGCATGACTAAGGTCAAAGTGGGAAAAGAAGATTTATCATCCACTGAATTTGTAGAAAAACGAAGAGCAGCTCTTGAAAGGTAATTCTAGACAGTTCTGCTTTATTACACTCATGTTTTTACTTCAGTACTATAGGTCTAATTCCATTATATTGGTATAACTATTTCAGCGATTAAATTTTTTTCAAAATACCATTTGATGACTTATCAAAAGTGCTTTAAACTTTTATTAAGAAAATTGCTTCTTTAAACAACACAGTACTATAGGCTTGTTCTGCTTTTATTAATCCTCATTAATAGTTTATCAAAATACCACATATTTTTGTATTATTACAAGCAGCAATATAAAGGTATGAGTTAGTCGAGGATAGAAGTATTATGTCATAGCTGTAGTCAACAAAAAAAGTAAAAAAAGAATACATGAATCTTGTGAATGGGGGTATAGGTTTAATAAAAGTATTTGGACAAAAATAATCTCTTTAGTATTATTTATGTTCTTAGGAAGTTATACTCACATTCAGTTCTGTGTTGGATAATTTGGCTAATTATAGTTCATCTAAATTTTTCCTTTGCTTATTACTGTGTATGATTTTTAAGTTCACTGAATAATTAGGTTTGTGCACCCTCCTTTAATTTGTATAATTGATTTGACTTGAGTATACAAAAGTATTAGTGACTTCTTGACTAGACTGTGTGTTTAAAGGCTAATATATATGCCCTACCTTCCTTTAAGTACTTGACTTAGCACATCTCCTATAGTGTTGAAGACTTGTCATTGTTGCTGACTAAAAGTGGAATGGATAGGAGGATTCCTGTTTTCAGAATCTTAACATTTATTTTTTTCTTGCTATGCTGAAAATGTGAGAAAACAATTTTGAAACTATCTTAAAGTCCAACTTTTAGAACCTAAGTACATAACATTACCTAAATTAAGACATTTTCTGATTTCACAGGTTTTTTCTTTTTTGTTATTTTCATTCAGTTTTATTTTAATTGAATTGGCTTATTTGTTATTTGTTTTATTTTCTATTTTGGCTTAAAATCAGTGGTGGGGGTGGGGGTAGGAGAGATTTTAGTGAGTAGTATATATATTATCTCTGGGCCACAAATTATTTTTTAAAACTATTTTTAAGGCAGCATATTTCTGGGTTTTAGTAATAAATTATTTAAATTATAAGAAAATGCCACAGTAAAGTCAGGTTTGAACAATTGCAGTAAGAAAAACGAAAGGATGTGCTGTTTAAAATCTTATGTTAGAGAAGACTTAAGTGATGAGATCATGTTTAAACCTCCAGTCAAGATGGCGGTATAGGTAAACATGGTACTTGCCTCCTACCACAACCACATCAAAATTACAACTAATTACAGAACTGCCTGAAATCGAGTTGAATGGAAGTCTTACAACTAGGGAATTAAAAAAGGAGCCACATGAAGACTAGTAAGGGGCAGAGATGAGGAACAGGGTGGTCCCACACCAATGTGTAGCAGATAAAAATTGGGAGGGATATCTTGATGCAGAGTGAGGGGTCCTAGGCTCCCCAGACCAGGGTTCCAGTGCCAAGAAAAGAAGTCCTCATAAGGTTCTTACTGTAAAACCAGCAGGGATTGAGGCTGAGGGAGACAGAGGCTACTAGAGTCCCAGTTAGTTTTCTTAAAGGGCCCGTGCATGGATCAACTGAGACTCACTCCCTCTAAGCTCCAGTACCAGGGCAGCAGCTTGAAAGGCACCAGAGACATGGAGAAACAATAAAGTATCTGGCATCAGGGCGAGAGTTGGGGGCAACTTTCTCCCAGACAGAAGTGCTGGCAGAGGCCATTCCTTTTCTGAGCCCTCCTCAACATAGCTGGCAGGTGGGCATGCCATATCTGAGACTCCATCAACCTGGCTTACACTGTTTGCCCCATCCTGGTGATTCCTTGAGGCCCTGGAATCACCCAACTTTGAGGCTCATCCAAGCTGTTTCCTGTGGCTTTTCCATAAAAATGGCCTGTCTTGGCTCATGCTTCATATTTTCCTAAAATCTCTCAAAACAAGCAGTGTTTGGCCTCAGCAAGCCCCATATCTCTCTCACTAAGTGTTCCAGGCCTGGTGCTAGCAGCAGCCAGCCTTGGTTCACAGCTGGCTTTGCCTGGGAACCTCCAAGCCCAGCACAACTTGCAGCCATCTGCAGATTGCTTTGTAGCTCATGCCGCATGGGCCCAGGCAGAACACCAGTGGTGGCTGACCTTGGCCTATACCTCCTGGGAGGCCCCAGAGCTAGAGCACCCAGTGGACAGTTTCAGACTATGTCAAGCACCACTACCCAACAGTAGTCATTCACAGCCAGTCCTTGCAGCTGATCGGCCTGGGGGTAAATCCCATTGACATGCCAACAGCAATCAAGGCTCAACTACAACAGGAAGGTGTACAGCCCACACAGGAGTAGGGGGGTGAGGAGGGTGGCACGCAGCTCAAGTACCCAGCTTGGGTGATCAGAGAGGCTGTGCCACTGGTCCCTGCAGGATACCTACTACATTAGGCCACTCTACCAAGCCTGGGAGATGTAGCAGCAATACCTAATATATAGAAACAAACACAGGCAGGCTGCCAGAAGGAGGAGACAAAGGAACATGTCCCAAATGAAAGACCAGAACACAACTCCAGAAAAAGAACTGAACAAAATGGAGACAAGCAATCTACTAGATGCGGAGTTCAAAACACTGGATATGAAGATACTCCGTGGACTTACTGAGAACTTCAGCAGCATAAAAAAGGAACAATCAGAAATGAAGGATACACTAACTGAAATGAAGAATAGTTTACAGAGAATTAACAGTAGATTAAGCTGAGAACTAAATCAGCAATTTGGAAGATAAGGAAGCAAAAAATACCCAGTCAGAACAGCAAAAAGAAAAAAGAATCCAAAAAATTGAGGATAATGTAAGGAGCCTCTGGGACAACTTCAAGAGTACCAACATTCACATCACGAAGGTGATGGAAGAAGAGAAAGAGCAATAAATTGAAGACTATTTGAAAATAGAATGACAGAAAACTTCCCTAACCTGGTGAAGGAAATAAGACATACAAGTCCACAAAGCTCAGAGTCCCAAACAAGATGAACCCCAAGAGGCCCACACCAAGACACATCATAATTAAAGTGCAGAAGAGAGAATCTTAAAAGCAGCAAGAAAAAAGCAGTTACCTATAAGGGATCTCCCATAAGACTATCAGCTGATTTCCCAGCAGAAACTTTGCAGGCCTAAGGGATTGGCAACAAATATTCAAAGTGATGAAAAACAAGGACCTACAACCAAGGTTACCCGGCAAAGCTATCATTTAGAATCCAAGGACAGATAAAGAGCTTCCCAGACAAGAAAAAGCTAAAGGAGTTCATCACCACCAAACCATTATTATATGAAATGTTAAAGGGTCTTCTTTAAGAAAAAGAACAAAAAAACGTTTAAAAATACGAATAGAATGGCACTAAATACATATCTAGCAACAATTGAATCTGAAAAACAAAATTAATGAACAAGCAGAAACAGACTCATAGAACATTTTGATGGCTGCCAGATGGGAGGGGGTAGCGGGGGATGGGTGAAGGGATTAAGTAGTACAAATTGTTGGTTACAGAATAGTTGTAGGGATGTAAAGTATAGCATAGGGAATATAGTTAATATTCTAATAGCTATGTGTCGGGTGAAAGATTTAATGGGATGATCACTTAATAAGTTATATAATGTCTAATCACTGGGTTATACACCTGAAACTAATATAATAATGGATGTCAGCTGTAATTGAAAATAAAAAATGATTTAAAAAGATGGGATTTTGTCTGTGACATTCAACAATTACTCAGGAAAAGGATTTCTATTGCATCAAGAGATGTTGAGGGTAGCCATTAGAACTGCTTCTGTTGTAAAAGAGGTCATAGACAGAATATTTTAAAGAATAAAGGTAGATAATGCTCTGCCTTGGTTTTGCTTATTCTTTCCTAAAGTGTAACCATGACCCTTTGAGAAACCTTTCAAGTCCTATTTTTCTATGAGTAAATTTGAAATATTTCAGATGGCATGCTTGATAAGGAACTTAATGAAGATTTATTGTACCAAGCACATATAATCTGATTCTACATTCACCCTTCTTGGAACTTGAATGCATTGCATAGTACTTACCATACCTTCATATAGTATGAAACACTGAGGAGAGTTATAAGGAAATACTGAAACCTAACCTAGTATATATGTCGAGACAGTTTCTTTACTGATAAATGTTACTGGTTAAGTACTATTTTAGTGGAATTTGCAGTAGTGTAAGAAGAGAAACAGTGTACTACTGAGGGAAAGGTTTATTTTAAATTACAAAGATGACTGAAGAAAACATAGGTGTCAAAATATAGAAACAAAGGAATTGGAATGAATTTGCTAAAGTGATTGTTCTGTGGCACTTCTTAAAATTTAAACATTAGGATAGGCAGATCTGTGGAATATCCACTCATTGAATCGTGTAGGTCAGAGAAGTACTTCTCTTTGTATATACAGTGATAGTCATTTACACATTTATTTGTTTGTTCAACTTAGAGAATCCAGATGACTATCTTGAAAGAAAGGGTAAACATCTGGTATTAAATTATTGGAAGGAAAGGAAGTGATTAAGAACTCAAGTACTTCCCTGTGCCCGGCTCAGTGAGTTAAGCAGAAACTACTTCTATTAAGAGTATCTCCAAGATCGCTTGCTTGATTTTCTTGAGAGTGTTTCACATATTACCTTATAGGTAAGAATACACTTCTGCGAATATAAATACAGAGTAGCATGATATAGTGCACACATTTATAATCCTTTCTCTTTTGAAGCCTGCACTTCACTATGCACTGCACACACTGTGCGACCTTAGGCAAGTTATTTAACTTCAATTCATTCTTTATCTCTAAGTGTATCATTTAGGAATGTGGTCATGCCAAGTACCTAAAAATCCACTGGAAAGGCATAAACAGTCAGTGTGGATTGATTAATCCACTGTTTAATATCAGGAAGTTTGGAGGGTAGGCAGATGTTTAGGATTATCTAATTCATCAGGAAATCCTATTGCTTCCTTCCATTATCTGGAATACAGCCATTTTTCACCAGTCCTCTTCTAGCCCACATACCTGAAATAACTGCGGTAGGCTCCTAATTCTTCTCTGTTTCCATCCTTTCACTTCTACTCTTTCTTTTTTTTCTAAATAATGTATTTTATTTTTCAATTACAGTTAACATACAATATTATAATAGTTTCAGGTAGTACTCTACTGTTTTTCAATATAGCAGGTAGAGTCATATTTTTAAACCATAAATCAGGTCATATCAATACCACCCCCCATGTCACTCAGTAAAAGCCAGTCTTTTTAATGGCCTATAAAGCCTTACATTATGACTTGCACTACTGACTGTTACATATTCCATCTCATATCCTCCTTGATCACTATGCTCTAGGCCACTGACGTTTTTGCTGCCCTTCAAAGATCTCAGGCAGTTTTCCACCTTATGGTTTTTTTACTGGCTGCTCCCACTGCCTAGAAAGCTTTTGTTCCCAGGTATCTGCATGGCTAATTCTTTTACCTCTTTCAGGTTTAAATATTCTAATAACACCTTTCCAGTGAAAGATGTTCTCTGATCATTGGGCTTCATTCAGACCTATTCTATTTAAATTGCCACCAACCACACCTTACACACTTGATCCCATTTGATCTACTGTTCTGTCCTTTTTTCCATGGCATTTACCACCTTGTCACATACTATATAATTTACATAATTTACTACATGTATAGTTTATTGTCTATCTTCCCATGAAAATAAAACCTCCAGTAGGGAAGGGATCTTGTTTTCTTTTGTTCACTGATACATTCTTAGTCCTCAGAACAATAACTGATACATAGTAAATGCTTAGTAAATATTTGTTGAATGAACAACTGTATGTCATCAAAGAATCAAGTTCTTTTTGCCATTTTTATTCTCATTATTAACACGTGCATTTGAGTTTCAAGCAAGGATATGTTTTTTACTTTGTTCCTGTCAAGCATTTTGTATAGCCTACTTATTTTGTTTGTGGTAAGTAAATAGGAACTTGAAAGCCCTAAGTGATTCTTCTAAATTTATCAGTAACCTTTTCTTAGAGTAACCTTTATTAGAAGAATAACTACTGATCACCTCTTGTTAAGTCTGATACTTACTTTTCATTAATTCCATTGCACCTTTTATTTCTGTCTTCCTTCAGCATTCCTATTTCTTCCCATGCCCCTTTTCATGTGTTATTCCTACATATTTTTCCTCTTTTTGTTCTGTGTCCTTCCTTTACACATCAACAACCTTCCGTCACCTTAATTCTGAATTGGTGTATATTTACGAATACTAATTTTAAAATTCATTTTGATTCTGTCCTTAATTTTAACATTATGTAAGCTTGATACTTTTGTTTTTAATGGTTAGTTGCTCTTTACTTTTCATGTAACTCTTAAGAAGAAGAAAATTTTTACTGTCTTCTAAAATATCATTTCCTGAAATTCCTCAGAATACTAATATGTGGTAAGGTGAATAAAGGAAGTCTGTAGTCAGTTGAGTTTTGTTAACATAGGGTTTAACAAAGTTAAACCAGGTTTACTTCCTGTAGGACTTCTCACACCACTAATACGCTGTTGTTCGTTTTGAATCTTAAAGAAAAGAATATGTATATAATGTGAACTCACTTTGGAAAACTATTTTAGAATATAAATAGTGTTAGATATTTTCATTTAGGTTCGAAACACTGGAATATTTCTTAAAGGTTGTGTACTAGATGTTGTGTCTTCCTTCTTGCTTGTTCATTTCACAAATGTCTGAGTGCTGCCTATTTACCAGCTGTTGTGTGCACTCAGATGAACAACTTTTGCAAACTGCTTTAGGCAATAAGCAGTCTAAACAATGAAATAACTTACCTAATAGTACTGGAGAACCTCAATATTAAAATTGTCAGTAAAATTCCAGTGGGAAAATACCAACATTTCTTAAATTTACTGGATTAGTGTTCCTGCTGCATCTCTTTTTTAGCTTGATAATATAGGCACCAAACACTATTTTAAACCACAGTATAGGTTGTAAGTTCACGTATCTACTAAATGCTCTATTTCTATTATAAAGACTTCTTATGTGGCCTAATGACTTAAAATGAAGCTTAATATGGTATATATTTTACTTAAATATACAAAAAAACACATAAAATAGTAATTTTGTGTAGTAACCATTGTGTAGAATTTGACTTTAGAGAAGGTATTCACTTTTTTTAGAAACTATCTTAGCATAATCTTGGAAAAAGGTAGAAGCAATTACTGATTATATTTATTCTGTGGAAATAGAATAAAGTTATATTAACTGTGAGGTAAAATGTAATTGAAATATTATTTCTATAAACTTTAATCTGAGGAAAGAGCAATTTTAAAAAAATAGGATTAGATAAGTAAGTAACCAAGAATCATCAATAGTGGGCCTTTTTTCTTTTTATGAAAGAATGGTAATTTATTATGGGTGACAGGGAAATGTGGGGTTTTCTTTTAAGGAAAATGTCTAAAGTTGGGCTAATAGTAATTTAATAATGGTGTTTCTTTTTACTTTTCATTTTTATTTTATGTGGTTTCATATAAGAACGACATTTATCAATAAAAGCAAAACCTTGAAAATAGAAATACTGAAGAAAATTTAGTCCTTGTTAAATAAAGACCAAAACTGATTTGATAATTTAAATCTGCTGACAAGGAAAACAGTTGATAGGCTGTTCTCCATTTTGGTAATACATAGTAAAAAAAAAAAAAAATAGTTTACTGGCATATATGTATAGTGATGTGTTTCTTAGAACTCTGAAGTAATAACTGGGAACATAGTAATTCAACCAAAAGATAAAATATTCGACAAACTCACATACCCTTTTATACTTTGCATTGAGAAATTTGGTAAGTTATTTAACCTCTCCCAACTCCCACCACATCCCCTGCCATATCTCTTTTTACATAAATACAAATTTTCAAATGATGAACAAAGAGCTTTTTAATCATTAAATTGCTGTAAGATTCTAAGTGATTAGAGTGAGGCAGACTGATATAATAGGAGGTAGACTGAGGACATCTTTTTACCTACTTACTGATTTATCCTTTTGTTGAAATAGTTTTAATATAAGATGCTACTGATAAATAAAGGTGCAATTTTATTCTTAAATCTAGGTATCTTCAAAGAACAGTAAAGCATCCCACTTTACTACAGGATCCTGATTTAAGGCAGTTCTTGGAAAGTTCAGAGGTATTATTTCTACTTTAAAATTTTGTATATAAATGTTCTCAGTATTTATATTTTTCAGTGTAATAATTTATATAAGAATAGAGATGCTCAATAAATAAATGGTTTAATAGGTGGAATAAAGCAATAATTTTTTTTGCTTAGTGCTTTAATTAGCTTTAATTACCTGACTAAATTACTAGCAAAATGTCTTCTTTGCATTGATAATTATAGTCCCCACCAGATTTAAAAGAATGGCTTGTGTAGTATAATTTTGAGTGCCCTAAATTGTTGCTTAGGCACCGTATTGAAATAAGTTTATTCAGAACACATTTTTAGAGATGAATGTGTTTACATGTACATTCTAATATTCTCATTAAGATTTTGAAATGCAAATTTGTAACTTGAAAGAGCTTAAATTATAATAACCATGCTGCTCTTTATATTTGAGATGTTTGACAATTGCTACCTTTAGAGATCTTCTAAAAATTTATTGAATCCCAAAATTAAAAAATTCAAAATCACACAGTTTTAACTGAGCATCAGGAGATTTTTCTCAAGACTTTCTTCTTTCCTTATAAACAGTTTATTTCTGCTAGCAAACAGGTGGCTAGCATTAAGGTGCTTGGCAATTACTATATTTTGACAAACAAACTGTTCCATCTAAATGTAAACGTGCAGAAGAAAAACAAATGGAAAGTCTATTTTTCACGTTTTCCTTTGAGAATATACAAGTAGTGTATTTGAAAAATTAGATCTCACTATTGAAATGTATGAGAATGAAGAAAATACTACCTCCTTTTTTTCTTTCCTTTTTTTGTGGGGGAGGGGGGACAATCCCTTTTGTGCCCAGTTAAACCTCCAGGCTTTTAACCGGTTTGTTTGCCCTTATTTGTCATTCAATTCCAGCTGCCTAGAGCAGTTAATACACAGGCTCTGAGTGGAGCAGGAATATTGAGGATGGTGAACAAGGCTGCCGACGCTGTCAACAAAATGACAATCAAGATGAATGAATCGGATGCAGTAAGAGCTGATTTTTCGACTTGAATAATGAGATGAATTAATGAGCCCAACAATTGCATTTTAAAGCTGTACAAGTAGAAAATAGGATATTAATTTGCTTATTGAGTTTAGTTCTCAGCCACATCAGTTGACCACCATGGTCATCCATGGTTAATTTGTTGCTTTAAAACAAGGAATGTAGTTTGCTGTTGGTAACCTAATTTATAGTGGTTTGTTCTGGCTAAATTGGCTCCATTTTTCTTTTCTTTTCTTTTTTTTTTTTTTGTTTTTTTTTTGTTAGTGGTTTGAAGAAAAGCAGCAGCAATTTGAAAATCTGGATCAGCAACTTAGGAAACTTCATGCCAATGTTGAAGCCTTGGTCTGTCATAGGAAAGGTTTGTTTGCCTTATTATTTATGTGTTTAGCACCGTGAGTTAATTGTTGAAACATTTAATTTAAATTTTGTTAAAATGAATATTGTGAAGTTATTATGGAAGAGAGAAAACAATAGTTTAAGAGAATGTTTTCTATTTCAGCTTTGTTGTTTGATTTTTTTTTTTTTTTCTATTTTAATTTAACTTCTAGTTTAGAAGTAGAAAAATCCAGAGCTTGCTTATAAAAGTATACAAGGTGTTCCAAGAAAATGTATACACAGTGTAGCAGCTGATAGCTCAATTTTGAAAATGAAATATAAACACGGCCTTTATAATTATTCAAATTATGTGTATACATTTTTTGGGACCTAAATTTTGAGTTATGGATTTAAATTGTCCATCTAATTCTTTGTTAAACATTTATTATTCAACTAATGAGATGTCTTAGTTTATAATAAAAAATATGAGATTCAAAAATTGATATTTGAAATTTTTCTTTAAAATACTTGTTTTGTGCCTGTATTTTCTAGAAGACTGAAATATTTTATTCATTTTCGAACCATTTTATTTAAAAATCTGGGAATTTTTGTTAAAAATTTATAGAAAATTTGAGTTGCAATTCTTTAAATTTTTTTAATTTTTTTTTAATTTTTAAAGAAAGTTTTTAATATCAGATTTCTAAAATTCTTGATAAGTAATATAGTATGTGCTATTGCCAGCAATACGTTTTAATCAAATAACAGCTTGTCCTATTTGTGTTATATCTCTTAGTGAATGGGCTTTAAGGTTCTTTTAGATCACTTTCTATGATACAGAGCAACAGAGCAATTTCCAGGCAGTGTAATTATTAGTCATTGAACAACCTATAGACATCTATTTTTATTGGAAGCATCTAAAATGATCATGTTCAAAAATCACTTTAGAAAGTCTTAATATTTCACTAAGCATTGTTGCATACAAAGAAAAAAATAAGACCTATGAGAACTGTATGTACAGTTTTACCTTGCTTTCCTCCTGTTGGCTAAATAATATTCTCATTAAAAATTATAGACATTATTTTTAATGACCAATAAATGTTTAAAGCAAAGTAGTATAAGTCAATTGTGTGTTCTCAGTGCTTTCCATATTGAATATAAATTTATATATATATTTAGTTTAAGGAGTAGACAGAAAGAGTAAGTACCTCAGGAGAGAAAGGGGAGGCAGATTATTATATTAAATTATTAAACATAGTTCATCTGCGAAGATAGGCAGTAGAGCTTTGAGCAGTTGGCATTTACGCCCAAGGCTTTGTAATGACTTGTTTTATGTTAATTATTTTAAAATATTACTTGAGCAATTTTTGAATAGATAAAATTTAGAGAGAAGGTAAAAATTAATGCAATATTTAAAAACTACTAGTGAACATTAAAAGTGAATACTTTTCTATTTCAGAACTTTCAGCCAATACAGCTGCCTTTGCAAAAAGTGCTGCCATGTTAGGTAATTCTGAGGATCATACTGCTTTATCTAGAGCTTTGTCTCAGCTTGCAGAGGTTGAGGAGAAGATAGACCAGTTACATCAAGAACAAGCTTTTGCTGACTTTTACATGTTTTCAGAACTACTTAGTGACTACATTCGTCTTATTGCTGCAGTGAAAGTAAGCCTTATTTTGCAATCTTCCTTGAATTCTTCTCACTTCAGTGGTTTGCTTATAAAAGAATTTGGAATGTATCTAACTGTGTAAATACTGTACTAGTACATCTAAAATGGCTTCAAGATGATAATTCATACCTTTAATTTTTTTCTATGATTTGGAGAGTACAATAGACAGAATTGATGTTTTTAAGAGGTCTGAGAAATGCCAAATAAGGTAAATCAATACACATTTACTTACATATTTACATACAAGTTTGCAACTAGCTGGCAGCATTTGTTTGCACATCATAGTACAAACTGAAATTACCCACTGGATTTTACTATCATTTGTAAAGCTATTATGAGAAGCAGGACAAAACCAGAATTGATTGTTGCTTGAATGTGTTTAACGGTGGCTTTAGCATGAATTTGGACTGTAAACAAACATTCTGTGTATATTCCAAAATGTATAGTCAGCATGTATTTACAGTTGAAATGGGACTAGATTAGTTACTGAGTATTATCTAGTGGTAATGTTTAAGGATGAACCGTCTTCAATTTCTGAAGAGTTGGAAAAGTAATCCAGTTAACTAATAAAAATCAATATTCTACAGTTATCTCCAATATTCAAACAACTGAACTGAATATTATTTTATCTATCTTACGTTTCAGAAGATACTTTAAGATCTTATCTTGGTTTTGAATTATTGTTATGAACATTAATTATGGAATGGGGCAACTGGGAATTTACCTTTTACCTTGAATTCAGACACCTAGAAAGTTAATGAGTCCTTCTGCTTTCTAATGCAAAATTTTTCAGCTGACATCTGTGATGAAATTAGTATTCATCTATAAACAAACATTGATACATTGCATTTTTATTGATGGTTTGGTTCTCGAGCTAATGGTGAGAGTTTACTAGAAAGTTCTTAGCACTTCAAGAATGGTGCTTTCTTAGGTTTGGTAAAATTACCAGTTTTGCTTGAATTTACTCTTAGATGTACTGTTTATATTCCTGGGTGGTTAATTTTTCTTTTTTTAAAAGTTATTTTTCTTTTCTTTCTTGAATTTTTTTTAAAAGTTTTTAAAAATGTTAATATAGATAGCAGTTATCAGAGTGTACTTCATTTTATTTATAGGCAACTTGAGATATACAGCGAAAAGTATAATACCTGCAAAAAACCTGTGGGTCCAAAAGGGAAGCTGGGCAGTGTCTCTGAGGAGGGATCTGCTGAGAAGAGCTAACCTGGGAAAATACTCTCTGGCAGGGATGGCCTGTCTATGTAATCGACATTGATCCCTCAATAACAGCTTTCTTCATACTGCCTACATCTCACTGTTCTTTTACGTTTTGTGGGATTACAGTTATATTCATGTTTCCTAGAATATGTTCTACAGAACACTGACACCAAAAGATACACCCCAGTCAGCTGAGTTTGGGAGCTAATGTATACAGTATCCCTGTCTTGTACACTCGGGGTGCATGTAAAAAGCTCAGAAACGCCTACAAGTAAAAAAAATTCTAAAATCTAGAGACTTCCAGATTCGTATGAACAGTAATCATTTTCCACTTAATATATTTTTACATATATGGAACACTTTCTGGGAAATACTAAATTAGTGATTCATTGACTAAAAGAGTTAAAAAGCTATGGTCAAGTTATACCTTGAGGTAAATTAAGCTCTTTCACATTGGTTTTCTGATGAAACCTAGTGCAGGTCAACCACACCAAGCAAGTGAGAAATTATGAAATATGGCCTGTGTTTCTAGCCATCTCTCCCTGGTGGACAGAAACCCCGCTACTTTTCATAGCCAGATGTTATATGGGTGCCTTTCCCAGTCCTGATTCTCTGGGCTGGGGGGCCTGACTTGGGGTTTAGACCCCACACTTTTCAAAGGAACCTCCCTGCAGCAGTGTATCCCTCCGGAACTTTAACAGTTACCCATGAGTGCTTGTTCAGCCTTCTCATGCCTCCTCACTTCCTTCCAGTCTCCACGTGGCCTCCTCTGTAAGTCCTTGGTTATAAGGCTTCTCTTCTGCTAGTCTTCAGTTGGGTATTCAGGAAGATTTGTCTATACTTTACTTGTAATTCCAGTTTAGTTTGGGCAGGAGGTGAGTGTAGCTTCCACCTAATCTGCTGCCATATTGGATCTCTCTCATAGTTCCTACATCTGTACCACAATAAAGATATGATGGCTCTAGAATATTGTGAGATAATAAATTGGTCAGGAACCATATTAGTTTAAATTAGCATATCACTGAAAAATCCATTTGATATACAGGGTGGGGCAAAAGTACCTTTATAGTTGTGAGTGCTCAAAACAGTTTACTCTTGTATTTTTATTTATTAATTGTATTAATTTTCCATATGAACAACTGCAAACCAACTTTTTTTCCACCCTGTATTTAGAACTTAAACAAATATTGAAATTCAAGGGCTTTTGGGTTAGCTTTTGCCCTGTATTGCTACGTATTTTAAGTAATCAAATTGTTATTCAACAGAGGAAATTTATAAATGAAGATCTGATATGGCCTCATTCCTCTAAAGAAAGACTAGGCCTAAAATTTTAAATTACTTTTTGGTTTTATATATGTGCATGTATAGGGGGGAAGAGTCAGGGATTGTTTGTTTTAAAATGGTAGTGACTTTTTCTGAATCTATTTATGTTAGGTATATTTGGTGATTTGGGCCCAAATTAATTTGGCTGAAGCAAAATTAATTCATAATAAGATTTTAAGGAAAATGTAGTCTTTTAAATATAAGAAAAGCAGACAATGGGGATATTAAGATTCACTTACTGTCATTTATATGCATCTATTCTATAGAGCAGGGGTGGGGAATGCCCTGCCCGCAGGCCCTGTATATGACTTGCAAAATCATTTGGTCTGGCCCTGCCAAGGCCTCACCAAGGAGAAGCAGTTCCAGTGATCACATTAGGGATGAGTTAATTAAATGTTTGACCAAATATAGCAGGCTAATTTTTAAGTTGATAATGTTGTATGGCCTGCATATGATGTTATAAATATCCAAATGGCCCTTGGCAGAAGAAAGGTTCCCCACCCCTGCTGTAGAGCATTAAAAAAAAAAAATTATACAAATAGCTAATGGTGATTTAACATTTACTAAAGTCCACTAGGTTAAGATACTCTGCTGCATACTTTTCATTTTATTTCTAATCCAAAAATATAGATCTTAGTTTCCTCCTTTTATATTTGAAAGACTAAGGTTTATAGAAATTAAATGAATTTACCCAAAACCATGCAGTGACAAAGTTAGCATTTGAAGCCAGCTTTGTTCTAAAGTTTACATTTTTTAAGTACATTATATACTATTCTCTTCAGCAGGTCCCTTTAAGAAAATGTATTTATTTACCGTTTCTTGATCCAAAAAGCTCTTTATTTGAAATAAATGAAAATAACTCTAGTTTCGTGCTTTCTGGTTTACCCAGTTTATTATCGCTTGCTTCATTGTTTAGTTAATAAGTACTAAAGTAATGTGACTATATCCCCGGCATAAAGCTAGAGAAGGGGTTATTTTATTCTCTCATACTATCCATCATTTTTTTGTCGTGGGACTTTCAATTACTCATTTCTTTCCTCTGTTGACTTGTTCTTTCTCTGCTAAGCCCCTTGAAAAGAAATAATGGACTTGAAATAAAGAAATATATATATATATAATTGTGTGTGTATGTGTATGTGTGTGTATTCATTTGCCCTTTTCAATCTTGTGTAAGACTATCTTTTTTTGTTTTTAATTTCTTTGCCTTTCTTTTATTTGCTATTGGTAATCTCTTCCACTACATTTTTACTTTATGTTATCTTATGGGTTTTCCCATTTTCTTTTTTCAATTTTTGGCATATTTCCAATACTTAAACCTACTTTTGATATTACCTAGTAGGAAAACTTCCACTGTAGATATGACACCAGCATTTTCCTATTGAAAACGTCTTTCTTGAAAGCGTAAAACTCCATTGGAAATCTTATTATAAGCCACATTTAAAATCTTAAGGAACTAGTTACATGGATTTTATACATGTTATTTTGTTTGTTTTTTAAATTCTGAGCTCTTATAGTCACTGGGATTTCTGTTTTTAAGCAAATGAATATGGAAATTTTTATTTTTTTATATAGGCATGTATATTTTCAGTACTTCAGTATATTAGAATAGAGTTTAAATACTGGGTTTTATTTTTAGTATTACAGTACTTCTAGTATAAAAGTATTTTAATGTTAACTGTCACTTAATAGCATTATGTCATTCACTTATAGGGTGTGTTTGACCATCGAATGAAGTGCTGGCAGAAATGGGAAGATGCTCAAATTACTTTGCTCAAAAAACGTGAAACTGAGGCAAAAATGATGGTTGCTAACAAACCAGATAAAGTACAGCAAGCTAAAAATGAAATAAGAGAGGTGATTAATACAAAATGTTTTATTTATCTCTTTACTCAAACTTTCCATGAGTCATTCATATATGCATAACTTTTCATAAATTTTTTTCTGAGCCATTGAACTGATACCTAGCTATTTTTCCTTAACTTTATGAACTGTGTTAGAATTACCTTAACATTTTGATTTTCACTAAAATCTTCAGAGTCCTTTGTTACTTTCACATGATCATGCAATGAATAAAGAAACATACAAGGAAAAGATTTAAATTTATATTTAATAATTACACATTTATTTTGAAGTGATTAGTTTGATTTCAGATAATTACTTATTTTGTGTCTAAAAATAGTTTTAGAGGTGAACTTTTTCCTCATTTAGCTGTACAGGCAACATTATCCTCCATATATATGTATTATATATGGTATTTTAGTAAATTTGTATAAGTTTATTATAATTTATACACTTTTTTTGCCATGCTTCAATAAGGAAATTGAAGAGGTAGGACAACCTTTATATTACTCAAAGTAAATGTACCTGCTCATAGAAGAGTATGTACCAGTGTTTTGGTTACATAGTGGGAAAATATCATTTCATAGCTTAAGTCTTTAGTTACTTTATTTTAGCTGTTTCATTGGTCACTAATCACGTTTTGTTGTTTCTATATGAAATTTAATGTTTACCGATAGGTCTTCAGTAGACCATAATTCCATAATTTTTTTTGATCTGGACATTTTACCATTACAAAACCTTTTTTTAAATATTTGTCATACAATTTTCCTAACTTAAAGTATTTCCATGGGTATATAAATTGTGATGAACATATAGTCTTGAAATTAGCAGAATGTACTTGATATATTTTGAAATAATTAATGATATAGAAAATGAGAAAATAAAAGCTAACATTTGATAGTGAATTTTGTACTCAGAATTATTTTATTTATGTTAATTATAGTTAGTTCAGCAATGGTCATTGTAATTCAGTAAGTACTAGACTGTCCTAATCTTGAATAAATCTGACAATGGAATATTAATGGAATTAAGCAACTACTGGAAAGTTAGATACAAGTTTGTGAATGATGTTAAATTGGGTTTTGCCAATATTGAGCTTTCTTAGGGTTTTCAGGCATTACATTAAATTAAATGAGTCGTCATGACAGCTAGTTCTATAATTTTTTCCAGACAAGAATAAAAAAATTGTGCATTTTTGTTTGTTTTTATTAGTGGGAGGCAAAAGTACAACAAGGAGAAAGAGATTTTGAACAGATCTCTAAAACAATTCGAAAAGAAGTGGGAAGATTTGAGGCAAGTATAATAATTTTACACTTTTCTTAACAATGTGGTCACATTTGATCCAATTTTATGGTAAAATCAAATTTAGTTTTGTACTAATGGACCTTTTTTGTGTATTGTACTTTAACAGAAGGAACGAGTGAAAGATTTTAAAACTGTTATTATCAAGTACTTAGAATCATTAGTACAAACACAACAACAGGTAAGCTAAATGTTTTTATAACAAACTTTTTCTAGAATTTATTTTTGTGTACTTTTTTATTTTAAAGATGATGATCAATGAAAGGAGCTTTTATACGTAAAGAGGAATAAGAAATGAAGTAGAGAAAATGAGTAACAGCAAAGGAAAATATGGTAGTTAAAGTAATTGTAAACTCAGCAAAGGAAAATATGGTAGTTAAAGTAATTGTAAACTCAGCAAAGGAAAATATGGTAAAGTAATTGTAAACTCTCAGTGCTCTTGGCCTCTATTCTTTCTAACCACTAGGTGCGATACACTTCTTCCAGTTTGAGGCTATGAAAAATACGCTGGGCAACGTTTCCCTTTCCCCGTCTTCCTAGCTTTATTTCCCTGTTGATCATACCTGTTTGAGTAAATTCTTATTGTAAGTTCTTCTCTTTCATAAAAGACAGAACTTGAACTAAAAATAATATTCTTAAAGTTTTTAAAAAGACTGTTTTGATGTTTTATTTTATGTGGGGTTGGTGGTGATTGTATTCCACAAGAAGTGGCATTTGCCTCCTTTACTAGAGGGGACAGTGGTATTCATGTTACATTAAATCAAAATCTTTAACAAGGAAATAGCATGTGTTTTTTCCTGTATATTTTATATAAATTTGAGTAATAGATCAAATTATTTAATGTCTTGAATAGGATTTCTTTCTCCAGTTAGTTTCAAAATATGTGGATTAGAAGCTTGCCTATACAGTTTTTTTAATTAGGTGATGACATTATATCTTCAAATTATATATTTTTATATTAAGTACTTAATTCATCAAATCAGATATTTAAAATATGATAAGTTATTTGAATTTGTTTTTAAAGGAATTGTTTTAAATGTAACGTTAGTTTTTATTTCAGCCTATTTTCCAGACTATCCAGGAAAGACTGGAAGCTAATTTTTCCCAGTCTCTTTTCGTATTCTTGCTCAATATTTTTTTCTTCCTCCTTTTTTCTTATTCTTTTTGGCTAGCAATAACATAAAATATGAATATTCTCTGATTTAGATGTTATTGCTTTATATTGGAAAAGCTTATTGTAGTTTTATTATTTAAGATGATCTTATTTAATTTATACTAACAGTCTGCTTCTATTTACAGCTTTGTATAAAACAAAAAGGTCTTTTGTTTGGGTATTTTAAAAATCATATTGCTTACATCAAAAACAAATTAGCCAGAAGTAATTAATAAGTTAAATAAGGGAATTAAAATGATTTTAAAAACCAGACTTTAGTAAATGGTAATCACTATTAGCTATTTGTATGAATTTTTTTTAATGCTCTACAGGATACATGCATATAAATGACAAAAAAGTAATGAGACTATCTTTCACTTTTGTTATCATCCACAGCTGATAAAATACTGGGAGGCATTCCTACCTGAAGCCAAAGCCATTGCCTAGCAAGAAGATTGTTGCTGTTAAGAAGATCTTGGATATTTGTTCCAGTTTTGCTGATTCCACAGTGAAATCATTTAAAACCATCTAAATAAACCACTATATATTTTATGAATTACATGTGGTTTTTATATATATATCTACACTCTGACATTTTATTACAAGCTGCATGTCCTGACCCTCTTTGAATTAAGTGGACTGTGGCATGACATTCTGCAGTACTTTGCTGAATTGAACACTATTGTGTCTTAAATACTTGCACTAAAAAGTGCACTTCAAGGCCAGAAAATTTTACAATATTTTTTCTTTACAATATGTTCTGTAGTGTGTTCGCCCTCTTTATGAAGTGAATTATCAGTGTATTGATTATTGTTCATTTTTACATTCCTGTACAGAAATTATGATATTGTGATTATAGTAATAAAATGATATTCCTTGTGAAGTATTAGTAACAAATTATTTGTGTATATAAACGTATTAGGGATCTTTTAAAAGCATTTTTAATGGGCAGAAACTTCCTTCTAAATTTATATATATTTTAATCGACAGAGCTGAACTCTTATCATTAAATGACTAAGTGAAGCTTAAGTTTTCCTTTGAAATTATGACAAACCAAAGACTATCTTTTTTGTTTTTTAAACTAATTTTTAAAAAATATATTTTTATTGATTTCAGAGAGAGGAAGGGAGAGGGAGAGTTAGAAACATCAATGATTAGAGAAAGTCATCGATCAGCTGCCTCCTGCATGGGGTCGACGCTCAACCACTAAGCCACGCTGGTGGGCAGAATATTTGTCTCATGACTCATCTCTAGGGATGTTCTTGTCTTGAGTAAAGGAGAGAATAATTGTCTTTGCTAGTTTTTATTCATCCCTATTACAAGTGGCCAATTTAAGAAGAAAAATATATTTACATGCTTCTGTTACAGGTCTTACAGATTTTGCTCATCTGTTACCTTCAAAATCCAAGACTGCATATATTTAATTTATTCCGTTGCCTTTCTTTGTTTTTCTTTTAAACTAAAAGTCAGTCATCTATGATCATAACTGACAAAGAATGGTACCATGCTAAAATACTCCATGATTTAATGACTAACCAAGGATGGCCTAAAGCAATTTGTAGTAAAATGAAATTTGCCTTAGGCATCCTTCTCACCTATTCTGTATCCTATTCAGATGGCTATTTCTGACCCTTAATACTGGTGAAAATTTAACTTGTGAGTGGCATTAGAGTTATTTTCATTTTTTTAAAAGTATTCTTAAAGATGTCTCACTTCCTAAGCTTACCAACTAAGTCTCCTCCCAGAAGGGTAAGATATGGTATGTATAACTGAGTATTCTCTAGCAACTTACTAGATATTGTATCAGAGGAGTGTATCCTTAGGATGTTGGCTTCTACCACTTATTTTAGTTGAAATTTTAAGCATATTGTAGGTATTACTCATATTTATATTCCTAGAACCCAGAAGAGTACCTGACACATAATAGGTTAATATAAAGACTTGAACAGGAAAAAATAATCCTGGAAGATGCAAAATGTTTGCTCTTTTAAGAAGAAATTGAAGCTGAAAGAGTACAGCCTTCTATTATTGCTTCTATTGGAGACAACTTACACACTTGAAAAATGAGTAATTCACGGTCGTTTATATCAGGTGCTATCTTTTTTACCCATCAATATTGACCAAAATATAGGCGTACTGGGAATAGTTTCACTACACTGATGTCCTAATATGATAATTCATAGTTATATCCCTTCCAAAAAGATAGTTTAAACATACGATAACAATTTACTTATTTAAGCCAAAATCTTCCATTCCACAGTGGTATGTTCATTAGAACAGTACCTTCAAATAAGTATTTTCAGTTTTGATCAAGCTGAAGAGAGTGACAGACCTATACACCCTGTTCCAGACTCCATTCTCCTTAACCTTTGCTAAACAATAATTTCAAGTAAATTATATGAGCCTCTGGTACCTATCAGCATTTTAACAGGATTCAACTTCTTCCACATTTGCCCATTTCTACCCATCAAGCTTCACATCTATTCATATTACTAAAACACTTTCATTACAAATAAATAGAACACAAAAGCATTACTAGTCCCGATAACATAGTTTTTCAGTTGTGTAGGTTTGAATTTCAATTTTTCTTTAACCAAGTAAAAGTTGAAGGACTAAGGAAGCATAATACAGTGGAACAAGCTGAACTTGGGGTCAACATACATGTGTTCCGTCTTGCTTAGTAGGTATGTGACCTTGGGCATATCACTTAAATCTCATCTGTAAAACAAGAGTATAATACTCTGATTTCTGAAGTGCCTTCTACTCTAAAGTATTTTGTTTAAAATACCAAACTTCAATATAAACTATTAGAAAATCAAATTCTAATCAAAACCATTTTTGATTAACATAAAACAAGGCTAGGGCAAAATAAATGTATTTCAAAGTGTGATTTCTAAAACAAAAAGTTTTCTTGATTGTATTTTTGATGAGCTATTTTCAACTCTTTAGCTTGTTTTATACATACAGGGTGTCCAAAAAACTGTATGCACACTTTGAATAATTATTAATTCCAATGGGTTGGATCTGAAAAGAAAGAAACATCAATTGAGCTATAAGAAAAAATTGTGTATACTTTTTGAGGGACACCCTATATATATTTATACTAGCCTCAAAATACCCTTGTTTCATTGTTGCTGTTCTTTAAATTTACTAATTTTATTATCAAGATCTAATAAAGTTTTACAAGTCCCTTATACAAATTGTTTTATACATCGTTTTTAAATATAAAATAAACCTCTTTAATCAGGTGTCTTAAAAGGAAGGAAATCAAATGAGCAGAAAAAGATTATATTCCTTTAAAAAGTGCTTCTTGGTGTCAAAGACTTTCATTTTTCTGTCTTAAATAAAGCACGTGGCCCTAGCCAGTTTGGCTCAACAGGTAGAGTGTTGGCCTGCGGACTGAAGGGTCCCAGGTTCAGTTTCAGCCGAGGGCGCGTCATGCGTACCTCGGTTGCAGGCTCTGGTCCGGATGCATGCGGGGGGCAACCAATCGATGTGTCTCATACTGATGTTTCTCTTCCCCCCCCCCCCCTCGCTCTCTCTCTCCCACTCTCTGAAAAGCAATGGAAAAAATATCCTCGAGTGAGGATTTTTAAAAAAAAAGCACGTGACTAGGTATAAAGCTAAATGGCTACTTCACTTTTCTTGTGACCCCTGCATGGGTGGTCATCTGATTAAAACGAGTCCAAGAGACGGGAGTTCAGGAACAGTAGCTAGAGATAGGATGGGCCAACATTTTCATCCTGTTTTAAAGGAAGGGAGGTCACTGTAGTGAGGAGGAAAGAAACCTGAGAAAAGGAAGTCCAGTCTCACTGGGAACTTCGGAGGCATTTCCGTATGTATTCACTAGCCGGGAGATGTGTATGTCATGTTGTCACTCTGTGTGACGCAGTCTCTGTTTCAAGGTATTGAAAAAAGACAGTGCAATCATTCCTAACCCCACAGTGAAGGATATGGTTTCAAGTGATAAGGAATGTAGATGGCTGGCCAGACACAGAAATACTAAGAGGGAATTTGAAGAATGGTATGAATAATTGTTCATCACTCTGTGTAATCAAGGCCAAGAAGAGAAGTCATGGTAATCTGTGGATGAGGTCCTTAGAATTTGGGCCAATAGAAGTATAATGTGAGCCACATGTATAATTTTTATTCTCTATAGCCAAATTTTATTTTTATTTTTATTGAAGTTATTGGGGTGACATTGGTTAATAAAATTATATAGGTTTCAGGTGTCAATTCTATAATACATCATTTGCATGTTGTATTGTGTGTGCACTACCCCAAGTCAAGTCTCCTTCCTTCACCATTTATCTCCTCTGTACATACCTCTTCTACCTCCCCCCACTATAGCCAAATTTTAAAGAGTAAAAGAAATAGGTCAAATTGATTTTAATATTTAACCCAGTAGCTCTAAAATATTTTAACATGTAATCCAATGTATTAAAAATTATTGTGATATTTTACATTCTACTTTTCATACTGTGTTTGATCCCCAGTGTGTATTTTACGCTTTCATCACATCTCCGCTCAGACTAGCCACCTTTTAAGTGATCAGTTCTCATACCTGGCTGGTGCCTGTGATATTGGGCTGCGCTGATTTAGACAATGCCTGTGGAAGTGGAAGTGGAGAGTAAGTCCAACAGCTAGTCTGTTATTTACTATCTCAAATTCAGTGAAGAATTTGAAGCTAAATAAAAAGGACTAGTAGGTGTTGCTCTCAAGGGGAGGTACAATTTATGTGCAAGACTTTGTAGCATGTTGCTTTGCAAGTAGTGCGTATTCAATATCTACTATGAATCAATTGTAGCACTGTATTGCCATAAGGAAACTTACAGTCTGTCTAGTGCAACTTCCTTATTTTACAGATAGGCAGATCCAGAGTTTAAATCATTATGGTGGAACTGATTTTACCTCTTAAATCTGTGTGATAACTGTCTATGAGCATTCTTTCTTGAAAATGTATTGGTAAGCTTTTCAAGATTTTTGTTCTAATCATTAACATAGAATTCTAGGAAGTCCTTTGGGATACAGAGAATTTATTTCTTAAAAATTCCTTCAGAAGTGGCTAAGAATAGAAGATTGTACAAAACAGGAAAGTTGTGGCTTGCTATCTAATCTTTTAATGAACATGAAGAAATATAAAGTATTTGTCTTCCTTTCTCTTTTCACATACTTTAAAAAAAATTCACTAAAGATGGAATAAGTTGAAGTATTTTTCTTTACTGAGCAAAATGGAAACTTTGTAATTAAAGTCAATTAAGATAAAGCTGCCACTTGTTCATACACAGAATTATTTTTTTATTAAGGCCAGTTAATGGGATAAACTGCCTTAAGGAAGTACTTTGAGAGAAAAAAAGATTCTATTTTAAATTTATATATATGTAACTGTTTAATAACTAAAATCAGACAAAATTAGCAATACTAAACAATAAATTGCCTTCTTACTGCTTCTGTAGTCAAGTCTCACATATCTTGATTTTAACTTATATTTTATTTCCTAGATCTTATTTCAAATGTCCTTACTATATATGTGTATAAGTATGTGTGGATTTGCATGTGTACATGCATGACAGTAAGTTTGTCAACAGTTTTCGTGTCTAAATTCCAGTGAAAAATGTTTCCCAGCCTCTAGTAACCTGAGACATAAAGTACAATACTTACCTTGTCTGTTACATTGCTTAGGTATCATTATTTTGCCAAACCCAATGAGTTGATTCTGTTTCTGAAACCTATTCCCTTTTCATTTCTACTGTTTCTCTCTCAAGGTCAAGATCTTGTGACCTTGTTCCAGAACTATCTTAAGTATCCTGTGAAATAAATACACATTCTTTCAGTCTCCTTGCCCCTGCCAGTCCTACAACCTGCTGCTGCAATGATCTTCCTAAACAAGTCTTATTATGGTACTATGCACAGAAATCTTCAGTAGATCCCTATAGACTAAAGATACAGTCGAAATTATCCAGAATCTTGTCTCAAACGACTGTTCCTGTCTTGCTGTTACTCCCTTCACCCACCTTTTGCTTTAATCCAATGGTGCTCGTCTTGTGAGCATGCTTAATGCCTTCCTAGCTCAATGCTGTTGATGTTACCGTGTCTCGGTTACCTTTTTCCCTCTACCAGCAATTGTTTGAATCCCATCTATCCTTTAAACTTTAAGTCCACATCTTGTATATATGCTTTTTAGTCTCCTAGCTAGTTGGAAGCTAGGAACCTCCACTGATCTCTCAGTAGGACTCTAGCAACACTTTGCACCTTTCAGATTATTCCTGTGCATGTCTGTCTTGCATTAGCGTTGTCTGTCTGGTTGTCCTACCTTGACTAGTCTGTATGCTTCTTGAGAAATGACTCTGTCCTTGTTATTTCTTGTAGAACCTAGTGTGGTACAGCCAAGAGAGTGTAATGGAATGATTAAGAATAGTTATGCATTTAGCCTGCCAGTTTGAACCCTGGCTCAAGAATCTACATCATTGACTTGGAGCAAGTTATTTTTCTCTAAAATTTAGTTTCCTTATTTGTAAAAAAGAAAGTAATAATAGTACCTGTTCAGGTGCTCTTTAAGGAGCTTAAGATGATTGATATGAATTTCTCAGCAATAGCAAGTGCTTGATAAATAGCTATTATGCATCCAATAAGTGTTTACCTGCATTTTGATTGTTTCACCAGTCTTTAGGGCTACTTCAAAACAATGGGTGTATGCTTCACTAGGGTCTCAGTGGGTTTACCAGAAGGGTTTCCTCTCAGAACAGTTTGACCCGGAGATCTGCTCTCAGAGCCCTGGGGGCTGAGGATCAGAGGTAGAGGGGAGGAAAGCTTGCAGACAAAATCCCCAACAATAGTTTAGAATTACTCCTACTACAGAGATACTCTAGTTAAATGAGTCTTGTCAAGAAATGAGCCAGAGACCTTAAAAGCCTGGGAAAAAAGAAAAGAAAGTCAAGATAGAAATGTTACACCCAGTTTTCGCGAGATTAATTCACAGAGACCGAACTGAGCGTTTGGAATTTATTAAGCCGGCGGCTGCGAGGGGCTCCTGCCCTAAACAGACTCGCAGCCTGAATAGTCTTCGCAGAGAGAATATAAACCCCACATTCTGTTTGGCTGAGGGGGCGGGTGGGGGGCTAGCGAGGCGGCAGACAGGAGCTAAGATAAGTGTTCATTAACCTTCCTGGTTATTCCCTGGAATTTACTCCCTGGAATTTTTACGGGCGGAAACCTTTTACAAAGTTTACAAAGAGCCAGGGGAAGGGGAAGAGGGCATTGTTTACCAAATTTTGTTGCTCCTGCTTATCTTCAAAGTAGCGTTGTCCAGGCTGAAATGGGAGTGCTCAACTTCAGAAATATGGTAATTGCTTAGGAAGAGAGAAGTTTATTTTCACCCAGGAATACATACAAGAACCTTGACTACGTTGTAAACTAAGGGAAGTAGTAATTGATGAAGAAAAAACATGGAAAATTAAAGGATGACAACAGTTGACGGAGTGGTGCTCATCCAGCCTGACCACTGCAGTGGAAGTAAGAAAGGAGACCGTCTAGGGAAATGGAAATGAAAATGGTTAAATTTTATTCATTCATTTACTAAATATTTGTTCCGTCCCTACTATGTGTCAGGCACTAAAGCAGGGGTGGGGAAATCATTTGGTCTGGCCCTGCTGAGGCAACCGCAGGCGGGACTTGAAATTCAATACATCTAGGAGCTTTTTTCATAGCTAATATTTAAATTGATAATTCTGTTCGGCCCGTGAATGATGTTATAAATATCCAAATGGCCCTGTGGAGGAAAAAGGTTCCCCACTCCTGCACTAAAGCAACGGATTGGGTATCAGGGAAGGAGAAGGGGGACGTGTCTAGGATGACGCCGGGATTTCTGGCTTTGATGGCTTAGGGTGCTGCTGCTTCCATCAGCTGACATAACCTAGGAGGTGAGGTACAGGTTTGGGGAAGGATGTTCTTTAGAGCGTGTTGTTCATGAGGTGCATCTGGACGTCCAGCATGAAGATGTATGAAAACGGAATTCAGGGCTAGACAGTCCATCATCAACTGAGAACTATGACCACGCTCTGTCCCTTAAGACCATGATCCTTAAGGACGGCATCCTCAGAGAGCAAACGGCGAGGCCAGCCTGCTGAGGGCACAGTGCGGGGCCACACCAACGTTTCCGGGAGGATTGGAGGTGAGGTCAGAGGGACGGCGTCTCCTAAAGAGGCGGGGCCGTTTTCTTCCTGTGAACAAAAGGGAAGGAAAGGAGGAGTATGTTTGGAAATAAAGCCTGAATGCTTTTATTTTGGTGGTGAAATAGGAAGTTACGCCATCATCAGGGAGTGACGCCAGAGGAAAGGAAAACACAACACGAGGGGAGGCTGGAGAGCGACGGGACCTGTTCAGAAAGCCAGAGATAGAACTGTTGGTGAGCAGCGACTTTCGAATGAGTTTGGAAATCACGGATTTATAGTGAGCCAACCAAAGAAGGTATTTCTTCAGCCGTGAGAAAGCAGGACTAAAACAGGTTGTTGGATTCATTCAAGATTGTTGGGTGTGAGAGAATACCAAGGGGGACTTTTTTTAAAAAACCATTTAAAAACCTAAGGAGAGATGAAGGCAAGAGAGGCGACCGGCATAAATTTGGGGATAAAAGATGTGACAACGTGAAAGATTTTCTGGTTATGAGGGAATCGGAGAGAAGGGGTGGTCCAAGGAGCAAACCTAAGTTTCAGAAATGACATGAATTTTTAGTGTATTGTCACTTTTTAAAAATAACTTCAATATGGCAAACAGGGCTCTTCCATTGTGCGCAACTAGGGTTATTTCTGTGGATTCCTCAAATTTACTTGTTAATTTGCCAAAGTATTGAAAGCTTTGGCATGTCAGGAAATAAAAATTGACTTCAGGTTTCTGAATTTTAAATTAATTTTTATTTCATCGAATTAATACTGGCACATAGCTTGAAAACTAACTAGCATTGGAAAGGCCAAGTAACAAAATACAGCGGTTCCAGGCCTCACGCGTGCCCAGTTTCCCCAGTCTTCTCAGAGCTAACCCCTTTTTACTCTTACCTACTTTTCTGCCATTTATAAGCCTTCGCATTTCTAAATATAAAAAGTTTAAAAATGCATAGACTGCTATATTTTGAATCAATTTCAGGCATCATCTACTTGTCTTTTTTCATGGCGACGAGAGTTGAGTTCTCTTACTCTGCCATCTGTTTCCTTCACACACTCACGCCCCTCACTTCCAGTGTGGTGGTTATAATTTTTAGTTACATCAGTATTCAGTATTTACATTATTATGCCTAGACAAGCATTTTTCACCACTGAAAGTTGTGTATTTAATCATGATTATTTTCATGTTTTAAGAAAAATAAGTTTTCTTTTTTAGAACAGTATTAGAGCAGTATGGTGGCCCTGAAGCGTCCCTTTGCCTCTCCCCTGGGCTGTGTCTCCTGTTCTCTCTACCCCATGTTTCCTTCTTTCTCAGTCTATTCCCTCATTTTGATGGATATGCCGAGTACCGAAAAGGGATACATAGGAACTATACTTTTGGGACTATTTGACCTTAATCCTTGGTGGGTAATTTAGCTGAGCATGTGCTGAAAATCACTTGGTCTAGAATTTTGAAGACATCGCTCTATTGTCTTCTAGCTTCCAGTGTCGCTGATGGGAATTCCAAAGCCATCCTGATCTTATTTATATGAGCTGTTCCCCCCATGTCCCAAGACTATAGGATCTTTCATCCCCAGGGTTCGGCATTTTCATAGAGATTGGCCGTAGTGTACGTTTGCTTTCATCCTGTGTGGGTGCTTTCAGCCTGGAGACAGGACATTCGGTTGCAGAAATGTTCTTGAGTTAGTTTGCTCATGATTTCCTTCCTTCTGTACTCAATGTCTTCTCCTTCTGGAAGACCTGGTTTTTTTGGATAGTGGATGTCCTGCACTGCCTCTGTTACTTTTCTTTCCTATTTTCCATCTCTGTCATTTTGTTCTACTTTCTGAGTGTACTTTGTTTTCTGACTGTTCCTATTTTTAAGTAGCTTCTTGTTACTGTTTTATAGATACAATATCTTCCTGTATCTCTCTCTGAGGATATAAGTGATAGTTTACTTTTCAAAGTTTTTTTAAAATATGTTTTTATTGATTTTAGAGAGGAAGGGAGAGAAAGAGAAACATCGATCAGCTGCCTCCTGCATGACCCCTACTGGAGATCGAGCCCACAACCTGGGCATGTGCTCTGACCGGGAATTGAACCAGCAACCTCTTGACGCACAGGATGACATTCAAACAACTGAGCCACACTGGCCAGGGCTACTTTTCAAAGTTTTTTCCCTCCGTTTGTTTCCTCAAAATTATTTTTCTATTTTGGTCTTTCTTTCATGTTAAATGCTTTCCTGAGGTATCTGTTAATCCTTGGATGTCTCCGATGATTGACAGTGGGAATTAAAAGCTGATTAGAAGCTCCCAGTGTAGTCATGGGGCCTGTCAGATTTGAGTGTCACCGAAGAGTGATCTCACTGGGCTGTTTGTAGGGAATTTCCAATGTTCTCTCTAGATTTTTCCTCTTTGGCAGGTCAGATTTCCCAGAGAATTACTTCTGTTTCTTGCCTGGAAAGTAAAGTTGTAGCTGCCGGCCTCTGGAAGGTTTCAGCATTGGTCATTTGATGTGTATATGGTCACTTACCTCCAGATTCCAACTATTTTTTGGTAAGTTTCCATGCCATCAACTGGGCCAAGTCAACTTTCAATGCAAAGACTCTTTTCCCCTCTCTCAAGGATATGTCCTCTAGGATTGTACAGAGGTGGAGGAGGGGATTAAAGGATCTTCCTGATTCTCAGTTTTCACTGAGTCTTCCTTATTTTTAGCCAACTGCATCCCATTCTAGAGGTGCCTGCTGTTCCCTGTCTCTGAGCTTTGGAGTGTTGTACTGTGTAAACCAGGTTGACTTTCAGCTTTCCCACTGCTGGCTTAAATTTAGCTTTTTCTTCTTTACCGAAACAGTGACTTCTCATCCATCTGTTCTCTAGCTTACAAAAATATTGTTTCTGTTCTCTCTTCTCCTGTTTTTCCTATCTCTACAGGTTTAAAAAAAAAAAAGGAAACAAGAAAAATTCCTTATTATAGTTTTACTGGGGCTGGAAGAAGGAATGAAATTAGTTATCTATGTTCAATTTACTATCTTAACCCAGAAATCTCTACATCAGCGTTTTAAACTGCAATATAGTATTTTTATCCACAATATAAAATTTGTTTCCAAATTTTTGCCATCAGAAACAATGCAGTATTCTTTTTAAATTTTCACCTGAGGATATTTTTTCCATTGCTTTTTCAGAGAGAGTGGAAGGGAGAGAGAGGGAGAGAGAAAGAGAGAGGGGGGGGGAGAAAGAGAAACATTGATGTGACCCATTGGTTGCAGCCGAGGTACATGCCCTTGGCTGGAATCGAACCCCGGACCCTTCAATCCGAGGGCTGACCCTCTAACCACTGAGCCATACCAGCTAGCACTACAATGCACTATTCTTATACATACCCTTCCTGCCCTGTACATATGGAACTACTCCTAGAACTGAAATTTCTGGACTGGAAATGTGCCTGTGAAACTGTAATAGCTACTGTTAATCTGTCTGTCATTCAAAAAGGCTGTCTAGTTTACTGTCTTACCAGCAGTATTCATGTCCCCACTTCCTTGCTGACACTGGAAGAATCTTTGAAATTTTTGCCTATCTAAAAGTTGAAAAAACGGTACTTCATTATTTTGATTTGCATTTCTTTGGTTACTGCTGAATTTAAGCCAGCATCTCTGCTCATGGGTATGTGGTAGCTAGCCTCCACGAGGGCCCCAGTTACTTCTTGTCTCCCGGGATTTAAGCCATTGTGAAATTCCCTCCCATACTGAAGAGGGCTAACCTGTGTAACCAGTAGGGCATTGCAGAAATGATGAAGTATGTCTTCTGAGAGTAGGTGATAAAAAGTCATCGTCACCTCTGCCCTGAGCTCTTTTGGATCTTGCTTTGGGGGAAGCCAGCCTTGATGTCTTCAGGACATTCAAGCAGCCCCATGCAGGGGTCAAAGTGGCTAGGAATAATACCTCCCGCCAACAACCAACTTTAACTTGCTAGGCATGTGAGTGAACCACCTTGTGTGGACCCTGCAGCCCAGTAGAGTCTTGGGATGACTGTAGCCTCAGTGGACATCTTCACTGCAACCTGAGCTGCTCCAAGATTCCTCACCCACAGAAACTGTGAAAGATAATTACTATTTATTGCTTTAAGCAGCTAAATTTGGGGGTAATTTGTTAGGTGGTAATAGATAACATCTTTTCCGGTCCATTTATATTCCTCTGGAAATTGCCTATTCACAGTGTTCATTTCCTATTGTGCCATTAACAATTTTATGTATTCTTTCATATGAAATACACATTTTGTTATACATGTTTTCAATCTTTTTCTGTTTATTGAAAGTTTTTAAACTTTATGGTCTTTGGTTTATGTTAATTTTAGATCTCTAGTCTAAAATACAATCTTTCCCTTAGTGTCTTTGACATTTTGTATATTATTAGACTGTCTACCTTAAAATCTTGTTTTTTTTCATAGAGCTTTCTACTATACATGGAATTCATTTTGAAAACCTACTTTATTTTTCTCCCAGATCAGTATCCAGTTACCCATAAACTATTATACCATTTATTTAAACTATTTTTAAGGTTTATTACAACTTTCCTATTTAAACATTTATTAAAACTACTTAAACACGTTTGAATAGCTTAGTCTTCCCCTCATGGGTGTGAAATACCATTGTTATTTCACAACATGAAATAACATGTTGCTATATATCCAGAGATCTAGTTCTGGGCTGTTTGGTTCCCTTGGTCATTGTGTGATTCTGCTCCAGCGTCATGTAAGGTTTAATTAGTATGGCTTTATAGTAGTAGATTAACTTATTCCCTCATTCATTTTCTTTTTGTTCAAACTTGCCCTGGCTATTAATTTTTCAAATGAATATTAGAACCAGTTTGTCACTTCTCTTAGCTTGCTGGAGCTTTGATTGTATAAACTTCACAAATCATTTTGATGAAAGCTTACATCTTTAAAATACTGATTCTTCCCATCCAGGAACATGATATAACTATTTTCAGATCTTTTTTTGTGTATCCTTTAGTAAAGTTTTTTGGTTTTTTTTCAATATAGGTCTTGCACATTTACTGTTAAGTTTATCCTTAGACATTATAAGTTTTTAATGCTGTTATTAATGAAATCTTTTGGTTTTCCATGTTATTTTCTAATTGGTGTGTAAGAAAGCTATTGTATATGAAATCTATTGCTTGTATATATTGATTTTAATATCTGGCAACTTATGAAACTCTTTTATTCTAATAATTTATAGTTGATTCTGTTTTATGTAGGTCATTTCATCTACAAATAACCATAGTTTTCTATTTTCCTATCCAATAGTGGCACCTCTTATTTCTTTTACTTGTCTTATTGCATTGGCTAGGGCCTACAGCAAAATGTTAGACCATAGTTGTAAAAATTATTGACACTGCTATGATGCTTCCTCATATGATGTTGAATAGGATATTTGCTATAGTGTTATGGTAGTTAATCTTTATCAAATTAAAGAACTTTCTTGCTATTTCTAGCCTATTAAGAGTAATTAGGAAGAGGTATACAGATTTATTAATATTTTTAGGATCAATTGTGATACTTATTTTCTAATATGACAATATTGAGAAATACATCAACAGATTTCCTAATGTTTAGCCTTCTTTACATTCCCGGGATAAATCTTATTTGGTTATCATGTGTTTGTCTTATAATTGAAAGTTGAATGTAAAATACATTCTATATAGATTTTGGTAAAAATTTCTAATATGTTAATACTGAAGGCAGTTTATCATTAAATTTGCTGAAATATATTCCTACCCAATACGAGATAAATGTGGTATTTTTAGTGTAAGATTTTCTACCCAGATTCCAGCCGAATTTTATTATTTTGTTTATGCAAATTTTTTTGTTGCTTTTATTAATATATACTAACTGTTCAGTGTCTTACATCTGTATTTGCCACATATTTTTACCAGTGTTCTGAGAAGATATTTAGCTGGCCTGTCACAGATTGTAGGGTGAGGCTAAAAGATTTGTAGAAACAATAGGATAATACATTTGCCATGTTCTCTTTAGTGCTATTCTTCTCTCCCCTTCTTAGTGGTTGGTTACTTGCAGAACCTGGCTAGAAATTTCACTCTTCTAATGATTAGCTAGTAGTTTCATAGTTATCTATCCTCTCTGAACCTCAATTATGCCACCCGTAATAATTAAAATAAGAACTCCACTTATGGTTGAGTTGATAGACCTTCAAGAACACACCCATGTATTGAGAGCTTGCATACGTTTTCAGGGAGGCAAAATTAAATTATACACAGCTTATTAGTACATAGCAAATGGGTTTCATTTGGACCATCTGTCAGAGCTTCACCGGCCCACACATCTCTGCCTCTTTAATCCAGCTGGTAAATAGGTAAACCACGCCAGACAAAAATATATGTGAAAAGCTACTAGCAGATTGCTTTGGAAGGATGGTATAGAAAGCATCCTAAACGCTTGACCAGCAAGCTGTAGCCCAGTGATTTTCTAATTACATAATCGTGGGTTACATCACCCATTGAGACTTTTAAAACCTGTTTCAACCACTCCTGAAATCGTTTTTTGGGTCTTCTGACATCAGTTGCCTATTACTATTTTTAAAATAAAAAACAGAAACGCTGCTCCTGAGTCCTTGGTTCCTGTCATGTCAGTCTTATTGCGCATAACGCGTCCGGATGGGGTGGCCATGCCTTTCCGCGAGCCACGGTTGCAGCAGCGTGGTGTACCTGCCGCATCCCGCTGGTTTTGAAGAAATGAGTAAAAACTTACATAAAGCTTTCAAGAAAAATGTGCCAGGCAACATGGCAAGCAGGCCATAACTTTTTCTTTTTTTTTAAGGGTACTTTCTCCAAAGCCTAGTGGGTGAGGCAGATAAGCAAACCACACAAGACAGTGTGGCAGCCACTGGAGGCTCAGGGAGCCCGCAGTCTGGGCTCTGACTGGGCTGCATCAGGAGGTGCGGGCCGCAGAGGGGGAGGAGGGGCGATCTCTCCAGGGCACAGCTCTGCGGGAGCTCGGAGAGGCAGACCCACCCTGGAGCTGCGGGTGTGGGCGCGGGGTGGTCTTCCCATCGCGCCAGCGCCGGAAGCGGTGCGGCGTCCGCGCGGGGAGGCCCCGCAGCGCAGGGCCCGAGCCCGCGCCCTCCGCGGCTCGCGGTCTCACCGAAACCACACTCCCCGGCTGCGGCGCCCCGGCCTCGCCCGGCTGCGGGGCGCAGCTGTCCGCCCGCAGCCCCGCAGCCCTGCGCTGAGGTCGCTTCTCGGTGACCCGCGAGTCACCTCCAAGTTTCCATCCTGATCTGTGCTGGATGGAAGCTGAGGGAGAAACGCGGCGTTTACAAAGGTCACCTGATCGCTTCGTCTTTTAGATACTTTCAGGTTATTCGGCAACATTTTAGAACCGGAGCAAGGAGCCCCAGCGCCTGTCTCAGGGACCAGGCGACTTTCGGGCTCCGGCTGAGCCCCTGTCCCAGGTTTGACGGCTCACTCGGAACCACGGGGACACGGGCAAGTTTTGGTGAAAGTTGGAGGGTTCAGGGCTAACGCCAGCCGAGAGTTAAAATGAAAATCCAACCAACCAAAACACAACCGAGGGGCTCCCCGCTTCCCGTTCCTCGCGGACCGCAGCGCGCTCAGGGGGGTGTCCCGCGAACGGCCAATGGTGCGCACGCGGAGCCCGCGGGGCAGGGCGCGCCGGAGGCCCGGCCGCGCGAGGTGCGCACACCCCTTTCTGCAGACTCACAGGTTTCAGGCCCCGCCTCCTCCGGGCCCAGCCGGCCTCCGCAGCCTTCAGGCCCGACCCGCGCGCCCGGAGCCCCGAGCCCTCCTCCTCCCGGCCCCGGTCCGGCGTCCGCCCGCCCAGAGCGCCGCGCGGGGTCGCGGGGTCGCGGGGACCCGGGCGCCGCGGGCGCGGGGAGGGAGGCGGGGCGGCGGGGCCGGGGCGGAGCGGCGGCCGCGGGCCCGTCCCCCTCGCTCTCCGCCCGCCGCCGGCGCGGCCATGGAGGTCTACATCCCTTCTTTTCGCTACGAGGAGAGTGACCTGGAGCGGGGATACACGGTAGGCGCGGGCCCCGCGACGCCGGCCGAGGCTGCTGAGCCGGGGAGGCGCCCCCGGGCCGCGGCCGCCCCCGCGCGGGGGTCCCTTGGCTACCTCCCCTCCCCCGGCCCAGAGGAAGGGCTGCGCCCGGGCGCGGTTGTCAAGGAAACGGGGCCCCCTCCCCGCCGTGCCCGGGGTGCCGGGGTCCCGTCCCTTCCACCCCCCGGCCCCGCTCGGGGTCTGGGCGCCGCGGCCCGGGCGGCGAGTCCGCGGACGCGGCGCGGGCGGGTCTCCCGCGGGCCCGGGAGCCGGGCTGCGCTGCGCTGCGCTCCTGGCGCAGCTGCTCCCTCCGCGCGGGCACAGGGGCCTCGCGGGGGGTGGTGCGGCTCCGGAGTCCTGTAGGTTCCCTTCAGGTGGATACGGTAATTTTAAAAATCATCATTTGTTACTATTTATTCGCCAGAGTGAACAGATGTGGTGCTTTTAGATGGTGTCCAAAGTTTCCCTCCCCCCTAGTTTTGTGCCATAAAATGGCTAAATCTGGTGCATCATGGGCACCTGCCCCGTGCCTAGGACTGTGAGCTTGGAGAAGTGAAAACCAGGGCCGCGCGCTCAGGGGGCCGGGCCAGGCCTGGGACCTTTGGGGAGCAAGGTCAGTAAGTAAACAGTAGGTGGTTGGTTGCCCGGTGAGCTTAGACATCTTTCTCTAGACAGTCTACCTCCGGCCGGGTAGACCGTGGAAGAGTTTCTTCCCTGGTGGGCTTGGAGATTTCCGAGGGCACCTGTTACACTAATTTAGCAGGGAAGTGTTTGAACCTCTCCTGTTCCACATGTTACTGGTTTTTGGTGGCAGCCTATTGGGAACCTTGTATTTTCACAGGAAGGATGAAAACCATCCTCTCAAAGGAATTCTAGAGTGCTGTAGCGACTGGGGGGAAAGTCCAGGGAGTATGTTTTTAGAATTAACAGACTATTGGATCCAACTGCCCCCAAACAAGTTGGGCTCCGTGGTGGCCGTGATTTATACAGATACTACTTTCCCATGAATTGACATTTGGTTACCTGTTCTGCAGCTTCCTTGAAAAGGGGCGGGGGTGGAGCTTCAATATGAAGTGTTCCAAGCTTTCTCCTTAGGCCTAAAACGCTGGTTGTCTTTCATTTTCCCAGCTCTCACCTCTCCCACCAGCATCCACAATCATGGGGGGGCCTCCCATCTTTGGGGCATTCTTAGGATCTGAAGATAAGGCTGCTTGTTGGGCACCTTGGTCTTTAGATGAAGGTGGCCTCAGTAGTCTAAGCTACAACTTAATTACCCCCCCAAATAAGCACTTCTAAGTAGATTAAAATTAAGGCTTAATGGCCATTATTGATTTTCTTCTATTACAGGGTCTGTGTTTTCCTTCTCCCCCCAAGTTTTCATATATCTTTTTATTACCCTCATGATTTCCAGGGATCTGCCAGACTCCAGGTTGTAAATTAAACTGATTTGGAAGGAGGTCCCCCCCCCCCGCTCTTTTTTTTGGTAAACTTGGTAGTTCGAAGATTACTTATATGATGAGAGTTTGTGTGCTTTTTTTTAAAAAAAAAATCCTAACTTATTTAGCTTGGTAACCATATTGTTAAGATACCTTCTGCAAGTGATATTTTCCTTTGTGAGTTTGTGAAGCAGCTATTAGACACTTTGTTCCCTCAAACAACTATTTCATAATTACACAACAGTTTCTTCATTCAGTAGATGTTAACTAAGTATCTCCTCTACATCTCTTGTAGGACAGGGTTATGGTTAGTAGGGAAGCGTTAGGGCTAGGTAGGGAAGGGTTAGGGTTAGAAAGGGAAGGGTTAGGTAGGATAGGGTTAGGGAGGGGAGTGTTAGCTAGAGAAGGGTTAGGGAGGGAGAGGGCAGTTCTGCTCTGCCCCAGGGTGTTGTGCGGGGGCGGGGGGGGGGGGGGGGATGAGGCCGGAGGGTGCTTAGGAATGCTGACTTGAAATCTTCAGATTTTTTGCTGGGATTGTGGATTCTACAAAGAGGAAGTACAGGGCAGAATATCGTCTCAGCGGAAAGGCATTTCAAACTCCCAGATTCACCAAAAGCAAAGGCAGCTTCTAAATCATTTCAGTTTACAAAGAGGCAGGAGAGGATATTGTAACAAAATGCCAATGAACTCAAATATTACTTCATGGGGAGGCTGTTCTCTACGCACCAGGCTTCTCCAGCCCCCCACCCCCAGCTCATTTAATACCTGTTTCCCTGCTAGGCTGTGAGCGCCTTGAGTCTAGGACAGTGTCACTGTCCACTGCTGTACCCTACGTAGTATAGCTTGTCACAGAGCAAGAATTCAGTAGCTGTCTGCCGAATAAATAATGAATGATTGAGTCTTCTAAGAGGAGATGAAAATCAGGAGAGCAGAGTAACTGCTGACAGGGGTGGGGGGAGACCAGCTCACTAGCCTTGAGAGCTGCAAAGGAGGCTGGACTTCAGCCTCAGACAGCGGGAAGCCACCGGAGAGCTTTAAGGAAGGAAGTCGCATGATGAGCTTTGCATTTAGGAAGATGACCCTCAAGCATTACTCATTTAAGAGAAGTTTGCAAAACTTGAGAAAGAAGAGTTTGAAAGCCTGAACTAAGGCAAGTTGGAAAGGAAAGGGGATGACTACAAGAGTCCCCAAGGTCTCATGATCAGATGTGAGACAGCAGGTTGACTCCCATGGGTGCGTGTACCAGAGACCAAATGAAAACTGAAATAGGGGGGATATTTCATCTGGGGACCTGTTGAGTCTTTGTGGTGGGTGAGGCTATTTGATTTTGGAGTTCAGGATATCTAAGATCTGGGCTAGAAATATGTCTCTAGGGGGTCGCTCAGCATAAAAGATGAAAAAGCATAAAAGTTGCTGTTATTCCTAGGAAGACCATGTGGAATGAGGAAAGAGGGAGAACTGAAGGCAAAACCTGGCACTTGCATGAGCAAAGAATTATCCGTATAGCGTCTAGAGGGAGAAGGAAACCCAGAAGTGTGAGGCGGGAGAGAAAGAATGGTAGACACAATACAAGAAGGAAGGTGCTAGGTGTGGCCGAGTGGCCTCCTTAGGGGAGGATGGAGAACCATCCACTGGTCATGAGGGGGAGCAGGTCCTGGGTGCGGGTGTAGGCTGAGGTTTTCAATTTTCAGACACATTGTTGGTTAAAAACAACAACACTAGAATTACTACTTAGGTGACAACATGAGAGTTTGACTATATTAGCTATCACTTTTCATAGTGCTAAAAATTAAGGCATTGAATTAGGTGGCTTTTCAAGTCTGTTTTAACTGCGTTGTGCTTAAGCAAACATGTTTTCCTTGGGATCTGGGTTCTCATGGATTACTTGATGTATCCTGCTTTTCAATACATAAGGCAGCTTCATACATACACGATCATAATACTGAGATATATGCAGGCGTCATGATTGTCTTCATGTTTTATTGATTAAATACAAAAATAGAAAATAATAGTGAGCCACCATGTACCCATCCCTCACCTTCAATATTTCACAGTTTTTATTTTAGTTACCACTCCTCATTCTTGTGTTTTTTAAAATTCTGGACTACTTTAAAGCACACCCAAGGTATAATTTCACCTGTGACTGTTTCACCATGGCTGTCTGACTCGTAAAGACTTCTAAAACGTAACCCAAATGAACTCCTACCTCAATGTGAGCAGTACCTTTGTATTGTTACTGTCCCAAAGTCTGTGTGCCGGATGCAGCAAAAGGCTAAAACTCAGAATGTCAGAATTTGGAGTAAGGAAAGGTTTATTGTTCAGGAAGGCTCAAACCAGGGGGGAGACCTAATCCTAAAATCCATCTGAAGAAAGTGCAGAGTTCAGGCTTCTTTTATGTCAAGGGAAGGGAAAATGGAAGGGGCTGTTTGTGTAAAAACTCAAGACCCCTGCCCTGGCAGGCGTGGCTCAGCGGTTGAGCATCAACCTAGGATCCAGGAGATAGGGCACTCATGGTCAGGGCACATGCCCGGGTTGCTGGCTCCATCCCCAGTCTGGGGTGTGCAGGAGGCAGCTGATCAGTGACTCTCTCATCATTGATGTTTCTGTCTCTCTCTCTTCCTCTCCTTTCCTCTCTCTGAAATCAATAAAGATATATTTAAAAAAAAGAAAAACAAACAAAAACCTCATGACCCAAGCAGAATTCTTCGGGTGATTAGCATGTCTAAAGCAGGAGCAGGAGCCTGAAGGTCAAGGGGACAACTCCAGCTTGAACCGGATGGAGTCAGAGAGACCAAGCACTTCACTCTGTTACAATGTAATCACAGTGCTGGTTGTTTTTGTTTTGTTTTGTTTTTTTAATTTATCTTTATTGTTGAAAGTATTACAGATGTCCCCTTTTTTCCCCAGTGACCCCTTCCACTCCCACCTACTCCCTGCCCCAGGCCTTCACCACACTATTGTCTGTGTCCATGGGTTATGCATTTATGCATATTAACATAACCACGATGCAGATATTGCCTTCAGAAAGTATTATCTGCATAATCACCTGCAGAAAGTATTATTATTGCCATTTTATATTTGTGAGAATGAGACTGGGAGGTTGAGTTAGGGGGCCTGGCTACCTGAGAGCGGCCCTCCTCTCTCTGTTTGCTTCCATCCTCAGAGTAGTTTCCACCAGGTGAAAAAATGGTAACAAGCTGCAGATTTAAAAAAATATGTATATTTTTTGTATACTACAACATCTAGAGGAAGAGAAGGAGGACATTTTTTTTTTCCACAGAAGCTCTGAACAACTACATCTCTCTTCATATCCCGTAATCCCCAGTTGGTTCTCAGCTGATCCTATTGCCGGGGGAATCCTGTGTGCCGACGGGCTGAGGCCAGGGCTACCTGAACCAGTGACCATGGCAAGGATAGGTTAGCCAGAGGGAGTTAAACTAGTTAGAGGGCGTCTGGAGCTGGGACTGAGGTCAGTCATTCCTGCCACCTAATTCTTTAGACACCACAGTGGGAGAAGGTCAGAAGGCCAGTGAGAGTACAATGTCCACAACAGTACCTTTGAGTCACCCATTGTAAGCATCTGTGATGAAGGAGCCCTTTGTGTAGCAGATACAAAGCTGGCGCGAGGCCTCACTCATGGTGAGCACACAGCGTAACTGAACATTAGATACATGCTGAGTGATGAAATCAAGCATTTGTAGGATATGTTGCTTATGGTACTTACGGATAAGAAGTACAATTTGAAAATACTCTTGAACATTAACAAACAGAATGCCCCATTCCCTTAAAAATCAAAACAAGAGCATCGAATTTTGCAACTGTAGTGCTTAGAAATTTAGGGACAGAAGTTTGTTTTCATTGAGCTAAAAATACATTTTAATCTTTTTTCAATAGCTTTTACTTTGTAATTTATTCTTTTTATATAAACTTTTAATTTTGAAATAATTTGAGATTTGCAGAAAAATGGCAGGGTTAGTGGTGAGAGTTCCTATACACCCTTCACCCCGTTTCCCCGTTGTTAACATCATGCATTACCATTGTAATGTCAAAACAAGGAAACTAGCGTTGGTACATTACGATTCACTAAGCTCCAGGCTGTATTTGAGTTTCACCAGTTTTTCCACTAATATCCTGTTTCTGTTCCTGGATCTGATCCAGGAAACCACATTGCATTGTTTCCTCCCATTTGATGTGATGCTAAGTTAGTAGTCCAAATTATAGCACACTGTCTCAAAAATGAGGCAGGCGGGCTATTAGAAATGAACCTGTACAGGTCAAATAGAATATTGTTCATTTCAGATGCTTCCTGGATGAGATTTGCCAGTTGGCAAAAGCGTATTTATAATGTTCCACCCACTGATGACCCAAGCTAACACAGCCTCAAAGTGAGGGACACAGGCTATGACCTCATGCTGTTTGCATTCAAATCTGGCTTCCAGCCTTTAGCCCGGGAGTTTGACTTTGGGAAAGCTACTTAATCTCCCTATGTCTTATTTTCCTCATCTGTAAAAGGGGAGAGAATACTATTACCTACCTTAGAGGGTGGTTTGAGGATTAAATGAGATTATCTTTGCAGAGTGCAAGGAATGGTGTATCCAGCTATGTTCTTGATTGAGTCTTATTATTTCGAGTCGGGACTGCCTCGACTTTTACTTTTTAAAAAGCACTTTAATGTGAACTAATAATGTAAACAGAAGTCCAGAAATATTTATGCTATTTACTTCAGAAGTAACAATTACCTATAACCAACTGATCTTACTACAACTTTCAAATTGTGTATATCAATTCAGGCTCAGTTTTTTAGCCTATTTACTATGCATGTGTTTTTCCCCCGCCAGGATCCTAAAGGCTGATGCACTTACATACACGATTAGGGTGTAGTATTATAGAGGGCACAGCGACACATCTTTCCCCCTCTCCATTCTCTCCTGTTCCCACTGCATCCCTCCAAAGCAGAGGACCCCTCACGCTCATCCCTTGCCTTCTTACGCTGGTCTTCCAGGCGCTCATTCAGCTGTTTCATGGAACTTCCTGTTATTTTGCTTTCTATATGTCTTTCCTGTTTCAATTTTCAGTTATTGTCTTATTTCTTCTCTCTTTTAAAAGTAACTGTTTATTGTGGAAAAAATTTCACCATATTTAGCAGCGGAGAAAATAATGACCCCTCTACTCAGCTTTAGAAATGATAAACTCAGGCCAGGTGTGCGTCCGACTCTTCCCACTATTCCTTGTAAGTCCTCTTGTGTTAAGTTTTGAAGCAAATCTCAGACTTGTCTGAACGTTTTCAGTTTGTATGTTTAGATTCCCCTTTTAAAGTATAATTACAATATCATTATCATATACTTCAGAATAAGCAATAACTCATAAATATCAAGCCATTTTTACACCCAATTTTCCCATGCATGTTCCTTTTTTAAAATGCAGTTTATCTTAGTTGGGATTGAAACTAGGCCCATAAAATGAGATTGCTAAATATGTCTACTTAGTCTTTTTTAATCTAAAGGTTCCTTCTCCTTCTCTTTGTCTGTTTTTTCTTTTATAATTATTTTGTTGAATAAACTGTGACATTTGTCCCCGTAGACTTTCCCACAGTGGCTTTTGCCGATTAAATCCTTGTGTCATCATTAACACACTCTTCTGTTCCTTATATCGTGAAAAGGTAGAGGTGTGATCATTTTCAGATTTGATTTGTGATGCTAGGAGCCCGCCGTTGAAGAGCATTGCCTAGATCTATTAACTCATTCGTGGTTGCTCAGCATTGATACGGGAATCATTTTCTTTTTATTTATTGGCTTGAATAAATGTATAAAGAAAAACGTAGTGTAGTAAGTTAGTTACTCTGAGGTGTAGTTTTTATTTAAAAAAGGTAGGATAAATGCTTGATTCTTTCTTTAATTATTTATTTTTCAAAATGATGAGTTGATTCCCTCCAAAGAGCACAAGCTAAAGGTGATCATAGAGGCCTTTTTAAAAAAATTAGTATTGTTATGAATGTGTGGATATTAGCATATTTGATGTAGTTCAGTCCTTTGCATTTATCTTTCTTATGTCTGTTTTGTCCCATCTCTGGCTGTTTTTAGGTATAGCTTTGTCAAGTCAAGTGCTGTGTCCTTAACACAACCTTAGGGTCGTTGATAACTTACTTTTTCTACTATAACAAGGTATTTTCCATACATCTTTTACCTTTCCCACCCCAGGTCTGGAATTTGCTTTTTCTCTAAAGATTCCTGGTTGCTTTTGGTGGAAAATGATGTTGAGAGCTCATGATCTGGGCACCCGGTATATACATTGACATTAGGTTTGTGGAGGTTTCTAGATCTTTTCAGTGATCAAAACTAGGGATTTTTAAACAATAAAATATGTGGTAAATTCAGGACAAGATTTTCTTAGTCTGTTTTATCATCAACTTTGTCTTCTTTCCTCCATACTGAAAAACCTCAATACTTTAGATGCTGAGCTTGATAGAATTAGAATATCAGATGATTAATAATTTACTTTATCTTACATTATACACACCAGTGTCTTAATTGTAATATCAGTACTACCATCAACAACATGATTACTGAATACGGCTTAAAACATTCTTTAAGTAACTTATTTGTGCCTTCAGGGCCTGCTTGGGCCAGTTCATGGTGGGCAGCTCAGATTGCGTGGTACCTTGGCCTGTGGTTAAGTTTTCAGTGGCAGCCAAGAGCTATTTCTCTAAAGGAGAGTGGCTATCCACAGAGGATGGCAGGGCTTTGCTCCCAGATCCTAAGGACCTGCAGTGTGATTTACTATAGGGGGTCTGCCAAAGGCTCCAGACAGCACCCTGTCTGGTGCTGCCACTTCGAGCACCGTTGATTGATCTGCTGGTCCATGTGGCAGAGCAGCTTGTACAGCAGCCTGCCTGTTGCAGAGCCTTCTGTTGTTCGGGGCCCAACTCAAAAGAAACTAGCAGCTTTTCTAGTCACTTGGTAAAGGGCCTGGAGTGACACACCTGGAATATGTTGCCTCCAAAATCCAGAGAGGGACACCCCGTTACGGAGGGCAGTCTCCTTTACTCAGATGTTAATTGCAACCAAAAAATACCCTCATAGAAACACCCAGAATGTTTCATCAAATATCTGGGTACCCCATGGTAATATGAGCCATCACACTTCCTTCTAAAAGTGAAATATACATTTTACTCATAAACACTGTTGTGTTTTTCTCCCTTTTGTTAAGTTCAGATGAACATAACATACAAAACAGGCTTTTATATTTTACCTTATATTTATTTTAAACTATATTTAGTCCTTCCTGCAGTTGAAAGTTTTTTTCCTTTGGATGCAGAAAATTTGTGTCTCCGTTTAAAAAAAATTTTTTTTATCGATTGATTTTAGAGAGAGGAGGGGAAGGGAGGGGAAGAGGGAGAGAGAGAGATCAGATTTGTAGTTCCACCTATTGATACATTCATTGGTTGATTCTTGCATGTGCCCTGGCTAGGGATCGAACCCGAAACCTTGGTGTATCGGGTCAAAGCTCCAACAACTGAGCTGCCCAGACAGGGCGATGTGTCTCCATGTTTAAAAAGTGATCATAGTGCAGGGAATAAAAGTTGATAGAAAAGGTCTGTTTTCCTTGTTTATTATTAGTGAACAATTAGATCTCATTGTCAGTAAAAATTGATGGCTGCAGCTTCCAAACTATTGAGCCTGTGCTAATAAATGCAACAGTTGTTCATAATTTGGTGGTAAATGACCTTTAAGTGTAGACGTCCACAGAGGCTGTCCTTGGGGAATAATTTAACTTCCAAATGACACCCATGAGTACTTGTTATCATTTAAATATGCTTCCTTTTGTCAATAACAGAATAACAAATACTGGTTAGATTTCTAATGTTGATTCAGATACGAGGAAACCTGCTGAATAAATTAGTGTACATTTGATTTATATTGACCAAAACTTTTTCCATTGCTGTGTTACAGGTCAAGGTGACATGCATTTAAATGCATTGTAGAGCAGAGGTCATACTTGACTGACATGAGTGCTTATACTGTTTTTAATTAACTTTTAAATATTATTCTAAAATTTCTTCTCAAGTACCAATGATTAAGAAGAGGGTTTAGGACATTAGTGAAGACCTTATTTTAAAAGTCAATATTCTTGATCTTTCCCATAAAAATTATTGGAGTAAATTATTGCTACATTATATCTTATAATTTGTATGGAAATCAGATCTGCTTTTTCCATTATTGACTCTGAATTCATTGTCTGTGGGTTTTCCATGGATGGTTTTGCAGAAATAATCTGAGATAGCATTGAGAAAAGCCAAGTAATGAGCTGAAAGTACTTTATCAAGCAAATGCATTTTCTCAGTGCTGTGAACTTTTCCGTGGACAATGCACGTGGAAGGAGGGCGGTCTGCAGGGTAAAGATGTGGGTTAGATTTGTCAGCCATTGCAGAGTAGTGTATGTTTTAGGGACACTTTAATCAACACCTGATTCACCCTTTGAGAGAACATCTTTGAAGTGAATGCTGCTGCTTTTGCATATTAATATTGTTGGATAAAAAGCATTTTGCTTTCAGTGTAGGATTTTTCTCATTTGTGTCCCTGTAAGAAGTCCTGACTCAAAAATTTAGAACTGAAATGTACAAAGGTTTTTACTTTTCTCAACCATGACGATCTTCGTTGTCAATAAAAAGTGTGCTTTGGGTTCCATAGGAACTGTTAGGGATGTAAACGGAGCCGCCTTCCAGAGCGAAAAAGGACACCAGCTCTACCCACCTCCAGTGAAGGCAGCGTCCCTAGGATGTCAGTTTAGTTTCAGCCATGCTGTGCTTCCCTAGCCTGCAGCCTCCTGCCTAAGCTTCACGTGCCCAAAATAGCATCAACCCCTATGTCCACAGGGCAAAAGAAGTGGCAGTGTTGAAAATGCTAATAAGAGAAGAGGAAGTGGAGATGATAAAATTGAAAGTGATGAGAGAATGACAAATGTTGCAAGTGTATGTGAGATGAATCATTCAATAGTGGGGATGAGTCTCAAGGACAGAGGGAGAGTCATGCAGTGTTTCCCACGAGAGTGGACACGGCACTTAAGAAGTGACTGACAAATGGAAGACTTTGGGGTGTCAGTACCAACTTCGGGTGCCTGGCGCTAAGAAAGAAGGCAGGGAATATGAGAAAAAGACTAATTATTGATGTGATGGTGCTGCCAGTGGATGGCCCATTTGGAGCTCTGTCCAAATGAAGGCTTGGGCTTCTGGTGCAAATGACTAGCTGCTAAATCTGTGGTTCTCAGACATGGCTGCACGTTGGAATCGCCCTGAGCTTCACAAACAACTGATGCCTCCGTCCCACCCTTAGGGAGCCTGATGGTTCTGGGCTATGAATTGAGCATCCGAATTTTTAAAAGCTCCCTGGATGATTCTAATAAGCAGTTGAAGCTGAGAACTGATCTAAAGATGATCCCAAGGTGCTTGTGGAGATCATTTGCCCCAACACATCAGTGGCTCTTAGGAGCGATAAAAAATACAGATTTTTAGGCTCTCTGCCCAGAGATTCTAATGTAATTAAGGCTCAGGCTTTGGTATGGTTTAAAAACTCTCCAGGTGATTTTAATTTGTACCTAAGCCTGCAAACTACAGAGGGGGTGGCTTACCCTGTTTTGGAAAAGATGCCCTGTAGAGTGGACATTTAGCATGAAGGTAGACGTGTCAGCTTTGATTAAAGCTTTAAAGGATTGATGCACATTCCGATTCAGCAAAAGTGGGCCTATGACTGAGCACTGAAACCACGTTTGCGTCTTTGGATCCATCAACAAATGAACCTAAGAAAAGCTTTTCTGACCTCAGCCGGTTTGAGGAACTTCTATGGAGTGTTGTAACTAAGCTTTGGAGCTAGGCAGACTTGGTTCCACATTCTTGCTTTGGGAACTTGTGCAAGCCACCAATTTCCTTGAACTTCATCTCCCTAAAGTGCCCACCCTCAGTTTCCCACAGGGATCCAATGTGAGCACCACGCCCACAGGAAGAGCTCCCTGTGGGGGGCAACTATTGTTATTTCTAATACTTCTCATTAAGTGTTTGCCAGTAGGGGTTAATATGTCACATATTTTACCTTCCTTTCATCCAGAATGAGAGTTTCTCTTTTTTCTTACCCTTGAGTAATTCAATATTTAATTCACTGCTTTAAATGAATTCTTTTTCAAAGCAATGTCAGAACATCCTTGCAGTGTTTTCCAATTAGAGAATGACATCTAAAGTGTCCTAGTCCCTCAGTGTAAGAACAAATGAAGAATGTTGGTTATGTGGTAAAACAACCAGTTGTTGACAACCACTCTTTATTGATCAGAGTGCTTAGATGAAATTCCAGTTGCTTTCCTTTGCTTTGAATTCCAAACTGTAATCTCAGGCAAAACCTTGAATTGGTTTCCTGCTTTCTTGCAGATAAGAGAAGGTCTTTTGAGAAGAGGCCAGAAAACAAAACCTACATTTGTAAATGTTTTAGTATATGGCTCTAGCCTGGCACTGGGGATGGGGCCAGGTCCCACCCTGACCCATTTTTGTGTGTTTTGCTCTCAGCAAAAGTAGGACTTTGACTCCTGACTCATCAGTGTTTGGTTTAGCTGGGTTCAGAGGAGGTCAGCTTTAACGAACACTGGTTTAACCCAGAGTGTTGTTTTTGAAGCCGCTGCTGTAGTAAAGTTGTAGTCAGTGAGTTCTGGGCCTACAAAGTTCTCTGGAGCTCATCTTTCTGGGGCTCAGAGAATTCTAAATGCCTGGCTGGGGAGGCTGGCAGTCTTTTTAAGTGGAAGTTTAGCTCAGAATTTATGTGATTTGCTGTGAGCATGTTCACATACTGGGTGCTGTGCAGGGCCTGAAGAAGGGCTGGCGGGGTGAGCCAGGCAGGACCTGTAAGAGGTGGCAGTGGATGTGGGGTATGAGGCACAACTTTATCAGTCTCAGTATTTTCTTCCATTCATTTACTCAACCAGTAGCTTTTGAAGACCTGTGATGTACCAAGCACTGTGCTGGGCTCTGGGGATGCCATCACATTCAGCAGTTTTCTTTCCAAGACCCTCAAGACATTCCAGATTCCTCTCTCATAGGGATTCTCCCTGTTCGTGGGCACCACATACACTAGAGTCAACTAATCCTACATGGCTTCACAGAGAGCTAAATGCATAAATACAGTTATGTTAGCAAGCTTTAATATGAGTAAACTGTTAACTCAGTTTCCTCATCTTTAAAATGGGTTGCCTATAGTACCTAACCCATAAGGTCATTGCCAAGATTAAGTGATATAACACATGTGAAATGTTTGGCGAGGTGTCTTCCCAGATTACAGTTAGCTCAGTAAGTATGGCTGCCACTATTGGCCTTTCTCTGCTTTCGCAACCTTGGTTCAGACCCTTCTCAGAAGGCCAGGTATAAAATACAGTCAAGAAGCTAATGAGAAAGACAGGAAGGTAGCAGGGGCAGGGGTCTCTCAGCAAGTTTTCTTGTCTCACACATTCAGAGAAGCAGGGTAGGAACGCTAAATAGGTGAAATCAGATAAAGAGGAAAATTGATGTGAATCCCTCGGGTGTTGACCATGTTGTATGAGTCAGGCAGAATCTAGGGTCATGTTTATCTTGTAAATTTAACCTCTTTGGAAGGTGGTTCTATGAGAGGGGAAGTAGCAACGAGGTAGAAGAGTAGACTTTGAAGTTGATGGTACTTGGGCACTTCCTAACCACATGTTTAGGTAGTCTAGTGGTTTAAATGCTCTGAGCCTTGGCTTCCTTAAATAGGGATAATAGTAACTGCTTCATAACCACTAGGGATGGTTTTAAGCAAATGTAATAACAGGAACAAAGCCCTTAATATATAGTTGGTTCTCTAGTAGTGAGTGTTGGCATTTGTTTCTAAAAATTTAAATCTTTATATTGGATTTGTGTAGAGAGCACTCTGAATTAGGCTGGTGTAGGATTTCTGATTTGAGTACAGTTGATCCAGGAATTCCTCTCTCATTCCTTCACTTTACCACCAACGCAAAACAAAAGCAACAGAAATCGTGCCTTCCAAGTAAACATTCGGCAGAAATTCCAGTATGGCAAAGGGATTTGGGGTTCATGAAGCTGAAGTAGAGTCTGACCTGTGTTTATTTTATCTATGATCTGTATAGAATTGTTTCTTGTGTCCAGTAGACACACTCTATCCAAACAGGTTCACGATAAAGTTTTAAAAAATGAAAAATGCAGTGCCGTGAAAGTAGGTGACCCAGAGCTCCAGAGAGCCCACGTGTGAAGGCTTCAGTTTTATAGGGAAACGTACCTAAGTCTTACGGATTGCCCAGGCAAATAGGCACTTCTAAAGAAGCCTTCGCCATCATTTGCTTGAGGTGTCTGCAGCCTAGGGGGAGTGCAGCAGAGCAGAACGCGTCCCGGACTTGCAGGTGAGCCACACCCAGGCTCTCCCTGGCCGTGCCCCTCATGCCGCAGTGGCCTCGTTTGTAAGGTGGGAGGGTGCTGACACCCAGAGCTGTGAGGGTAAGAATGTAATTGAGATAATCAGTGAAAAGCACCTAGGATAGCACAAGGAAGCCATACTGAAAAAACAGCTGCCGTGTTTTCCTGGGCCTCAAAAGCGGGAGAGTGGGGGGTTCTCTGTACTGCACCCTGGGCATGGGAAGCACTCATTTTCCCTCTCCTTGCGTCACCCCTTCCTCCAGCCTGGGCAGCCACTGCCCAGGGGCCTCAAGTCTCCTGGGCTGAACTGCACAGGAGGACGGGGCACAGTGGTTCTGCTCTGGAGGCTGGGATGAAGCCTGCTGTGATTCTGGTGCCGCAAGAGGCCTTTCTGCTCCGCAGAGTTGTTCTTGACTGAACCGAAGCGCCAGCAGCCTGGGGACCAGGACCTCACTTAACCCACCCGGGCCCCAAGGCCTCTGGCCTCTCTTCCGCCCAGGTGGTCGAGGGAGGGGGCAGTCATACTAGTGCCTGATGGGGATGTTCCTGGGTCTGGTTCTTTTGGGGGTTAATTTAGGCAACCAAAGGGGTTTCCAGTATTATCATTAACGCTGGAGAGGAACTTGAAACAGAAACTCAGTACAAACGATGGTCCATGTTACAGTAAGTTTTGGTAATTCGAGGAAGTGTTGTGTAGGCTTAAATATCCACCATGTGTTGAGTCAAAATATAGGAAACACTTTCACCGTAAAGAAATGGACATGGAAGTGCCAGAAACTGGCTTGTTAACTAATAACGGTTAAAAATGATTTAAAGTTGTGTGTATGTGTGTTCAAACGTTAGATTATGTGAAAGGTGGATTTAAACACTCCCGTTGGACTCGTCCCGCGTTTGCTCCCTTTGGCTGCCCTGGGTTGTGCAGGAGCGCCTCTCTGTTTAGGAAACACTGTGGAACTGTGAATTATCCTGCAGAATTTCTCATGGACCATTTTGTGTCTAAGCCTTTATAAACAGTTCCGCTGACTTTCCTCAGGTGATATACAGACCATTCTTAAATGAATACTGGTAGGCACCACTGCAAGTTGGATATAGGGCTGTCATTTTGAAAGAGTAAAAATTTGAATTGTAAAAATTCTACAATCTTGCAGATTTGGAGGGTTTCTTTAAAGAAACATTTAGTTTATGTTGGAGAGATGATCATTTTTACTGATCATATATAATAGCATCAGTTTATAAAAATGAAGACATATGACTCTTTGAAAGCACCTCGGCATATTTTGAACTGATCACTTGCTTAATTAATATATTTGTAACATTGTGAGATAGTTAATTTTAAAGGATAGTTCCATAAAAGATGGATGGAGATTATAAAGAGCAGTGCCATTTAACCTTTTCTGCTCTGAGTCTAGCATACAAAGGAAGCAAAGCATTCATCTGTTATAAAGTAGCATAATTAATCAATGTAGCTTAATAAATCAAGTCTTTGAATGCCTGGTTGGTGCCAGCTCCAGGCAATTGACAACGCTAAGGCGTGACTCAAGCCGTCAAGGAGCCTGCAGTTTAGTTCTATGTCCACACCAACTGACACAGCACCATGGAGCAATAAGGAATGCCTGATGGTAGGACCTAGCAAAATAGCAGATTGTATTGAATGGAGATTTTGAGAATGAGATCAGTAAAGTGCCTGGAAGACTTCCTGCAAGGAATTGTGCTTAAGGTGCATTTTGAAGCCTAAGCAGGATTCAGATAAGCAGGTGGAAAGGCTAGGGCTTTTGTGTGGGAACCTACCCGCCACAAAGTTAGAAACAAAGATGTAGATGAACGTTACATGGTGGAGATGGGAAGAGAGCCGTGTCCAGTGTGCAGTGGTGGGGAGAGAATGGAAGTATGTTGGACACATGGGGCAGGGCCAGGTTGTAGCGGTCCCTGTGGAGAACCACCTTTGTTCTGTTTGTTCCTGGAGGGTGGGCAGAGGCCAGTGTTGAAGATGTCCGAGTCCATTCCACTTTGACAGGGAGTGGGGACAGGAGGGCACATTCCAGTAGGTGGAATGTCTGAATTGCTTTGCAGAGGGGACAGGTGCCGAGGAGAAAATGTCCATCGCTGGCATCCGGCAAGGGTGGGGTTGGAAACTCTGAAATCTTATAACTTTGTGCAGAAATCAATAGGATGGAATAGCACGTTTCTGAACAGCAAAGTGACAGGAAAATCATGTTGATTAAACTTAGCTCGGTGCACAGAAAGTTTCCAAAGGGGGGGCAGTTGGAATCATCTATGGAACTGTTGCTCTGGCCCCGACTAGGCTAAGGGGATGCAGACATGACCAGGGTGAAGGTCTGGACTGGACAGTGGCATAGGATGGACGCGAGAGATCCTGAACAGAATGTCAGTGGGCTCTAGGAACTAGAACTGGCAGCTGAACAAAACAATAAAATGCAGCGCCCCCTCTCTCTCTCCACTTGGCACTTCCTGCCCTTCACGCCTGAACTGCTCCCCAGCCCTCAGTCGCTGGAGGATTGGGGTTCTCACCCCTCTGAGCCTCATGCCCCTCGGCCTGCAGGAAGCCCACCCTGCTCCCCTACTCGAAGCCGCTTTGCTGTGTTTTCCCTTCCCAAACTATTTCCAGTGTCACTTCCTCCTAGTAACCAGTGGTGAGATTTTTCACTTTTGTCCAGGAGCTTTCCTCTTACTCCCTCACCCTCCAGCCCGGCGGCCAGTGAGTGACGGTTTCCCGCGGAGGCCCCCGGCCATGCCCTGAGAGCTGCCCGCCACGTGTGGCCGGAGGTCCCCTCCGTCCAGATGCTGCTTGAGACGCAACCTGACCTGGCTTTTCCTGGACAAGGAAAGTTGGGGAGAGGGGACCATGTGAGAGAACGATGGCTCACCAGGAAGGACCCGTGAACAGCCAGCTGCACCGAGCTATCCCTGCCTTGAGCAGGAGAATTCCCAGATCGTAAGAGAGCGCCCTCCTTGGGATCAGCTTGGTGCTGCTTCCTGTTTGGGTCCCAGGACTCAGTGAATCCATCTCTTGCTCCCAGGGACCTGGTCGGTGTTCGGCTCAGCTGAAGCTCGGGGGCAGGCGAGGCCGCTGTGTGGTTGGGGGCCCAGCCGTGTTCTAGGGGAGGAAAAGCCTGCAGAGATGAGCACCTCTGAGGAGCAGTTTGGGGCTGGGGCTGGGATGGAAGTCAGATTGCAGTGAATTAGGAAAGTTGGACAGAGAGAGGAAAAAGGAGCGTGGGCCCGGCCAGGGGCTTTGACTGAGAGAAGGGAGGGATGGCAGCAGTGGAAGGGAAAGCAGGTCAGCGAACAGCTTTTTCTAAGCCAGAGCCCAGCCTGTGAGTGTTTCCAGGTCAAGGATGCGAGAGCCGGGGCCTTGTGGAAGGAGGGAGTGTGGGGACGAAGCTTCCTGAGAGGCCAGCTGCTGTTCTTGGCGTTGCTTTTCCTGTCTGGTTACAGACTGTGCCGATGATTCAGCCGCAGAAAGTCTGGGATTAAGGGAGGAGCTTCTGGCAGCACCGTCCCATGGAAATGTGATGATGTGAGCCACGTAGGGATTTGATGTGAGCCACATAGGGATTTGAAGTTCTCCAGAAGCCATATTTTAAAAAGTAAAAAGAAACAGATGAAATGAATTGTAATAACATATTTTATTTAGCCCGTCCAATCCATAATACTATTTCAAATGTCATCAATGTAAAAACTATTGAGATATTTTATAGTATCCTCTGTTGTAATTCTTTGAAGTCTGGTGTGTTTTTTACACTCACAGGACACGTCCACTAGGACTAGCCACATTTCAAATGCCCAATAGCAGCATGTGGTGAGTGCTGCTGTGTTGGACAAGGCAGACTGAGAGAAAAGGAGGGGTGCCTTTTACAGCCAAAGCTGTAGTGAGGAAGGAATAAAGGTATCCATTTTGGGGAGCTGAAATCTCAAGTTTTAGCTTCTTTAGCTACTGTTGAGAATTTAATCTCACTATTGTTTGCCTATACTATCAAGGTGAGTAATCTCCATGTGCTTGGCTTTGGCCCAGAAGAGGCGTACTGTGCTTGTGTTTGGCCTGGCCTTAAGTAGATGAAGCTGTGGGGCTAGGAAGCCGTATTCATGGGAGCTCGAGTCACTCTTTGGGCTCAGTTCCGAGCTCTACCACTTACTAGCTTATGAGCCACTGAGCAGGCTACTTTACCTTTCTGTGCCTCAGTTTCCTGATCTCTAAAATGGGGATAGTAATCACAGATTTTATTATATGAAATTCTGTATTTATGCCATAGGGTTGTTGCAAAAATAACTGTGGAGGGCTGACTCACACTTGAGATTTAACAAATAAAGTTAAATTTAAAAGAAGATATTTAGATTACTTTGAGCTCATGTTAATCATCATTATAGATTTTTTTTTAAAAACCTTTTCTAGGGACTAGAACTTTATGAAATGTTATTTGAAATTGGAATTTAATAAAAAAAATTGGCTCCTTCAATCCTGTGTTTTTCTTTGGGAAAATATGAAAACATAGATAAAACTTGACATTTACTAAATTAAAATATGTGGAACGGTAATTAATATACTATTCTTAGGAGGCCCTTGCCTTAGGGTGGGTGATATACTCCTTAAAATCTTTCACAGATGGAAGTGCAAACTTGAATTTGGAAGCTCTGGTGTTTCTGAGATGTGTGTCATAAGGCAGCTTGGTTCTCATTGCATCCCAAGTCAGAAAAACTTTTTTTTATTAAGAATATCTGGATGAAGAGGCTGTTAGGATGGAGCTGGGAACGAGGGGGAGGGGGAACAAAGGAAGTAGAAACCTTGTAAAAGCTACTGCGCATGTGCCCTTTACCTGTCGGTCAGTGTCCTGTTTTTCAAATGAGCTTTTACAATAACCAGACGTCTGGAGAACCTCCTTAAGTGAGAATGCAGGAACCTGCGTGTGTCCAGCTCAACCCTTCTGGCTCAGCCCAAAGTTGACTTTTGCCAACAAAAGTGGAAAATGGGCCTGATAAAAATGTTTAGTCTGTAGGGCCTCGTTTTATTTATCATATCAGAAAAGAACAATGTTTTGTTGTGTTGTGGTCAGAATAGAAGCCGACCTTGCTTGTTCACAAAAGCTCAAATCCTGGAGATAAGGGGGCAAAATAATAGAGTACAATGGAAAGAGTAGAGTGTAATTATTTGTAGCTTGTCAAGTGGAGCCCTTTCAAGCCCCAAGTGATTCACATCTGGGAACTCGGCACAATTCTGTAAACTAACCACAGCCAGCATCAGGGAGATCTCCGCTGGCCCGCAGACAGTGCTGAAATTGCACCAGTTTGTCATGCGGTGAGCACGCCAACCTCACACAATATCATTTGGTTGCAAATGGGCCTGCCCCCGAAGCCCTGGAACACATTCTGTGGTATCTGACTCTTGGCCTGCTATTTGTCATGTCCCTGCAGCTATCAGTGTGCAGTAATTTTAATAGATTCTGATGGTTTCCTGTAGAAACACAGGATGCATCTGGTGTGGGCACAGGGCACGGGAGAGACTCCTCCAGTGGAAGACAACAGGAGTGTGTGCAGAAAAACTGGAGATTCCTTTGATTTCATTAAAAATTTGTTTTAGGGTATAGAGTTGTGTTTTCTGAATTAAGGGGGGAAAATTCCCCGCACAGTTTAATAGCTATAAAGCACACTGCTTGTTTTCATCTTTAAAGCAGTTACCCCTTTAGAAATGTACTGCTGGCAGCAGTCTTGTAGACGTCACAGCTCTACGTGTGGCATCGGTCGAATGTAATAGTTTATTTAGTCCCTTGCTATAGAAAATGTGGTCCATGGATGCGCAGCAGTGGTGGGAGCTTGTTAGAAATTCAGACTCTCAGGCCCCACCCAGACCTACCTGAATCTGCATTCTCACAAGATCCTCAGAAGGTTCGCATGCGCATTCAAGCTTGAGAAGCCAAGAACCTCAGGCTCAGAGCACAGGCTTCAGAGTCAACGACGTGTGTTTAAACTCCATCTTCCTGACTCGGTATGTTTGACTTTGGGCAATTCAGTCAATGTTTTACGCTTCAGATCCCTTATCTAAAGAGTGGGGATTATATACCTACATCATATAGCTACAGCATATGGCTGTTTTGAAGATTAAATAAAATTATGAACACATAGACACATAAATATCTCCACCTATACCTCTACATGGACAGTGCCTGACACAGAGAAAGCACACCGTAAGTGAAAGATGTAGAATGGAGCCTCCATGGACATTGCCCCTAGGAGCCTTAAAATTTGGCAAATTGTAAAATACTTCGCTGCACGTAACTTCCACAGTGCAGGGACTGTGAATTCTGTAGATGAACTGCGGCTGCCTGGGGCTGCAGTCAGTGTCCCTCTTACATACCCACACATCTTGTTAACCTTTGTCCACAGCACTGTTCCATCGTGATTGACAGTATATGGTGAAACCACAGGCAATGCTGGCTATGCAGAGAGGTATATAAAATGCACCCTTTGACTCCTGGAGATTGGGCTGGGGGCTTCAGCGTGGACCAGACTCTGGTTCCAGAGTCCTGCCCTTTACTCCTGGCCTCCTGGCCCTGGCCCACCGTGGAAGAAGCTCCTGCATTAGTCTCTGTGCCCTGCATTCTAGTCTGCTGTGGGTGCTCAGGGCTCTCTGTGTGTTCCCAAATCCTCCTGATTGTCATAGGCAAGGCTGCAGGCACTTTTTCCTAGTATGGACCTGTGGGGGGAAAAATACAGAGGCAAAAATGAACAGTCAGATATAAAACAACATTTTTTTTCTTATAAAACAGTATTATTCTCTCTCCCCCCCACCCCAGGTAATCTCTCAATCTCTCTGTAAATGTGAAGTTTTCAGTTCACTGGCTTTTACAAAGATGAATAAGAACCTAAAACTTTCGTTAAGTCACCCAAATAGACAATTTATTTCTGTATCTGGATCAGTTAAGGCAATGGCGGTGGGAGGGTATATAGGGAGAAATGGGGGTGGGGGAGGAATTGGGAAAAGCTGGGCAGAGAGACAGAGGGATGGGGTGTAGGACTGGATGGAGCAGATCAAGGGGGAGGAGAGCAGAGAAAGGAGAACCGAAGACAGAGAAGGGGGGGGTACAAAGACTGAGGAGTCACTTGGCTACTGAAGTTAGCTCATCAGTGTTCCAAAAGTTAGGAGGTAACTCCTTCAACATGGGTACCTAGTGTTGAAATTGTATGTAAAATCTTGCATGTATGTGTTTGTTTCCACAGAGGTCTCCAAATTTGCAAATCTTTGGCTCCAAAAAAAGTTGAGAATCACTTACTCCAAATCACAGTTTCAAATGCCCTCCTGTCAAAGCTGAAACTGTTCTCTAAGTTGTATTTCTGTATATTTAAGGTCTTCCTTTTTCTTAAGTTATTAATATTAACATCTTTCTGTATTTATTATATATGACTACTATCTACTTAAATCTCTCGATGGGTCTTGAAATGAATAAATGACCTATCTTTCTGAATATTACGATTACATTTTTTTCTTTACAAATTTCAAACTAACTTGATTAATCGGTTGCTTTAGTGATGGTTAGCTTCTGCCATAACTCTGAATTTCTATTAATGTTTGTGTATTACATTAAAGTGTTAACATATTCGAGTGTTAACATATCCAGTAAGCTTTCAAAACTGTCAGAAATGTATTACTCAAGATTGTCACCTCATTGATTCCTGCGTTAGAACTTTGCTTGGCTGGATTGACATATATTTTCTGTAGTAGTCTCATTGGTTCTGTAGAGGAAGCAGATTTAGTGTCAGAGTATTAATGAACACTATGTGATTTATTCAGCTGAATATACAAGTATCCATTTAACTTATGAAGTTAGAATTCCGAAGTCTTGTATATGAAATGCATTTTCTAACTTTTCCTTGGGTTCCTATGGGAATAAGTTGGTCTGATATGAATTCTGGATTTTTTCTACTTATTGATACATTGAATTAACTTCAGTTGTTTCTTTATCTGACAAAACATTATTTTTCTCAATAAAGTTTATACTCAATAATTATAGCCCCAACCTAAGATAATTCACCTTAACCTTTAATAACAGAGAGTAAGAAATAGAGACTATAAAGTGTGTCAGGTGAAGATTAAGAGAAAGGCCTTGCTGGAAGAGTGGGGATAAGAGTTGGGGGAGCTGTGTGATTACCAAGAGTGAGGAGCATCTTTCTGCTGAGGGGATCTGTGTTCTAGTGGGAAGTATGCAGCCATTCTGTATGAGAAGCAAAAGACATATAGCTGGCTTCTTCATTGGCCAGCTCTGGCTGGGTAGCTCAGTTGGTTAGAGCAATGTTACAATACCCCAAGGCTTCAGGTTCAATCCCCGGTCAGGGCACATACAAGTTTCAACCAATGAATGCATAAATAAATTGAACAACAAATCAGTGTTTCTCTCTCTCTCTCTCTCTCTCTCTCTTTTCTTCTTTCTCTGAAATCAATAAATAAAAAATAATTGAAAAAAGAATCCATTGGCCATTTTAGAGGCATGGTTTTGTGGAAAAAGACATACGTATTTCAAACGAGATGGTTATATGCACTTTAGAAGTCAACAGGTCAAACAGTTCAGTTTTTAAAAGCACAAGTGAAGGGTGGCCTTGAGTAGGGGAGGGGCTCCCCCTTTGTGAGGATCAGCAGAAGAAGGGAGGCTGGATTTGTAGGGCTGGATGGAGGTATGTCAGTAACCAGCCCTCTGTGTTGGAGGGCTCCCCCATTTTCCTTGGGTGTTGCTTTTTCCCCGCTTGTCTCCCTGCCTCTTCTCCTCAAGCTTATTCTCTGTGTTCCATCTGGAACAGACACAGATTGCTCACGGCCTGGCCCACGGTGCCCAATGCCCCAGGGCCCTCCTGTCTCAGGGCCTCAGGGCCTCTGGGCTCAGAATCCCCTGCAGCCTCTCCCGCCTTTTGTCTCATCCTTTGCGCATGCTCTGAGAATTGTGGTTTTCTCCACGCCTTTATAATAATGCCTAATTATCTGTGACAGTTTCTGGTCTACTGATCACACCCATTCCTGTTTTCAAATGTGGACAAAGATTGCTATTTTAAAATATACCTCTAATGTCATTTCTAGGAATTCAGGTCAGGAGGAAAAGGCTACAGCTTATACTCAGCCCACGACTTAACCCTGTACCAAGCCGCCCCTCCTTTCCTTTGGGCCCTGACCTTCCTGGAGGAGTAGGAAGTTAAGGAGTCTGTGGATTTTGGGTAAAGACAGGTTTGGAGGATTGTGGGTTTGTGAAAAGGAAGAGCAAAGGCCTGAAAGGGAACTGGGTATAGTGCGTACTCGAGGACAGGGAGGATGGTCAGAGCAAGCGGTTGGTCTCAGAAGTATCAGGAGTGTGGATGGTGGTAGATAAGGGGGAGACCAAGGAGACCCTATAGCTTCGTGGTGATAAACGTGATTTACAGAATAAAGATTTTAATTGATTATTGACATTGGGAAACATTAATTTTTAGTAATTAATCTGTAACTACAGATGCAGTACTTTGTAGTAGAAAATTAATGCGAGTGTTAATAAAGTTGTCCATTTACTTTGATAAATAGTATATTTCCATCATCTTAACCTGTCTTTTCTGTTTATCAGGCTTTATTCCTGCCTTTTTCTCTCCTGTCGTCTATTGGATGCCTTGCTTTCTTTCTCTCTCTTTTATATGTATTTCTCCAGCTATTTTGGAAGCTGTAAATTTTAGAAATTTTAATATTAAAATATTAACATTAATTCTTTGTTCAATATATTTCTAATAACATTTAAAATTATTCAATATTTTTCTCTTTTTCTTGAGCAAGGAAAGAACCTTAAGGCATACCACAACTATACTCTCTCATTCTATTTTTCTCTTTTGAGGTTGTGGGGAGGAATCTAGAGTTTTTGTTCAATTTTTTAGACAAAATTATTTTAACAAATATTTTATTAATATTTGTACTCACTATTTTTCCTGAATCCCAGTATTTCACTTTGAGTTCACATTTTATTTGCTGAAGAAGAATTGATTTAATTTTAAGTATGGATCCCTGGGTGGTAAATATTAACAAAATATAATAAATTAATAAAAAAATTAAAAGGTCTTAACTTTGTCCATACTCTTGGCTAATAGTTTAGCTTCATGCGTAAGTCAGAGTTGACAGTCATATTTTATCAGTACTTTGAATATACAGGGGTGGGCAAAAGTAGGTTTACAGTTCATATGGAATATAATGCAATGATTAATAAGTAATAATGCAAGAATAAACTGTTTTGCATCCTCACAACTGTAAACCTACTTTTGCCCACCCCATATTGCTGCTGCATCTTCTAGCAGTCAGCCTGATTGTTATTTATCTGTAACCTGATTTTCTGTCATGGTTTTTAAGACTTTTCTTCTTTGCTGTTCAGTATTTTCACTACAGTATGTTCAGAAGAAAATTAATTTTCATTTATCCTTCTTATCATTTTGTGCTTTTTCTTTAGTCTGAGATCTCATGTCTTTATTGCATTCTGGAAAATTATCAGCACTGAGAACTACTTTTAGATGTATGCAGAGTCTTCTCCATTTATTCTTCATACCTTTTCATTACTCTTTCATACTTTTTTAAAAATTGATTTTTAGAAAGGAAGGAAGGGAAAGAGAGAGAGGGAGAGAGAAACATCAGTGTGTGAGAGATACATCGATCAGTTGCCTCTCTCATGCACCCCAACCAGGAATCCAACCCCAACCTTCCGATGCATGGGTCGATGCTCCAACCAACTGAGTCACACCAGCCAGAGCTACTTTTTCATACTTTTATGTTCTTATGTTTCTCGCCATGTTCTGGGTAATTTCCCAAGCTTTCTTTTCTAGTTCACTAATTTTCTCTTCAGCTTTGTCCTATCTATTGTTTAATGAAGCACTGAGTTATTAATTTCACTGACTATATTTTTTATATATAGGATTTATATATTTGGTTCTTAAAGTTACCTACCAATGAGCATTTTTAACAATAGACCATATTAATATTAGAAAAAATAACATAAACATTTTAAAGTTAACACTTTTGACCAATTTCAACCCAACACTTTTTACCTAAGGATTTTTTTTCTGGAAGAAATGTGTTGTGTTAGATACTGACTTATGAGCAAACATGTAATAACAAGGTAGATAAGCTGGAGACTGTCTGGTGACCAAAATGGTGCTTCTGTCAGGTCTATGAGTGTTGTGAGGTCAAAGGCATAAGTCTGTAACATAGTGAGGACATACAAACAGTGGGATCCTGAGGCAGACTTACTTATTTTTGTTTTTTACAAACCCCCAGGATTCATTTTGAAAAAATTTAAACCAACAGGAATATTGAAAGCATAGTACAAGAAGTACTTATATTCACTCAGATTCACCAGTTGTCAACATTTTGCAACTTTTGCTTTATATTTTCTCCCTGTGTGTGTTTCTATCTGCCCCCCCACACACACAGACACACACTCTATTATTCTTGAATGAACCCTTTGAAAGTAAGTTGCATACTTATTTTTACCCCTAAATTACAACTTATCACTTCTTTGACCCAGTGGTTAACAAGAGTAATGATCGTGACCTGAATAAGCTATTACATTGATACTTGCAGAATAGTGACTTTCTAATTCTATTATTTCTTCCACATTTATTAACTGGCATTCTGTGAAAAGGAACTTCTTGTATCTCTATAGACTTTATAGACTCATGGATTTTTTTGTAATTAAAGGAGTTTTTCTTTTTAGTGTTGTCATTCTTTTTAATGACCAAATTGTCCCAAATTTGTCCCTTGGGACTCCTTCAAATGGATTCTTGTGTCTTTTTGACATGACCCCATTTATTTTTTTATAACTGTTTCTTGCTTTCTTACTAGAAAGATATGCAAGTTCACTTTCCTATACTTTCCCAATTCTAGATTTTCCCAAGGACTCCTGCTTCCTTTTAGTGGAAAGGGTAAGTAGAAAACAAGATCTGGGTGCTAAGGTTTGTCATTGCTAGTAGGTCCTTTCAGTAGATAGAACTAAGAAATATATATGTACATAAATATAATATAGCTATATATTCATGTGTGTGTATATATATATGTATATATAGAAGTATGAGTATATACACATTTTAAATTATGACTACATTTTATGTATCACTTTTTTCTTTGTACATAAAAATTCCAGCATTTCAAGACCAAAATTATTCTAACAGTATATCTATTAAATAAAATTTAAGACTTTTATAAAATATTTTTTTGCTTTAAAATATATCCCATTATATCTATGTGGTCTGAGTACTGTGTTCAAATATTATTTGAATTAATTATTCACTCTGTATTGTTATGTAAGGAATTTAACATAAAGTTAGGTTCTTTTCTCTGTTTATTTTTAATGTATGGGGTTGTTTTTCTATCTTTTTATTTAATTTAAATTTATGAATATATAGAACAATATATTTTGTTCCAAACTCCAGAAAAAGGTATTTTTGGAAAAGTCTTGCTCCCCTTGCACCCTGTGCACATTTCTGTAGGTAACCTTTTATTAGGTTCAGGTTTGTACTTCTTGAGTTTCTCTTTTCTCTACACACACATGCACTCACACCCAGTTATCTCTAATATATCACCATCTCTTATTATATTTTCATTTCTTATTTTTCCTTTCATAACAAGTAATATCATACTGTATATAATCTTTCATTCTCGATTATTTTTTGTGTGCCCATATCCTAGAGAACTCTCCATATGCAATCGTATACATCTTCCTCGTTTGTAATAGCTGCCTGGTACTTCTGTATCCGTTTATCCAACTAGTCGCCAATGGTTGGGCATTTGGGTAGTTTTGGTATTTTGCTCTTACAAACAATACTTTTGCAGCAAAGTTTTAATGAGCAACTGCTATGGACAAGTCACTGTCCTAGGCTGCTTGGTGAAATAGTAAAGAGTAAGGTGTATTTTGTGCCCTGGAAGTGCTTAGAGCCTACGGAGGGAAGTTTTCAGAAGTGGGCTGGAAAGGGAAGTGGCCCAGGACTGAGTAGTTTAATTTAATCTAGATGTTCTCAGAAATTCTGAGTATCTGAATGCTCATTCTCATAGAAGCAGGATGAGACAAATATATGGGAGTACATGCTATGCTGAGATCTGGCTTCCAGGTAAAATAAAAAGAAACCTTTTAAGTGAAGATAAATACTCTTCAATAAATCATTGCCTAATATATTGAGCTACAAGTGCTAGGTTTCATGAAATCATTTTAGTTTAACAGCACTTTTAGAAGGGAAAATATAGTCAGGGAAATTTTTCTCTTACCAGTATAATTCAGCCAAAATAGTAAGTCTGGTTTATTTATTTTATCTTTCTTTACCTTTACATCTAATTTTAATGCCTACATTTAAAAAAACACACAAATATAGTTGTACAACCTATTCCTAATTTGGAAGAACTAGTTACCTTGGTTTTCAGAGAATGTGTTTGATTTTGAGATATTGTTTTTAGACTCACATATTTAATGCATAGTACATCAAAATTCCTTTTTAGTTCCATTTATTTATTGCATGATATGACAGAATATGTAATGTAGATGTAGGAGCCTATTCTGTATATGTTGGCATTCATGGCAAATTATGTGTGGTGTGCACCCATACGTGATGATTACTGTTTTGGTTTTTGGTTTGTGGTTACACCTGGACTATATATATATTGACTCAGGGAATTGAGAAATTGAGCACACAGACTCCTTGGTTACAGTTTTCCAGCTGACTATGAGCAGTATTTGGCCTCTCCTGAGTTCTCCTTCCTCATTGTATAGGTTTGTCTGCCCTTGTAACTGTCCCACTGCCTGCCCCTTGACATTCATTCTGCAGTGGTCAAACCCCCAAATCCTATAGATATTAATTTTCAGAGAAACTTTCAAATAAATACTCCCTGTAGCAGAATGACAGTTTTGTAAATCTTGTTAACTTGTTTCAAGGATAGCTTACATTTTATTTTAATTAGGCAAAAAAAGAAACCTATGAAAAGCTTACAGATTACACAATTTTTAATAATTGTGTAAGAATAGTGATCTTTGTTTCATCATGTATTAATGTTTTCCCCTAATTGCTTTCCCATAATTATTTTCAAATTAGTATCTTGCTTTTATGGTACCTAATTTGTAATGGTTCATATAACTGTGAATAACCCTAGAATGCTACTTTGCTTTCCATACATACTGTTTCAAAATAATACAAATCTTGTTTATTTTTCAGCTTTTAGAATCAGTTTATGGACAATGAGTGAGAACCTGCTGGTGGTGTCAAAACAATATAAATGTTAGGGATTTTCAACAGTATGAAAGTAAAAGAGTAGCCGATAGATGGAAGAAGGAGCTGAGAAGGGTTCAGGGAGAAGTTTAGGACTACTAAGTGCTACTTAAAGTTACAAAAATAACCAGTGGAAAAACTTAAAATAAAATAACTCTCATATATTGGGGAAGGGAAAGCAGAGTGGGGAATATTAAAAAGAGCTAAATCCTTGTCTATCGTACGGGGATCATTAGATATTTTTTAAGGTTGACAAATCAAGAAGTAGTGTATTAATCCAGTTCTGGAGGAAACTACCAGAAGACCTAAAAGTACAAACTTTTAAAAGGAGTTGCCTCTGGGTTGGAGCAGGGAAGTATTGCTTTAGCTTATAATGACTTACCCATACATTTGATGTGTTATTATGTACGCAAATTACTTAAACATTTTTAATATGTATTTGTAATAGAAAAGTTATAAGACAGAAATGTATAGAGGAGAAAATAAACCTGGGGAATAGGTTTAGCCATGAACTTATTCATAATTATCTCACTTTTATTAATTTCAGGCAAAACACTTCTAAATTTTAACACGATGTCATCTCTAATGGAATACATTACAGCCAGGTTTCAAGGTCAGTGATGAGTTCACTGCTGGTCAGATTTAGGAGTCAGCTCCTCTGAGATTCCCTCCGTCTTATTTCCCATATCTTGGGCCAGGGGTGTTGTTGGCACCTTTGAGTCCTGGTGACTTGACACAGAGCCACACTGGGGCTGTGTTCTTTGTGTTAAAGGCCCTCAGCCGGGGATCACCTGTCACCCATCAGAGGAGACCTCTGCAAAGTGTGGTCCACCAGCCCCACCAGCCCCTCCCTGTCCAGACCAGGGTGCCCTGCTTCAGCATTTGTCCCTGCCACTCTCACCATGTCTCTCCAGCCAGCCAAAGGAAATTGCCCCTCCTTATTTGAGCCAAGATAGGGCTGTTTTCAAAATAAATTTCGCTCAGAAACAAAGGGGAAAACCAAATACACAAGGAGAAAATGGAGCGGCATAGAAATAGGTGAGGTTATGAGGCAGAGTGGTGTGCCTGCCTTTTAATCTTAGGCTAAGCAGGTTGCAGGTCTTTGGCCGTGTGTTGTAATTTTTCCCCTGCATGCCCATGGCAGGCATTGCTAATTGATCCAAGCACTCTTTTCTGTTTACTCAGCCTTGGAAACCTCAGCAATACAGTGTAGCCATCCTAGCCAGTCAGATTTGGCATGAGAGATGCATATCTCCCTCTTAAGATAATTACAGCCCATCAGCAAGTTGACTTCACAGCCAGAACTTCCCACGCACCTATTTGTAGCATTCTGCCTGGTTCCGCCTGACTGCGGCCTGCTCACTAAGGCTGGGTCTGCTCTCACACTTTGGTGGCCTCCGTGAGAGCCACCATCCCTGTCATCTCAGAAACCTCTCGTCCTGTCCCAAGCCCTGCAATTTCTATTTTAAAGTCAGACCACCTATAGTTTTACCAGATTTCTGATTGATGCTCCACTCACTTGCCCATATTATTTCCACCTGCTTCATCTAGAGTTTACTTCTCTCCCCGTGGCCAAATTCAACAATAGCTTATATATGGACAGAAGAAAAATGAAAGTCTTATAAGTCTTGCCTTGTTTCTGTGATAGGTAGACCACAGCTTATTTATAAAAGGCCACAGCTTGTTTGTAAAAGCAGCTAGCTCCTCCCAACTACTATTTTCTTGGTTTTTATCATTTAAAAAAAATTATCACGTTATGTGACTGCCCTCAACCCAACATATTGACTTTAGTGAGGTCTGAGGTTTAACTTCAACCGCCAAAAAGAAATGCTTATGGTTTTCGGAAAATGTGAAAGGAACTCTTATGTAAAGGCTTCAGGATCCTGCGTGTGTTGGTCTCACGGTGCTCAGTAACTGAACATTGACAAACAGGAATGTGGGCTTTCCTCCAGCTTATTTCTATTACTTGATCAATATCGCATTAAGGAATATTGCACTTCACTGTCGTTTAACTTGAGACGCACGAAGGATGCGTTTCAGAGGGCTCTGCCTGTGTTTGAATTTCCCGATCTTGTCCTCATTGCCTCATCAGTATGCCAGTAGGTGTCACTGTGTACATTAAATGGAAATCAAAGATGTCATTCAGTGCACTTCCAAAATTAACTATTGTTACAGTTTTTTCAAAAGGAGGTCTCCCCACAGTAAGCAAGAATATTTTTACTCCTTCCTTTTTGTATTTAAAAATATTATCTTCTTAGGCTATTTTTTTTTAAAGGGCAGCATTCTTCCCCCCTCAGCACCTTACTCCCTCATATGAGCTCTAAATACATGTCAAACTATCTGGGGTGAATTCATAAGAATCAGAAGACAATATATAGCCCAACATTTTAAATTGAAGGAGCGGATGCTTTTGCGCTTGTGTATGTCTCTCTCCTATCAGAACTTTATTGCCAGAAACTTTTTTTGCTGAGAAGGGTTAGGATTCCTTCCTTCCACATATTTAGTTGTGAAAATATGAGAGTATTTTTTAAAATCTCCTCACAAGCTGCAGTGAATAAATCTGTGTGTGCTCAAGCACATACATGTTGGCCACTTGAAGATTTTTTAGTAAGTATTATTAGATACTTTCCATTTTCATTAGGCTAGTTTCAGATTTCTAAATTTTTCTGCGATAAAAAAACTGTTCACTGATCATGTTTCCAACAATATTAGTGGGCCTTAATTGTCTAAATAACAGTTTAAATGACAGTTTTTCTATGGGTTCACTCTTCTCACCCCTTCCAAAAAAAAGTGCAAGTATTTGACTTTGTCTTCTGTTATTTTTGGGGGGGAGGGTGCATCAAGATGTTCACTTATTCAATTACAAAGCTTAGTTGTTAAGATCAGCAGTATCCTACAATGCTTTCTTCAGGTTAGTATTATAAATCAAGACTGCACAAGTGTTCTGGAAAGCTCTGTGTGTTTGTGTGTGAAGATTGTGTTCTGTTATCTGAAATATTTATGTGCGATTTTTCTGTTCAGAAGAAGATGTTACTTCCATGCAGAGTGACTTCGAGAAGCTTCGTGGTGACCCAGTGTACCTGTGGGAAACTTCAGGGCATAGGTGTGCCCTTACAGAGTCAGTGTTGAATTACCTTTGACCTCATTTTTCTTGACTTACATGATAAAAAAGGAGGTGTCTTCCATCTGATGGCAAGGGGAAAGTTGGGTGCAAGATATAATACATGTGCAATTAAAACACAATGGTGCTTACTCAAAATTCCTTTCGCTTTATAAAATAATAATTTTTAAAATAATAATTAAGCCCTGCTGGGTGTGGCTCAGTGGTTGAGCATCGACCTAGGATCCAGGCGATCGGGGTTCAATTCCCAGTCAGGGCACATGCCCGGGTTGCGGGCTCGATCCCCAGTTGGGGGCGTGCAGGAGGCAGCCGATCAATGACTCTCTCATCATTGATGTTTCTATTTCTCTCTCTCCCCCTCCTTTCCTCTCTCTGAAATCAATAAAGATATATTTAAAAAAATAAAATAAATAAAATAATAATTAAAATCCTTGTCCCTGCAGGCACTGTTGAAGTGCAGTGAGCCACGTGCCTGGCATCTTAGAAACAGAGCTCTGGCCAGTTCCCCAGCACCCTCAGTGTGTGTTTCTGGGCAGAGCTCAGATTTTCATTTCCGTGGCCTGGGAAAAGGGAGACAGTGTTGTTGTGAAGTTTAAATATGGGTTTAGCTGAATCAATAACATTTTGTTTCTTAAAAGAAAAAGTGAAATCAAAGTCAATATGGAAAAATGTAAACATCTGTTAAATCTTGATGATGGGTAGATGTGTCTGTTTATACAGCTTTCTACCCAGAGACTCTGATCTAGTCGGTCTGGTTGGAGGCCTGGACGTGGATATTTTTAAACTGTTCTGCAGGTCACAAATGTGCACCCAGGATTGAGAACCATTGGTCTACAGGGCTGCTTGTTATTAAGCAGGCAGCCACATATGATTGATGGGGCAGTTCTCAAATCAGAGTCCAAGACTTGGAGTCAGAAAACTTTTTTTAAGTGTTCCCCACCCTTTGGTGGGTGTGGGGCAGTGGCTAGAGGCTTACAGTGTTATGTGCAGCACTCGTGCTGGGCTGTCCTGGATGTTTTTCAGAGCTGCTTTTTCTTGATGCTGTTTCCCTTGACCTAAAAGCTCTTTGCTACTGCCTTGATTTGAAAGCCCTTTGCCATTCCTGCTGGATTAAGTTTCACACCTGCTGGCAGCCTCCAGCGTGAGACCTCTGCCTTACCTGAAGGAGCCCTGTGTGTACTGCTCTTGGACTGCTGTTAATGTCAGCATCCCCCTGGCTGGGAGTCGTGGTGACCTTGGAGCCAGAGTAGCACATCCCTTGCTGTGGGTAGGGTTCTGGCAACATATGTTCTGAGGGGAGGCTTGGTGTGGGTTGTAGCAACAGTAGCCTGAGTAAACTTACTTCTCTATCTATCATGAAGTCAATGGGAATTCAGTCTACTCATTAGAAAGCATGCTTCAATTTCAGTTCTGTATGGCCATATGCAAATGGGCATTGTATGGTATTAGAAAGTGTAACTGGGCAAAGATAAAATCTTACCTGTCAGCTATAACTCCTATATGTAAGATTAAGTTTGTAATTATGCTTTTCAGATTGAGAGACATTACTTAAGAAGTCAAGATTAAATGAATTTTACCTGTTTACCGCTTTCCTTCTTAAACTCAGTCCCTTCAGTTGCATTCTAGTCCTTTGAGTTGTGGATGTCTCAGGAGTAATCATTCAACCACAGTGAAGTACCTACTATGTGGCAAGGTCTCCATTAAGCACTGGAGACAGAAGAACAGCTAAGAGTCAGGTGGAAGATCTGTATATAGGAAACAAATACATGTAAAACAGTGAACCGCAGGCACATAGAAAGAGCTCTAGGCCACAGAATCTGCAGGGCATGGGGGGTTCCTCTGTGTTCTTAGGGTGACCACAGAACTTATTCAAACTGACATACCTTTGAAAGTAAAAGGTGGCAGCACTGATCACTGTGTGGGGTGACGGGTACACCCGGGCTGTCTGGGGGCATCAGGGGGCATGGCCACTGTCTCCGCTTGTTGCCCCACACCTGGCTCACTCTGGGTTCCGTCACACTTCCCAGTCTATTGTCTGTCATTGTGCACCTTACGAGATTATAGTTAACAGGATTACCAGAGCCCCATTGATTTTCCTTGAACCTGCCTGACTGTGCGCACTGGCCCAAAGAAACGCACTGGCAGGAGTTTGCAGTATAAAAAGAAAAAAAAATAGGTTCATATTGAATTGGCCAATCCAGAGATATAGAGATTATGCTCTTAAAAAAAACCCCAGCTCCCTGATGGCATGTAGGTTACAGGTTATGTAAAGACAAAATCACAAGACACCACGGGTTAGGGGTAGTGCTGGGAACTGACTGGTCGGACGTGAGGTAAGGGCGATGAATCATTTCTTTAGATCTTGAGGACAGCTCTGAGGTCTCTGCCAGCATCCCTCTGTCTGGTCTCATGGGAAGGTAGCCAGGGGGTCCATCCACCTTAGGGCTCAGGAACTAAAACATAACTTGGGTCAAGATGTTACCTTTGGCCTGCTAGAGGTCCAGACCCGTAACCATTAGTCGGGCCCAGGTTAGTGCCTTCTGCTGCCTCTGGGGGTTGCTGATTATTTGAAGCAAAGGCTAGGTCTCTGAGGGGTATGTATATAGAGAGAGATAATTTCTAAAGGAAGGATTTAAAAAGAAATTTAATCAAAGTCCTAAGGACCCTTGGGTTTAGCAGTTGTTGTGTGCCTTATTAATTTTGAGTACAGCAGTGTGGGTCTGATCTGAGTCCATTTTTTGTTTCCATTTAGGCATGGGACACAAAGTGTATGAAACAAAAAGTATTTGGAAAATAACATGTGGCCTGTGGTTTAAAACCACTGAGTTTACAAGCACCCTAAGGTGTGCATTTTGGCCTGGGTGGTTGAAAAATATTTTATCCTAGTGGTCTCAAAATGCAAAAAACAAAGCTGAGGCATTTTATATAGTGTGATTTGTGAAATGGCAAAACATAGTATTTCTTGAAAAATCTTAACATGTTTGGAGTAAACACACAACACCTTTCTGCTTTTCTGTTCCTTTTCTTCATTATGCGAGCCAGTGCAGTAAATGCAAAATCAGAAACTACCCCAGAAGAGCCCATGTTCAGACCTGCATAACCACCCCCGTGAGGCTGTCCTGTGCTGGCATGCCCTTCGGGAGGGACAGCGATCAGGGTGTGCGATCTCTGAGCCAGCTCCCTTGGCCTGTGCTTGCTGGGCTGGCTGCGGGGCCTGGGGGACCCTGAGGGAAGACTTGGCTCTGCCCTCCAGGAGCCTCAGGTCTGAGGGGGAGGCCCACAGGTACAGCAGGTAACTGCACTTGCAGTGCCCTGGAGCCCAGAGGAGAGCAGTGATCTTTCCCTGAGAGAAAGAAATAGGACCTGGGAGAGGTGGGAAAGGAAAGCTTTGGCATAAAAGAGGCTGCTTAGCGGGTCTGAAAACCCTCTTCTTGCTCAGACTCCGTGTTTTCCTTGCATAGACTCCTGCTATGGTTTTTTCTTTCCCTTTCTCTCTATGTCTTTCTGCCTTGAGTTTCTTCTGTCTACTGTCCTTTTAATTTTTTTAAACTGAAGGTCTACGTAAGGAGAAGTGAACACTCACAACATTATGAACGTTTTTCTTGGTGTTGGATGCCATGCTAAGCACTTCCCATGCATGTGCAATCTCACTTACTCCTCAGAGCAATGCTCTAAGGTCTATATGCTCCTGGGATCGCCCCCTACAGGTGAAAGTGAGGTGTGCGGAGGGTAAGTAACCCGGTGGGGGCCACACAGTAAGTGGAAGGGACAGGATTTGAGCCCACAGCCAGCCTGTGTCCTGCCCAGTCATTGTGTTTGGTACAGGCCGCTGATGCAGGAGGTGACCTCAGTGGTGCCTCCACCTTAAGTAACATTGATCCGCAAGTGAGAAAGGTATTCCCTGCACTTGTCTTCAGTCATACACCCTCTCCCGCCCTCCTCTAAAAATTCTCCAAAGCTTGAACTTGGGTTTACCTTTCCAGTCTCTCTTTCTAAGGAAAAGTGAGCAGGCTTCAGCACCTTCAACAAGAAACAGAATTTTATTTTCTTTTTCTTTTTTTATTGTTGACGGTATTACAGATGTTCCCCATTTCCCCCCCACACACACTTTGCCCCCCTCCACCCAGTCCCCGGCCCCCTCCAACCAACCTTTACCACATAATTTAAGACTTGTATGTCTTTTCATAACTCAAGTTTTTCTTAAACTTTGTTGAACTATGAAGGCCATTTAAAGAAAAATATAAAGTCCAGATAGGATGCAGATGTGACCAAGTTGTGAACTGGTTTGGTAATGTACCATTTGGGAGAACACTCCTGCCTCAAGATTGGGGGATGGAGGGGGTTAATGGGGGGAAAAGGGGAGTACACCTGTAATGCTTTCAACAATGAAGATAGATAGATAAATAAGACATATCCATGTAGTGTGCAAGCAGTTCTGAGGACGTTAAATATGTGCAGTAGAAAAGAATTAGAATTAAAATTTGAGAACATTTAAAAAACCCACAAACACAAGGGAGGAATTAATGAGAAAAGAGAAAAGCCAGACAACCCTCAGGGTGAAGTTTTAGCATTTTTTCCCCCCCCGAGGGTCAGGGAGGGCTGGTAATTCTGTCCCTTTTGCTGCCCTTTCCTTTTCTCGTTTGTGGCAAAATATCAGGGGCCTGCCTGTCTGGCTTAATGATCCCTGTCCCAGACTTGCGCTGATGTATAACTTTACCGCCCTCTGTCTGCACTGGCAATGGAAATGGGAAGCGGTTAAAATTGTAATCTTAAAAACTGAAGGGAACAATTGGTATGCCGAGGGCCTTCATCTGGTATTTCAGTTCTTAGAAATAACTAAATTCTCTCGTTTATAAGCAAATTTTGAGTGTATCTCAAGTTATCATTTTTTTATTTTATTTTCCTGACCATGTCACCAGAATCAAAGAAGTGCCCATTTAAACTCCTTTACACAGTGTTGTAAAAGTTTTCAACTGAGCAATTTTGGCTCAGTAAGTAGTCATTCTCTTTTTTAAAGGACAGCACAATTAGATTTTAGTAAGATTGAGATCTCAGTGTCTCGCCGCATATTTGTCGGGACAGATTCACCCGTAGTTTGCAAGTGTTCAGGACCGAATCAGGTTAGTGATACATTGATACCAGCACAAATAGATTGTCCTCATCACCACATAGACAAAACAGTCAGCAGATGGGTTTGGTGCTATAAGCACAAGTGGCAGGATATAATGAAGTTGTATTCCATTAAGCTCTGTGTACAGGGAGCAGAATGTCATCACCCGAATGTGGCTGCGTTTCTGTGATACAACCTCATCTGTTCCGTCAACTAGTTTTGCTCTGATCAATAAGCAGTTTTCTGTGGCCTTTCACTGCTGTCAGATGTCATCGAGTGATGTAAATGCACATCAGAAACTAGAAACTTGACAGCTCGCCCAGAGCGGGAAGGGAGAGGCGAGGGAAACGGCGGCGAGAGGCTCGGCTGACAGCTGACATCTCCTCGGGGTCACCGATTGGATGCTGGAGCAGCCGGCTCTTTTCCCGTATAAACACGAGGGAAAGTGATCCCGGTACGTCTGAAATACAGAACAGATGTTTTAAAGTAATGTAAGGGGAAAATTATTATTGTAAACTGGAGCAGAGCGATTGTGTAGAATGTTTATGTAAAATATACCCCAAAATAATTAGTTGCTCTTAATTTGTGACTAAGAACAATTAAGGTAAATGAAAATGGGATATTTCTACTCATTTTCTCCATCACCCACAGCTGAGACTATAATTAGGAAAGTTTGTGTCAGTCCAGAAAGAGGTGTAGCCAAAAAGACATTTATAGGAACAGTATCCATGCCGTAGAATATTATGTAGCAATAAAAGGGGGTAAAGGACAGTCTGTGCCCTCACATGGGAAGATTGCCAAGCTCCGTTGCTAAGTGAAAAAGCAAGAGATAGAACAGTGTGCAGTGCGCTGCCTTTTGTGTAGAGGGGTGGATATGACACTCTTCAAATGTGCACAAGTCAGGCCAGAAGGAGCTGTGCACAGTGAGCTCCACATACTGTGGGTGAGGTGGAGGACCACTAGCCCCTCTCTTCCCATCCATAGACCGGTGCCCACAGACCTGTGTGGTTTTCTGTGTCACCTTAACCAGCAGAGCAGCCTCCTGTGGGTCTTGCGTGGGTTAGGAAAGGAAAACGGACTTTCACCAGAGGGTTCTTGAAAGGTCCTCGCAAGTTCATTTTTCACATGCCAACTATTCACTTTCTTTTTAAACTTTTAAAGGCCTGGCTCTCCGATTGTTATATAACCGAGTTCATTTTTTAGTTGATATAGTGTAATTATAAAATGTTTCAGTGAAAACAGGAATAAATTTTTTGATGTGGAATGGAACTTTGGAGAAGACTTTAACGACTTCCTCTTCTGCCTTCTCCACCCACACTGAGCTCTTTAGGGCCCATTATTTTGCCATCAAAGATATTTCTGAATGTCTGATCACGTCAGCTCCTGCTTCCAGTCATTGGGTGGCTTCTCATTGCTCACTTGCTACAGGCAAGTCAATCCTTAGTGTGGCTTAAGAGGCTCTTTTGGTCTGGCCCCTGCCTATCTAAGTGGTTATTCTGCATCCTTCCTTCCCCTGATTCCTCAAGTGAATCTGCTTTTGTTAAACTAACCTTCTCCCTAGGCCTAGGTCCCCTCTACCCCCAACCCTCCCTAGGCATCAGGTCTCAATTTCATCACCGCTTTCTCAGCGATATCGTATTTTGTGCTCTCTCTGTAGTCCTTTCCCTCTGAGCAGTTATAAGCCTATGCACTGTGCTGTTAGTTCACTGTATTCCCAGCATCTAGCACACATTCACACACAGGTGTGATCAATACCTTTATTACTGACTAAATGAAGTACCCTGAGCCAGAAGTGAGAGTAAATGATTTATTCCAGGTAGAATGGGTACTTAATATCAGAATAAAGACAAAACCCACAGTGCTTTTCACTGTATCTGGGTTTTGTTTCTTTATTAGGAGTCTCTGTAACTTGTTCATTCTGATTGTGTGAGCAAAATGCACTTCTGACTTTGTTTCCAGAGACACCTGGATCTCTGCTTTTTGTTCCCAGATCTTCTGTGGAGTTGGTTCCTTCTGCTCTGTTCCCCGCCCCCTCTTAAGGTTCTTCTCCGGGGACCTCTATGTTTTCTTGCTGTTTTAAAGCTAGGAGTTGAATGTTCACTCACTTTTCTCAATTCTTTAGAGTGGCTATTTCAGATTTTGTGTTTATAGTTATTTGTGCTTATGTATTTTAGAAGCTTTTATTCTGAGTCTCTATCTTGGTGCTTCCTTATAAAACGCTTTCTTTGTCTTTGAATAGTAGACCTGGGGCTTTTATCTTTAACATTTTGCATGTCAGATTCTGTGTTAGCTACTTCTATGGCTTAATGACACCCCTGCCCTTACTGACTCACTTTAAAAAAAGAGGCTGTTTACTTAACAGTGGCGTGTAGTCTGTTTTCCCAAAATACAATCTCTGACCAGAAACTGGCCTACCGGTATTCCTTCCTCACACGAGCTGCCTGGAAACTGTCAGGCCAGCCTTATCTGGCGGGCGATGGGAAGGGGCTCCTTGTACTTGCATGGCAGACTCTTAAGTCCTGAACCTCTTTCTCAGCTCTGGACTGTACAGAAAATTTGCTAGAGAGCCTTAATTTTGTTATTGGGATTGACAAAACTTCACCGCGATCTCTTACTCATTTGCTCTGCAAATACTTAGAGTCTGCTCCCCTGGGGAAGACATCTCTCCTTGCTCCTCAGATGCCCTAGGAAAAGACCTCTGGTGGCTTTTGTAGCTTCTCCACGGAAAATATTCTTCTCATGTGGCAATGACCTGCTTGAAATGTGGCATCCAGACAGAGCACATTGCACCTTCAGAATGAAGGATCATTCAGTGTAGACCTGGTATATAGGTTTTCAACTTCGTTATGGATTTAAATGAATAGTGTGCTGTTTGTTTGCTGCTTGTTTCTGTGTTGTGTTTGTTTTTTTTTAATTTTTCCCCCCTTGGCTTCAGATTTTCATGAAGCAGGATTTGAAGAAACCACCATGGTGTGGTGGTAAGTTTGCAGAGGTACCTTTGGTAACGGTGGGAGTGATGACGCTCATCCTAAATCTTCAGGCCTTGATGTAAGGGCCCCTTCCAAAATCCGTTAGCACAGAACCCAGAAATTCAGAAGTTCAGTTCTTCACACATCAACTCGATTAATATAAGACAGAAGTGATTGCTATAGCTTTATGGTGTTCAAGGTAAATAACAGGTACTATTTTGAGGGGTGCTGACAAACCAAGGGACATCATTAAGAGCACTGAAGATTTTTCTGAGGAGTGAAAATGTCACAGGGACAAAAGCTCCTATGGCCTTCTTCAGGGATTAATTTTGTGGAAAGTCAGCCCATGAGCCTATCCTGGAACACAGACCACTTGCTGATTAGCTGTGAGGCTTCCGGGGTGATTTATTTTTCTGATCCTTCTTCTCACCTGTAAAACGATGACAGTGACCTGTTCCTGTGCCTCTCATGAGTTAATAAATATCACAACACTGAGATAACAGTGGCTAAGTGTTTGCTAGATGATTGTTAAATGTTTCAGAAGCATTTTGATTTAGGGACGGTGGCTCCGTTCACAGAATATGTTGTTTGTCCAAGACCATGTAATGAACATCCGCTGAATGCCCATAGATAGGAAGACAAGTCGTGTAACTTGGATGACTCCCTAAGACAATGCATCCCCCATTTGTTTGTACAGTTACTCCTTAGGCATATTGGAAAGATAATTTGGTTTATATCCTTGGGATAGCACTTTTGTATATTGCTTTATATTAATTATGTTATTAAATAGATTATTTACATTAATTATATTTTTCTTCTTTCCTACATTTTAAGCCTTGAAAGAGGTGGATTAAAATTTGTATAATGTCTTACTCTATCTGTTCTGTGGGACTGAGCCTAGCAGAGATTAGGAATTTAATAAATATTTCAAAAAGTTTTAGAGCCGAAAGAGTACTTGGTGGCCATCTAGTTTTAACATCCTCACATATTTACAGGTGGAGAGACAAAGGAGACCTGGGGAAGTTAAGTGGTTTACCAAAGTCACGGAGTCCTGGAGAAAGAGCAGAGTGTGGCCTTTCTGAAATGTTTACAACAGACAGCACTACCTTTAAATAAAGTTTCAATGAGGATTAAAACTTGTGTTTTAAGAGAGGATGCTTTATATACTGTTTTAAATATGTCTCCCCATATACGGATTCAAGGGCGTGTATGTCTAATCCATAGGAAAAAAATGTATATAATACTCAGTGCAATTACAACTTTTTGCCACTTATTAAGACTTCAGAGATACAAACCAGTAGCTCAGTAATTGCTTTCTTGAATCTGCCTTTAATAATTACATTTAGTAAAGCTGTATTGAAAATTAGAAAGGCAGAGACTAATGGAAAACTAGATTTTTCACTGAATTAGAAAGCAAGACAATCCATATATTGACAACACTTCAAGTTGAAACAGATCAGGAAAACTGTTTTGGACTGTTTGTGCAAAGAGGCAAACTTGGGCCTGATGGGCAGTGGCATCCGCATTTTATAGAGGCAGAGAAACTCTAAGAGATTTCATGTAAATCGGCATGTTGAGCAGAGAGAGTCCAGGTCTGATTTAGTTACAAGTCATTTGAATCTTTTAAAGCCTGGAATTTCTCCACGGTGCTAACAAAGAAGTAAAGAATGAAGAATTGTGTTAATGAAGTGGGAATATCTTTGAATTTAAAAAAGTACAAAACCCATTCAGTAGGGGTCAGATCTTGCAACAGCGGGAGGGCTTCCTTTGACTTGCTTCTGTGGTGTTCCATGCAGTGTTTTGACTTCATGGCCAGAAAAATTAGTCATTTAGTTTTATTTTATTTCAGAAAGCGTATTAAAGAGATCCCAACAGGTGATTAACTCATGGTTGTTTAGATTTTAGGAAAATAATTGAAACAGGTATAATGATGTAAATGAAAAGAAAGACAAAAAAACCGCTCCCTCTTCTTCACCTGTCAGGGGGATGGTGTGTTTTTTGCACAATAGCTGAGATAGACCAAGTAGCCCCCTGGTGCGCCAGGTACCCTCCTGGTGCCAGACTCAGGCTACACAGGTCACACGCATCAGGCCCAACAAACCCTCCTTGCGTGATGGAGGCAAAGGGTTATAACGACTTTGGAAAGCTGTGGGCCTGACTTTACGTGTCACATTGCCGTGGATACCCTCGCCGAACCCTCCTAACAGCGCACAGTTGGCCGCATCCATCCCTTCCTGAGAATGGGCGCAAGTGTTCGCAAGGCCTCTGGCAGTGGGATGTCTGTGTGTCCCTCCATGGCGAGAGGACGTGTTGGGAAACAGAGGACTCGATTGCGTTCCCTTTCAGGCCTAGGAAGAGTGAGAGGGGTGAGCATTTTGCAAGGGAAAAAGGAACCGGTGGAATGAGGAGTGAGCAGAGGGCCTGTGTCCGGCCTTTCTGTGAACCGCGGTCTGGCCCAGCTTAACCGGGAGAGAGCCTCTGGTTTCCCAGCCAGAAGTTGCACACCGGGTAGGGGAGTAGGGAGGGATGGGTAGGGTAGAGGGCAGGGGGTCTGCCTTGAGAACTGAGTTCGCTGTTTGGTAAGAGAGACCTAAGTGTGAGACAACTAACTGAACAGAATCTGATCCCAAAGATAATGACTCTGAACAGTAAGGTAAGCGTGGGTGTTGTGAATGAATTCACAATTGTTTGCCCTGCTCAGTGTGTAAAGCATGGCACAAAGTATGTGCATATGGCACAGTCTCTACCTTAGAGCAGAGTTGGAGAGAAATATATGTGACAAAGCAATACATCATTGTTGTGTATAAGTAAAATGCGGAGATGTTGGAAAGTATCTGCTCAGCCCCTTCATGTGACTTAGAGCCGATTAGTGACTTTTCTTTCCGTGTGGCTACGATGTGTTAGAGAGGGACCTGGAACCTAGAATGTCTCATTGACAGCTTATCTTTTCTCATGCTTTCACTCAAATTTTAGCAAATGATATGAGATAGGCATCTGTAATGCAGAAAATTGGGGGGGAGGGGACATCTGAAAAGTGAAAAGAAAAAAGGTTATCCATAATTCCTCCAAAACATTTTGGTTGTTTTTTTTCTCCCAGCTTTTTTGTGAATATATGTACATACGCTGTTATACACATATATTCCCTTAAGCATGAAACAGTGTGCTCTTTTTGTAGTCTGCTCTTATTTTATAAAAATATTGACAAGATTAATACCATTTTATGTTAATAAATCTTCTGAAACATGATATGAATGGGCTCTCATTTATTAACCATTCTACTAATATCAGGCTTTTTACAATTTATATAATTATAAATATGCTTTTTCATTTGTGAAATTCGTATTTCAATTTTGATTTGGTGCCACGGCGTTGAACAAATAATTCATATTAATATCTGCCGATGTAATTGTTGATAAATAAGCATCCTCATACATTTTTGTTTTATTTCTATTCTTCATATATATCTAGATTAATTTACTTTTATGATATGTCCTATGTAAAGCTACATAATAAAACTAATATAACTTTTCTTTCCTACTCTCAGCTATATTTAAATTGGATAGACTATTTTCTCTGAGGGCCAAGCAGCTCACATGTCTGGAAATGTTTTTGTGTGTCCATATTAGGCTGATGTAGTGAATTTTAGTTTGTAAAAGGATAGCCTTGGCAAAGCCATGGTGAGAAGTCGAGTGCTCGGACACTCAGCAAATGTTTGGGAAAGGACTGAATTAATTGTGGTTGGAGGTATTAGTTTTCTACCTTGTGAACCATGTTTTTTCCCAAGGAAAGTACTTCATCAAAAAGATTCCTTAAAATCTCTGTGGTTCACAGTAGCACAGGCTCTGTCCATGCAGAAACACTGGGCAGGGAAAGAAAAAAGTGTTCATGTCCCGGTGATGCGGTGGTTTAACTGTGCGTGTCTAATACGTTAAACCTAGAGGTTAGGCTTTGCGTGTAGAGGAGGTTTCTCTTTCCCCCCGTGGGAGCTGTGGAAGCATTTTCAGATGTGGGCTGCTTTAGATTTAGCTCAGGCTCTTGGGAATGGCATGAATTAGAGTTTTACATTTATAGTTTCTCTATAGAGACCACATATGTCATATCACTAAGGGGAAACAACCCATACAAACAACAATAAAAAACTTGCAAAATGATTATATTTTTGCAAGTCAACACCTTTTCTTGAATCCATTGTTTTCTTTAAAAGAATCAGACAAATTAAGTGATTATGATATATCATGTAACTAGAAGAATCTCTTTGTTTCAGATAAAAGAAATCAATAGGAGAAGCTCTTGGAATTTCTTTTTTCCCTCCTTAGCAGCTCTTTATATGTGGGTTTAGAAATGCTGATTCTACATGAAAAATGACAGTGATACATGCTAAGGCCGGGCCTCATTAGGCTCCGAACTTCTCTCTGAGAGTCTTTGCCAGTACGGTGTGTTATATAGATTTAGAAAAGGTGGTTAAATAAAGAAAGGTAAGACCTCAATATTTAATTTTTTTTTGTATTTAATTTTTAATTAATATAAATTTTTATTAGATACACTTTATTTTTAAACAATGGTGTATCAGTGAGTTTTTAAAAGTAGATTAATTTTTTAATTTAATTTTTATTTTTTTTAATGTTTATAAGACTTTATTTGAGCCAAAATTTTGAGGACATGCCTGGAAGCAAGACTTCAAAGGATTGAGAAAATGCTCTGGAGAATGGCAATTCTGCAGTTCTTTTTGTGCAGATTACATGAAACCCATTGGTGGTAGATTAAGAGGGGCAGGAGCAAGCAAAGGGGAACTCTCTAGGACTGGATAAAAAGCAGAATGGAGAAACATATTTTTTTTTACATTGGTGGGTGCAGGATAGTTAACATCTACAGTCAATAGAGATGGCATGCAGGCAGCAACGTGAGGCGTTTCATGGTCTCCTGCTCGGGTGGGCTTGTGTTCTGGTGCCTGCAGTTATGTCTTCCAGGGGTCTGGAAAGGAAAATTATTCTGACCTTTCAGAGATAGGGTGTCCTAGATGCGTAAGAACTATGGACAGGGCAAGTCTAAAGTAAAGATTGACCTTTGCTAAGGAAGCTATAGGCCTGGGACTTGACAGCCCGCCATGACCTGCCCAGTTAGGAATTTGTGATCAGTCCAGGCTCTGTGGCTACTTTCCATCACTGAGCTTGTCAACTTTTAAGATAAACAATAAATGAAAACTAATACTAAGTTAGGATCTGTGATGATAACTTCATAGTCTCTAGTTGCCATCTTCTCAATGCTGCCCACTCAGGGCATTCTATTAAAAATTGCAACTTCCCCCCCAGTTCTTTTCCCCAATTTCTTTTACCTGGCTCTGCTTTTCCCCCATACCAGGTAATCACTTTCTAAAACATACTGTATAATTTACTAATTTTTTATATCATTATCTGATTTCCCTCCTAGAATGTAACTTTCATGAGGGCAGAGCTCTTTGTCATTTTACTTCACTGGTAGACTTTACACACTTTGAACAGGGCTTACACATAGTAAAGGCTCAATAAATATTTGGATAAAGAAATATTATATTAGTTTCAGGTGTACAACATAGTGATTAGACATTTATATAACTTACAAAGTGATCACCCCCATGTGTCTAGTACCCATCTGACACAATGTAACAGTTTTTACAACAAGCATATCTTGGGAGAGTAAAATATTTGACAAATGTTTTTCTCAATAATTAAAATTCTGAGTTTTGAAAGAAGGCTGAGAATTCTGCAATCTTTAAGAGCTTACTTTCTTTTTGTAAGTGGGTATTTTAAACCTGTGGTTGGGTGCCCTTTAACAACACCTCTCTGTAGAAGAGAGAAAGCTTCTTTCTTGTCGACAGGAACAGGGTGCCTCTTTGTGAGGAACATCCTCAACTGTACAGTTTACAAAATGGTCTACATTCCTTTATGGGCACAGAGCTTGTCCCTTTCACAGCTAAATAGCAGAGCTTTGAAGGTGGCACGTGTACTGCAGACCGTGACCAAGCAGCCTTCCCTTTCTGGGTCCAATAAAGACCATCAGTTTGGTTTTGGGAGAACACAGGGGAATCTTGATCTCATCTTCTTGCTGTTGATAGAAAGGATCCCAACTCATCACAAATGAGATCCAGTCATTCTCAGCCACCCAAGCTTATTCTTTGCACTTCTTTGGTTAAAAAAAAAAAAAAAAATCTATCAACATATATGTGTAACTGTATTCGCGTATATGTGTATGTGTGTTTATATATACATACATATACATACATATATATGGGGGGAAGAAGGGGGGAGGGCGAAAATGAGTACCTTAAAGTTTTTGATCTTTTGAATTGAATAAGTTTTTAGAAAAAATATGGTTTCATTTAAAAAATAAGTGTAGTGTATCATAGTACTTTTTGTTGTGTTAGAGAAGTAAAAACTATTAATAACCTCAGATTCCATTTAGATTTGTGAGAAACACAGTGATATTCAGGTAGATACTAGGATGTACTGCATACCAAACATGGGTCAGGCTGGGTGCTAAGTTCTCTATATACCCTGTCTATTTACTCCATCACCAGCCCGAAGAAATACATATTATCATCTCATATTACATGTGAGGAAACTAAGGCTCAAAGTAGACAAGCAACATCTATAAGAAACACAGCTAGTAATTATGTATCTGACTCCAGAACGGCACTTTTTCTACCATGAGTAGCTTCTCCAGAATTGTATTAATTATTGATAGTTTTTATTTTGTTGGATAGTTTCTTTTTAATAAAAGGGCTGTATTGCAAAGTTATCCTGGTAGCTTGCAGGCCCTCATGAACAATATTCTTTTGACCAACTAGAACAAATTTTCTACAGGAAATACCTTATTTTCTAAAAATAAATTCTTCAAAAGTTCCATTTTATTCGGTGCATGAAACATATCAATGTGAAATACTCAATAGTAGTACATTTGCGGAAAATTAGAGTGTGACTGCACTTTAAATAATATGATTGTGGCGTTTAGACGGTCTGTTTGTAGGGGCGAGTGGAAGACGGTGATGCCCGATGGTCCAGACGGCTCTGGAATGGAGGTGGACTTTCACTTGGTTTCTGAAAGGAGGTGGGTGGTAGGTTAGGGCTTCTCGGCCCAGAGAGGCTCACCCGCGAGCAGAAGCACTGCAGTGGTGCCTCGGCAGGATTTAAGGCCGAGGACTTAGCTGCGATTAGCCCCCTGGGAGAGCTGGGGTTGATGGGCTGGGCAGGTTCTGGAGGGTTGGGGGCGCAGGTGGAAGAGTTGCTTTTTTTTCCTGAAGCCATGAGCTTGCAATGAAGAGGTGCAATCAATCTGTAGCTAAATAGTTTGAGAGCAGAAGGATGGATTTTTGTTGTTGTTCCTCCATAAGACAAACTATTTCAACCACAAATCCCTCTCTTAAGCAGCCCGTGTGGAAGGCTGTCCTCAAATGCCCGTGAAAACCATCTGTGCTTCCTGCTGGAGACTTTGTCTACTTCTTCACGATTAGTAAGGATTCCCTCCACTTCACAGCATCATACAGAGCACCAAGACATTGATTTTCCAGCAGACAGTGGACATTATTTTACCATTCTTATTTTAGTAATGGCTCAAAGGTATTTAGATTTGCCCAAATTAGTAAGGAGTGCAGGTAAAATTTATTTACCTATTTTTCTTTCAGAGCAGGTCATAAAGAGAATAGTAATGCTCATTTGCTACTTACCTTCCAGAATTCTTAATTGTTTGCCATAGTATGTGATTTATTGCCACAACAACTCAAGTAATCAGGGAAGGAACAATATTCACATTTATAGAAAATCTAAGTCAAACAAACATATGTGATATTGAAACTAATAATAAAAAAAAATTATGTTAGCCAACCAACATCTATGATCTAACATATTCAAGTACATTTTTCCTCTCACCCTGACTTGATTGATTGGTTTTGTGTCATATAGATAACAGTTTAAGAGGAAAAGAAAAAATTGAGACTTTTCATAATCAAATAATCAGTTAAGGAGCTGCAGCTAAAATTAATCAGTACTAGAGTTTAAACTGAAAACCTGTAATCCTATAAATATCAATAAACTTTCCTTTATTACCAGAGGCTCAAAACTAAAACCTTCAGCAGGGATCATGTAATTATCAGGATGTCTGAAAGTAATGCATTACATTGGAAAAATTCCAACACTATATAAACATATAAAAGGAAAAATAAAATGTCAGTACCTTTCAGAGCCAGAGCTTAGTTGATACATTTCTGCTTTGTTTAATTACCATAACTCTAAATAACTACCTGTATTCTCTGTTTCTTGATGTGCGAGTCTCAGAAAATCTCTCTTGGTCTACTTTGAAATAGGAATGTAGTTCGTTGCACCCCTGTACTTTCCTCCTCTCCAGAGACACAGTTTTTACTATGTATATGATTTTCATTTCATCATTAAAAATTAAAATTGTGCCCGGCCAGGTGAGCATCGACCTAGGATCCAGGAGATCGTGGTTCGATTCCCAGTCAGGTCACATGCCCAGGTTGGGGGCTCGATTCCTGGTTGGGGTGTGCAGGAGGCAGCCGATCAAGGACAACTCTCATCACTGATGTCTCTCTCTCTCTCTCCCTCTCCCTTCCTCTCTCTGAAATCAATAAAGATATATTTTTAAAAAATAAAAAATTAATATTGTAACTTTTCTATTTGTTACTTGGTAACTTTAACCACTTTCTTCAAACACCAATTTTCACCATTATCCTTTGACTGCCAGTTGTGTAACATGAAAAAATGTGTACCCCATTTACTCCCTTACCCAGTTCCTCCCCCATTCATCTCCTATGTTCTGCTAGTTATGCCATGATTTTTTACAATGACAAGGTTTAAAATATTTACAGTCTATTATGTAAAAATAATTGTCTTCAGTGCTGTATAGACTGATTCTGAAAACTGAGCATGATAATGTTTCCAATATTATAATTATATGTGAGTACATATATTTATATTTTCATTGTATAATCAAGTGTTTGGAACAGTACAGATTTAGTAATTTATTAAAAAAAAAAAAAAGTATCCATCTATTCTAGAGAGGTGTATGCTTTTTATATAGATCAGTGCTCTGGTTTGACTGAGAGGAGCACAGGCTCCAAATAATAGTTGGAGATAAAAGCCTCCTGCAGTGTCCGCACCCCCATCCCTGCCAGTGCCCTGTGATCCTGCAGATTACCCTCCAGAGGATGGAACCTTAGAGTAAAATGGATGGAAATATTTGTCATCACTCTAGAATGTTTCTGGGTTTCTCCTATTTCAAAGTGTTTAGTTTCTCCAACAAATAGGACTATATATGGTAATCTTTTCTTCAGGAGTCAGTCATGTGCAGTGGTTAAGAAGGCAGATTCAGGAACCAAATTTCTGGGTTCAAAATGCAGCTCTCCTATGGGCGAGTTACTTAATCCATGCCTCAGTTTCCTTACATGTAAATGGAGGTAGTGATACCTATCTTATGTGGGATTGTGAGAATTAAATGTGATCATTATGAGTAGAGCTTAGAGCAGTGCCTGCATTTAACAAGTACTATAAAAGGCTGTGTTGTTATTGTTGTTAATGTTAGTATCATTTGATTGAGAAGAATTACAAAAATACTTTAAAAATAATTATTAAAGATTTAACTGGCTTTTAATTGTACCTCTTATTTTATACATGATAGTTTACATAGACCGTATTTCTATTAAGTTAAAACATAAGCAAAGTATGTATGCATTGACTCACTCTTATAAGCTTGGTTATTTATAGAAACATTTGATGAATTTGTCATTAAACATATCTGTCGTCCTTTTCTACATAATATCTCTTTTTCTCTGGCTGCTTTTGAGATTTTCTTTCGTATTGATTTTACACAATTTGATTATGATGTGCCTTGGTTTTTATTTTGTTTTTGTTTTTCCCCTGCATATTTCTTGTGCTTGGTCTTTTTGAATCTGTGGGGTTTTAGTATTCACAAAATTGGGGGAAATTTTGGTCATGATTTCTTCAAATATATTTGTCTTTCTTTCAAACTCCTATCCCCCATCTCTCCTCTACCCCAATTACACATATGTTACTGTTTAAAGTTGTCCCATAGTTCACTAATGCCTTATTTATTTTGTAATTTTTTCCCCTCCTATTTCATTTTGAATAGTTTCTATTGCTAGGTTTTCTAGTTCACTAATCTTTTCTTCTGCGGTGTCTAATCTGCTATTAATTCCAGCCAGTGTATTTTTTAAATCACAGACATTGTTGATTTTATTAACAGGACCCAGACCTGTTTTCTCAGTCTTTTTTTATATGTTTCATGCTCCCACTTAGCATGGTCAGCCTTTCCTTTGAATTCTTGAACATAAGAACTTCCCTTGTAGTAATGATTTTAATGCTTTTATTTACCAATTTTATCATCTGTATCATTTGAGGATCTATTTCAAAGGATTGGTTTTTCTTCTCATTATGAGTCATATTTTTCTCCTTTTTGATTAGATGCCAGACTCTGTGACTTTTATCTTTTTGAGTGCAGGATATTTTTATATTCCTAAAAATATTCTTGAGCTTTGTTCTGGCATGTGGTTAAGTTACTCAGGAACAGTTTGCTCTTTTTAGGTCTTATGTTTAAGCTTTGTTACACTGGACTAAAAGCTTTTAGTCTGCAGTTAATTTTGCCCACTACTTAGGCAGGTCCCTTCTGAATAACTAATACCTCATGAATTATGAGGTTTTCTGCTCTGACTTTTGGGAACAGGCACTATGTCTGTGAACTCTGAGCACTTGTTTTTTCTAATCTCTTCCCATCCTTGGGTAGTTTCCCCAATCCATGTACTGATGAGGATCCATCTGAATGCCACAGAGAAAATTCTCTTGGCTTCCCCTTACTCCAGCTTCTAGCTACCTAATTCAGGGGACCTTTGGGCCCTGCCTGGGGTAATTATAATGTTCACCTTATTTGTTTCCCATCTCTCATTATCTTCATTTCCTTATGTCCAATGTCTTGAGAGCCCTTTTTTCCATGTATTTTTTCCAGTTTTTTATTTATTTTATACTTTTTATATTTTTATTGAATTTATTGGGATTACATTGGTTAATAAACTTATATAGGTTTCAAGTGTACAGTTCTATAACACATCATCTGTATGTTGTATTGTGTGTTCACCACCCCAAGTCAAGTCTCCTTCCATCACCATTTATCCCCCCTTTACCCTCTTCCACCACCCTCCACTCCCCTTTCCCTCTGCTAATCACCATACTATTGTCTGTGTCTATGAGTCTTTGGGTTTTTATTTAATTCCTTCATCTATTTCACCCAGTCCCCTAACCCTCCTCCCCTCTGCCAGCTGTCAGTCTGTTCTCGGTATCTATGAGTCTGTTTCTATTTTGTTCATTAGATTCCACATATAAGTGAAATCATATTTGTCTTTCTCTTACTGGCTTATTTTACTTAGTATAATGGTCTTCAGGTCCATTCATGCTGTTGCAAAGGATAAAAGATCCCTCTTTTTTACAGCCATATAGTATTCCCTTGTGTAAGTATACCAAAGCTTTTTTATCCACTGATCTATTTAGACACTTGGGCTGCTTACATATCTTGGCTATTGTAAATAACACTGCAATGAACATAGGGGAATATATATCCTTTCACATCAGTGTTTTGAGTTTCTTTGGATAAATCCTCAGAAGTGGAATTGCCAGGTCATAAGGCAGTTTCATTTTTAATTTTTTGAGGAAACTCCATACTATTTCCCACAGTGGCCACACCAATCTGTATTCCCACCAACAGTGCACAAAGGCTTCCTTTTTTCCACATTCCTTGCCAACAGTTGTTGTTTGCTGGTTTATTGGTGATAGCCATTCTGACAGGTGTGAGGTGATACCTCATTGTGGGTTTAATTTGCATTTCTTTGATGATTAGTGACATTGAGCATCTTTTCATATGTTTATTGGCCATCTGTATGTCCTCTTTGGAGAAATGTCTGTTCAGGTTCTTTACCAATTTTTTAATTGTATTTTTTGCTTTTTGGTGTTGAGTTTTATAAGTTTTGTATAAATTTTGGACATTAACCCCTTATCTGATGTATCATTGGCGAATATGCTCTCCCATTCAGTAGGTTGTCTTTTTATTTTGTTGATGGTTTCCTTTACTATGTAAAACTTTTTAACTTGATGTAGTCCCATTTGTTTATTTCTTGTAGCAATATATTTTCTGATATAGCTCTTTGGGCAAGGGAAACAAAAGAAAAAATGTCATTTTTTAATTGTTTCAAGTTGGGGGTTAAATCTGTTCTTGGTTACTCCATCTTGGCCAGGAGTGGAAATCACCCTGCCCTAGGCTTAACTTAAAAAAAAAAAAATTAAAAAATTTTAAAAATAAGAATGAAAACAAATAGTCCTTGTCCACACACTCCCAGTACGAAATTCCCGAGGCAGCCACATTCAACTCCTGCATGCTTTTCTTCTGGAGCGCCCTCCGATCCCATCCCGCTCCCCTCCTCTCCGCTCAGGGTGGCCGTCTCTGCCCAGGCTGTCTGCAGCGGCCCGCGTGTCCAGCTCTGTGCCATTCCTCTGCTGCATTGTTCTCCACAGCTCTTCCCACTTCTTGACATCACCAGAATTGTTCCTATGTTAGAGTCGGCCACCGTCACTGCTGAATACCCAGAGCCTGGGACAACTCCTGGGCACCTTGTAGGCCCTCAGGAAATAGCTGTTAAAAAAAATGAATGAATGAATGAATGCCAGAGACTGTGCTTGGAGCTTTCCAAACATCATCCTCTGCTGCCCCACCTTAGAGGTGGATAACAACTAATAGTTTTCCAGGAGAGCAGAGCAGAAGGGTTTTCCAGGCAGCGGGGACATGTTTCAGAGCTCTTTTTTTTTTTTTTTTAAAGTCTGGTATGGAATTCAGGAAAGTAAGATTTATTAAATTGACTCCATTTCTTGCTTCACATTGTCATGGAAATTCTGATTAACCAGCTTCCTTTCTAAGATGTTTTCCCAGAATTAAAAAGAAAAAACCGAAAAGCAATATGGATGACATTCCATAAGGCAGCCGCTGTGTCATGCCCTTATCCTGGCCTTCAGGAAGGGGCACCTTGAGGGGTCACCAGTGGGTTGAACCTAACCAAGTCTTCAGCTTTCTCCTCTTGGTTCTGCAGCAAACATGCCAATTAAGTGGTGGTTTTTGTAATGAAACCTCAAGTCACTGGACTCAGAACATAACTTCATTTGTTTCATGCAGTTCAGCAGATGGAAACGACTTTCATTGCTCCCCCAATTGTCCTCATTTAAATCTGGGACCTGACACTGGAAAGGAAGCTCTGCATCCTATTAGCCAAGCCCCCGAGTTGAAGCTGTGCTCATTGTATTTGTGTTTCTTGGGGTGTTTTCTTTATTCTGTTCTTGGCAGGGGTTTTGAAGAAGAATTTTCTTTAATGAATTAGGAAACAGTTATTTTCTAAAAAATAATGTAGGTATATCTGAGAGTTTGAAGCATATGTGTAATGCTTTTAGAAGAAAGTATTTTCACAGATTCACCAAAGGAAAGTAATTTTGGGGGGGGGGGGAACATTTGAAAAACCAAATGTTAGGCTAAAATATTGATCAAATAGGTAAAAATTTACCTCGTTTAATAAAAGTAGGTTTTTTTAAAACTGAGTTATGTAACACAAGATTTTGTTTCTGATTTGAAGAAGCACAAAAATACAAACACATTTGCTTTATGACATAATTTCTGGCTTTCCAAAAAATAAAGTCATATTTACATAAAGCAAAAATATAGAGCCATAGGGATCTGGGTTTATAACGACAGTGTGTGACCTCATATCTCAGATGCTAAACTCTTTTTAAGGATAAAGTCAGCTTGTGTTAACACTTCTGTTTCATGTGACATCAGCTTTAGTGTCGTTTTGGTTTATTTTCAGAAGGGCAATTGAAACAGGAAATCAGGCTTACTAAGTAACTGAACAATATTCCATCATCTCGGTGTTGACAAATTCTCACTCACAAAACAGGAGCCAGTGACAAACTCTTGAAATAACTGAGGGCCTTCCCTTCAGCTCCTGCCCAGCACCCCCCCTCCCCCCGCACTTTAACATTGTGTTTTCATGAGCATTTCACAATACTTCTCATCCCTTGTTCCCAGTCTTGACCCACTGACCTAAGAATCAAGAAAATGTCATGTTAGTGCCTACTAATTAGTGCACACAGAGAGCCTTTTCATCTGGCCTTTCAACCTCCCGGAGGTAGGAGCACAAGCTGTCACTTGTCTCATGCAGGGAAAATGAACCTTTACCACGTTCTCACTGTTTTGCAAACAGCAGAATAAGCCCAGCTGAGACTAGAGATGAATATGCACGTTAGGAAGAAATTAACCTAAAATGCACCACTGTTTGCACGATTGTCTTTTCCATGACACAGCCCTCCGTCATCGAAACACCCATAATGGCATGTCTGGGGTCTGCGATTTTTGCCAGGCTCGCTCTGTGGTATCACATTTTTATTTCAGTACCATCATCTGTATTTGGTGAAATACTTTTAAGGGAGGAATGTCCTCTGATTTAAAAGTTAAGGTGCATTTTCAGGCATTTAAGTTTCTGTTGTTTCTAGACACATTTGTGGGGATACTGCAGTTTGTTAGCATTTGGCTTGAGTGCTCATTAATCAGTGCTGTTGGACCAGGGGTCTCCTGAGCCTTCTGGGTTTTGGGGGATCAGCTACTGTAATTAAAGGGATGAAATATATCATGGTCACAAACTTACCACATCAGACAACTGAGGGCTTCAGACTGGTAGAATTAATCTTATTTTTTTTTTCTCCTTAGGTGTTTAAGATAGAAGTGCTAATGAATGGAAGAAAACATTTTGTTGAGAAAAGGTACAGCGAATTTCATGCCTTGCACAAAAAGGTAACTTTTTTTTCTTTTTCCCTGTATGGCAGATAGTATTACATTAAGACAGCTTTCTGGGGTTCCTCAGAGCACCAGGAGTCCTTAGAACAGGATGACTTCTTTTATCGTGAAGTAAATTTGCCTTTAACATACATTGTTTACTCTTTTACAGGTGTGCTTTCTGAGCAGGTAGGTTTTCTGTTAAGGTCTTTTGCACGAGCAGATGTGGGATGGCAAGCGATTGGCAGGGTGCTGGGCTGGGGATTGTAGGTTCTGTCCCCAAAGAGTAAGATATTTTGTCCGAAAATATACTCAATGGGCTTTACAAAAAAGGAAACGAAGAAAAGCAAAGGATTCTACTTTTTTTAGGAGGAATTTATTAAAATCAACTTATACTTACATCTACCCAGAAAAGATAACATACATGTCACGTGTTTAAGGACTGTGTGGGCAACATGTGAAAGGAGGCTCGCTGCCTTTTGTTGAGTTGTAAAGGCCACTTAATAGGCCTGGTGTCTCAGTAAAAGTCTGAGATGAAAGGGACATTAATGCAAAAGGAATAGTTGAGTTTAGGGAGAAACGGTCTTAAAGAGAAGAAGAGTGAATACTTTCTTATTTTATACCAAAATTTAATGTTTTGCAGATTATAGATTATCATTGGGGTGCTACAGTTACCTTATTGTTAGAATTACCTCATGAAATTTCCCAGAAAATCGCTGTATATGAATTATTGCAATTTTACAATTTTCCCTTCATATATGCATTTTCATGTGGGTGTAGATATTTTTATACATGTGAATATATATACACACACATGCACACACATATGTAAAATGTATGGCATAATTTAATTTACTCACTTTTGTTACTTATGTAAGAAGCGAGATAGGAATATACTAAGTAAGGATAAGAAGGAGTTTGTTTTTTTAATTTAATTAAACACGCCTTAAATTCCCTGGGACATGGCATTGGATAAATGATGTGATAGTGTGCTTACTCTGTATTAACAGTTCTTTAGCATTTTTTATAATTATATTTTCCCACCTCTTTTTTAGTCAGGAGACTAGAGGAACTTTAATAGGATATTGCTGAGAAATCAGTGACTGTTTCCCTGTTTTCTTTTAAAGGGGAACTCTCAGTTACCTGTACACTCTTCTGTTGGGATTAAGTCACATTTAATTCTCCAATGAAAATTGTGTTACATCCAAGTTTGCTTCCAAAAGAAACAACACGGGCGGGCCCAGGTTCAGGCCTGGTGTTGCCAGCCGACTTTACAAAAGCTTCAACCCAGAGAAACAAACCTGGAGTGTGGGTTTCACTTCCTTCTCGAGAAATTCTGTTCAGTTCACTGTTTTTGAGGAAACAGATTCTAGGGATATTTCCACCGGGGACCTCATGAAATAAGGCCTTACAGTGAGATGAAAATCAGAATTCCATCCCCAGCCCCGCCTCTGGTGACCAGAGTCCGGACTAGGCAGCCTGTCACATCCTTCCTAACCTCCCAGGTCAGCGCCCAGCTCCCCATGACCCCGACACAGCCCAGCTGTCCCCACCAGATACCCGGGGACCAGCTCCACACGAGGCACAGCTGGGTGACTGCCAATTAGGCTCGCCCTGAGCAGGAGGCTGCCCACGCTTCCTGGCGTGGAGGGTCGTTCGCCCTGGGCTTTTCTCTGATACAGTGTATTTTCTCCTGCAGAAGAGGACCCCTCCCCAGTGACTGTAGGCAGTTCTTAGATACAGTCAGAAAAAAACCTAGATTTCCTAGGACTCTTCTTAATTTCTGCAATTCTGTTAATAGTTTTAGCTATTCTTCTATCAGCAGACCTGCTAGAGTTAAGCGAGTAGAAATTCTCAGATCTCTCCATCTTCTAGCAGCTTTGTTAGAACATCCTCACAGGGACATAGAGGGAAGAAAAGAAAAAGTTTTTTGGAGCAGAATTTTAGTTGGGAGACACTATCCTATCTTACGTGTGACAGAGCAGAAAGCAGCTGCTGGAAGTCTTCTTCATGATATTTGTATGAGATTTGGCAGAAAGGTAACTTATAAAAGATGATTAAGTACAAACAATGGTAAGGTGTAAAAACAAATCTGTAATCTTTACTGTAAAATTGTGCGTTAAGAAGGATTGAAATGGGGAAAAAAATTATCAAGCTTTATTGATTACTGCTGCCACGTTGGACAACTTTATCCTTTTGTTAGAATTTTGGTACCCCAGTTTCCATATTTGAGTTTTGTGATGTGCTTTGCATATTATGTTTTTACATTGAAGTGTTTTCCCTTTAAGTGTAGTTAGATTTATTCTCTTTTAATTTTTTTAAAAATACTCAGCTATTTCTGCAGTGGATGCAATTTACTCTCTTGCCAGTGTACTGATTTTTCTTACACTTTACATTGTATTTCACACTTGTTTAAAGTGTTCAGCCAATGACCCCAAGTTAATTCTAAAATAATATATGAGCTATTAACAAGTGCTATGTAGAATAATAGATACATAGCTCTTTTCCATGTACCATAAACACACCAGAATGCCTCCTGGCTTATTGTCAGGCTAATTTTGAAGCAGAAACTAAAACCATTACTGATCTGACAGTTCATCTGGCTATCTGAAAAAAGTTCTTAGTGATTATTATTTCTCCAAAACTTTTACAATTGTTGATATTAAAATATCAAAACACTATCCTAATCATTTATTTACACTTAGGACTTCTTTCATACTTTTTCGAAAAATTCAGGAGTTTTTTTCCTCCTATGTGCATTATTTTCTCCCCCTCAAGTAACTTCAATTTACAGTGCTTAAGCTTGCAGAAAATTTTGGGGGCAGGAGAAGTAATCCATGATTGCCCACACATATTTCTACTATCCTAATACAATTCCTGTTTTCCTTCTTTTCTTGCATTTTTTTAGTAAAAGAAACGTGGCTGCACTCACCATGTTCCCACTTGCACGTGGTGGTAATGATGGCGTAGAAATGAAGTGAGCTAGCTCCGGAAGCAAAATGTTCCCGAACCTGCTTCCACTTCTCTTAGCTCTTCAAGGCCTTAGGACAAATCACATGATCCTTCAGTGCCTCAGGTCCCCATTTTTAGTATGGGAATAATTAGAGTACTAACTTCATTGAATTGTTTTACAGACTAAATGAAATCATGTATAGTGCATGGTAAACTTCCAATAATGGATAGCCTTCATTGTATATAATTATTTCCCCATTTTCAAGCATGTTTCCTTAAGCTAGAGTCCTAAAAGAAGCATTTTCTGTCAGAGAGTATGGATATTTTTGCAGCTGCTGGTATATAGTTTCAAATTACCTTCTTCCAAAATGGTTATAGCGGATTTATAACACAACCAGCAAGTATGAAAGTAGCACAGCATCTCATCAGCTTTGAATATTATCCCCGAAAATGATATTTGTTTATTTAGCAAGCAGTCTGTGTTGCCTTGTTGCTGTTTTAATTGGTATTTCTTAAGTTTGTTTATGATTTGAGTCCTTCTTTTTGGAATTCTATTTACGTGCTTTCCCATTTATCTGCAGGGGTCTCAGTTGTTTTTGCTTGTTAGTTTGTGTGGCCTGTTAATATTAACCATTTGCTGAAACAGTTTTTCACCAAGGACCTTTTTATTTTGGGTATGATATTTATTTTAATTTACAAGCTTTAAAAATTTTTATGTTGTCTAATATGTTCATTTTTACCCCTTCAGATTTTATGTAAGATTAGTCGTTTCTTCCAGAGCTATGATGAGTATTTGATTCCATTTCCTTTTAGTTTTTCTTGATTGTTGTTTTTCAAAGTGTGAACTTTGGATCACCTGGATCAGAACAGTGTTTGCTGAAGGGCAGATTCCTGGGTATCACCCAGGCTCCCTGAATCGGAGTCTTTGTGATGGAGCCCAGGAATCTGCAGGTTAAACCAGCACTCCAGGTAATCTCCATGCCTGTGGACATTTGAGAATTCCTCTGCTGTGGTTATGTTTTTAAAGGTTTCTCTTAGACATAATCCTCACACCCTCCCCCATCACAGCACTGAGGCCACAAGATTTGAAACCTCGGAGGTCTTTCCTACCTTTCTCTTACCTTCCACATCCAGAGCGTCATCAAATCCTGTTGGTTCATTCTTCCAAATTTCTATCATGTGCACCATTTCATTTTTCATTTCTGCACTTACCATGCTCCCTGCAGAGTCTTACTACCTTATGTAAGCACTTCTTCAGCTGTTCCTGAGCCTTGTCTTCTTACTCATTTTTTGCTGCAGATCAGTTTTCCTAGAACACTATTCTTTTGTTCAAATATATTGAAGTGAGTCTGTGTTGTCTTCCAGACAACAATGACTCTCGAGGCCAATAATCTTAAACCCTGTATTAGTGTCTTGTTACTGTTGTAATAAATCATCACCCACTTGGCTTTAAAAAACACATTTGTTATCTTCCCCTAAATGTGTCGGCAGGGCTACGTTTTTCTGGAAGCTCCAGGAGAGAATCAGTTTCCTTGCCTTTTCCAGCTTCTAGAGGCTGCCCGCATTCCTTGGCTCGCGGACCCTTCTCCACCTTCAAAGCCAGCAGTAACATCACTCCAGCTTCTGCTTCCATCATCACATGTCCTCTCTCTGACTTTGACACTTCTGCCTCCTGTTGAGATTACCTTGAATTTGCCTGGCTAATCCAGGATAATCTTCCCGTGTCGAGATGCTTGATTTAATCATACCTGCGGCGCACCTTTCGCCATGTAAGGTATAAATTCACCGGTTCCAAAAATTAGAACATAGACATGAGGGGACTATTATTCTGTCTCCTACAGACCCCTTGGCCAGCCTTACTTCTCTCTGCTTCACCTAAGAAACATCAGTGGCAGCGCCCTTTACCCCTGTATGTGAAAATCACTATCTCCTGTCTTTGCCGTGCTGGATGCCCTGCCCTTTGTGCTCACATCTGTTCACCCCAGACTAAAACTTTTCAGGTTTTCTTTCTTCCCTGTGAGTTTCTTTTATTCCCTGATGTCTTTGTTCTTGGACTCTTGTTTCATTTAAAATAGAGATTTCTACTTAAATTTAAAATATCTCAAAGATTAAATTTAGTTATCCCTAAGTTTTTCTAACTAGAAGACACATTTTTTAAAAAGTAGGGCCCACCCTGGCCGGTGTGGCTCATTTGGTTGGAGCATTGTCCCATATATCAAAAGATGGCAGGTTTGATTCCTGGTCACATATCCAGGTTGTGGGTTCAATCCCAGTTGGGGCACATGCGGGGAAGCAACCAATCAATGTTTCTCTTCCCCTCTGTCCCCCTCTCCTTCTCCCTCTCTCCCCTCTCTTTAAGATCAGTAAAAAATTCATTAAAATCATTTAAATAAATAAATAAAGTAAAAGTAGGGCCCATGTCTTATCTTTTGTATCTTCCTCACTGCCTGTCAGTGTTGGGCACATATTAGGTATTAGTTAAGTGTTTGGCATATGGGATATTTGGAGGACATCACGCGTATTTATGAATTATTGGAGGAATATTTTGTTGATAAGAACAGTTTTCATTGTGGGAGTTTAGTTCACTGTAACTTTAACCCCAGGTTACACTTGCACTTCCTTGTAGCTCAGCTAGTTAATTGGGAAGACACCACCACCACACTGAAACCAAGGCAAACCCTACCCTAGTCTTCTGGTTCACTTTTAGCATCATATCCTTAAAAAAAAAGTTACAGGGTGCTCTCCCTACAGCCGCGGCCCAGGACAGGATGAGCCTTAATCTTATACATGCTCCAGCAACACCTGCTCACGCCCCACCACTGCAGCCAAGTAATTCACCGCTTTACGTGGTGGACTTGGAGAACAGCATCACCTCCCTGGACCCAGAGCCCAGGTATGGAGAGGAAAACCTTCGCAAACTCTGAGCATATTTTACATACCTTTCGGCTGGTCCCTGCCATTTCCAGCCCACCGTTTTATTCACAGAGGTTTCAGGGAAACATGGTTCTGGTTCACTCCTGAATTGACTGTCCTCATTGTGATTATTGTCTACCTTTGGCTTGAGTAAAATATTGCATTCTCACATTTCATTTAATGAAGGACATATTTCAGAAGAACCAAAAACCTGCCATCCGGGGATAAACCAGGAGTACAGCCCCATGTGTGCTGTCTCTAAAGGGAACCCTGAGGATATAGGGGTCAAAATATGGTGCAAAAGATTGAATTTTACCCCAAATGTCCCTTCCTCTTTCCCTAACTTTGTTTTTCTTTTCCTCTTTTTATTTACGTGCTTGGAGGAATGATTTCTGTTCCTTTCTGTGGAAAATGGGTACTGTGTTCAGTGCATGTGCAGCGGGTGTGTATAGAGTGAGTTCTATGTGAACCCTTCCAACAATGCAGAAGGGAAGGAGCGGTCAGGCCAGGCGAGGGGCTTGCGCCTGCAGTATCAGGAATCTGCGGGCTATCTGCGGGATCAGAAAGGCCGCGTGGCTGGACACAGCGTGGCCAGGACAGTTCATCATCGCACGGAGTGGCAGGGGGCTATTTATCTTGTAAGCAGCTGAGCCCTACTGGAAACATATCGTCTCAGGTTTGTCTCTTCTCATCTAGAGCAATTCATTACTCAACTACAAATGCTGTCACAGACCCCAGCAGCTATGATGATCGGCTTTCTCAGTACTCCTGACACAAATAAAAAGAAAAAATGTTTCCAGTGCTATATCTTCACGATTTACAAAAATAAAAAAAAAGGAGAGACAGATAATGGAGTTGATTTTCTCTTCTGCAACAAAAGAGATGTTGTGCTTTAGTAGTTAAAGGAACTTTCTTTATGTTTATATTGAAATCTAGTAAGCTTATTACCACACAATAATTTAGCATTTTTCTTCTTGTTTTTGTTTGAGAAATACCTCAAATAGTGTAGAGATATAATAAACATTCTCTTACAATCATAAATTCCTTTCCTCTCTCTCCTCAATATTGGATCAGTCTCATCAATAAAGATGACGTATTTGCCGTTTAACAAAATAAAACTTGCCTGTGACCGCATGCTTCCCTTCCATGTTCACCCCCTTGCTCTCCTTTTCTCTTAGTATAATTCCTTGAAAGAGAAGCCTCTCCGTTGCAGCTTCCTGCTGTCCTTCCCTAGTGTTTTTGACTTCCCAGCATCAACTGCAGCCTGATCATGCCCCTTCTAGAAACATTTTCCTGACTCAGTGTACTGTTTCACGCCCTCCCTCCTCATTGCTTCCCCCCTCTCTCTCCCCTGCCCCTCAGAGTTGGATGTCTCAGACCTTGGCCCTTGTATTGGTTTTCTCTTGCAGCATGACAGATTACCACAAATTTAGCTGTTTACAACAATACAGATGTATTATCAGAGTTTCCATGGGTCAGGAATCTGAGCATAGGTGTACCAGGTTCTCTGCTCAGTCTCACCAGGTTGAAATCAAGGGGTCCCCAAGGCTGTGATCTCATCTGAAGCTTAGGGTCCTCTTCACAATGTCATGTCCTCACTGAGCCAGAATTCAGTTCCTTGCAGTCGTAGAACTGAGGTCCCCTTTTTTCTTGCTGTCAGCCAGGGATAGCTCTCTGCTCCTAGAGGCCACCTGAGTCCTAGCCATGTGACCCTGTCATATCAGGGCAGCTTACTTATTCAAAGCCTGCTAAGACTGGGTTTCCTAAAATGTAACATGATCACCCTAGCTGGTTTGGTTTAGTGGTTTGAGCATGGACCCATGGGCTGAAGGGTCCTGGGTTCAATTCCCGCCAAAGGCTCATACCTCAGTTACAGGTTCCATCCCCGGCCCCAGTCGGGCCTCATGAGGTAGGCAACCAATTGATGTGTCTCTCTCACATCGATGTTTCTCTTTCTTTCTCTCCCCCTTCAGCTCTCTCTGAAAAACAACGAAAAAATATTCTCAGGTGAGGTTTAAAAAAATAAAAAAGTAATGTGATCAAGGGAGTGACTGTCTCGTCACCTGTCATATAATGTAACCCAGTCAAGAAAATGAATATTTCATCCCATTCACAGGTCCCATCTGCACCCAACAGAAGGGATCGATTATTCAGGCATGTACAACAGGAGGCAGGGATCTTGGGAGCAATCCTAGGATTCTGCCTGTCTTAGCCCATTTCTTCATCTGTACCTATCTCCCAATGTCATGTCATCTAGTTCCATGACTCGAAATACCACTTACGTATGTATTCTGACTCACAGATTTATAGCCTCATATCCAACTGTCTACAGGTTATCTCCCCTTGGACACCTATTGGGCATCTCTCACTTGAAATCAACAGAACTGAACAATGAATTCCTTTATGTCAGGATTATCTTTGGTTGGATATCATAGAAACTTGACTAGGTTTCTTAAACATAAGAGATTAATTATTCTCATATTGCAAGAAAACTAAAGGTAGGCAATCCAAATTGATGCAGCAGTTCCACAATATCCATGTTCCACGCTCCATTCTCCTTCACCATCTCTACCTGAGCATGTGGCTTTCTCCCTCAGGTGACAGCATAGCTGCTGTCCCTCCAGGCATTGCCTCCACATTTCTGGCAGGAGGAAGAGCCTGTTTCTTTTTTTGAGGAAAACAGGAGCCCTACCCAGTAGATGTACACTACATTTCATTAGCAACTCTGTCTCACGCCATCTTAATTACAAGGGAACTTGGAGAATCAAGATTTTTTTTTTGCTCTACACGTTGGTACTTTGAATGACATTGGGATGTTTTTGGAAGAAGGAGAAGGTAGTGGGTAGTGCACCTAGCAGCATCGGCCACGTCTCCTGCTCAAGTGGGATTAGATTTGGCGACAAGTGACTCTAGAGCCAAAATGATGGTGAGATTAACAGACACCTTTATTTTTCTCTCATGTAATATCCGGGGCTGGTGCAGCAGTTTCATGATCATCGGGGACCCATGTGTTCTCAATATGAGGCTTCCACCTGACGGTCGAAGGTGACTGCTCCAGGTCTAGCCATTACAGGAGCAATTCAGCCGGGAGGAAGGAGGAAAGGAGAGAAGGAGAGTCCTCCTCCGTAAGACCACTTCCTGAAGGCTGCACATACGCGCCTGTTTACCGGCCTTTGACCAGAATTCACTCATGGCCACACCTAGCTTCAAGGGAGATTGGGAAATGTGTTCTTTATTCTGGGTGGTCATGTACTCAGCTGAATATTAGGTGTTCTGTCCTGTAGAAGAGAGGGACAATGGACTGGGGAGGTAACTGGTGTTCTCTGACACTTACCCAAAACCTGGCATTTTGCCGCTTTTCAGTTAACAACAGGCAGGTTACCCAAAATATGGCTGCCAGGTGAGGTCAAAAACCTTAGAACAGTGAAGGTCTTGGAGTCATTCTGATCACCTTTGCTTTCCACATACTCCCACAGCCTTCTCCCATCTCCACTGCCGTGACATAGTCCAACTCACCACTGTCTCTTGCCTGGACTTCGGCAGGAGCTTCCGACAGGTCTCCTTGCTTTGACTCCAGCCCCTTATAGTCCATCTTGCTGGTAGAATCTCTCATGGCCTCTTAAAGTAAAAATTATATCGGATCATTCCCTTGCTCAAGACAGTCAATTTGCTTCCCATTTAAAATTACATGCAAATTTCTACCTTGGCCTCCCAGACCTTATGGTGTCTGAAGCTGCCCCCTCTCTGAAGCTGTCTCCCCCTCTCTGTGTTTTGAACACCAAGCTTGCCCTCCCTTCCATTGCTCTGTATCTGCCGTAACATTCCTTTTCCAGCTCCTTGCCTGGCTCCCTCCCAGCTTGGATCAGGTCACAACTCAGTCATTCCCACCTCATACAGGCCTTCCCCAGCTACTCCTGACACCCCCCCTTCTGTTACTGTTGGCCCTCACCCTGTTTTATTAACTTGTTTATCTTTTATTGTCTTTTTCCTTTATGTAAGCCCCACGAAGGCAGGGGTGTCTCTAGCACCAAAACAACACAGGAGGAGTTGAGTGACTTCTGTTCCTATGACCTTTAGGGAGTCTTTGCTTTCCCTGGATCTTATTTTTTTTAATAGACAAAAGAATAATGTACTTTATTAACAAATCATAAAATTTATACATCTTCTCCATACTATCTACTGCATGAAATCGATCATCTCCCAGGAGGCTCCTCTCTCCAAGTCCTCTGACCTTTTGCTCCAACATAGACTGGTGGTTCTCTAGGCTGCTATGCTCAGCTGTCCTTGGAGTTCCCTTCCCCACACTGATGGAGCAGAACTCTAAGGCCAGATCCTATTTGTGGAAAATCAGGCATGGAAGGTAAACTTTTTGAGTCCTTGAATGTCTGAAAATGCATTTGTTCTCTCACACGTGATGAATGGTGTGGCTGGTTCCAGAAATCCATTTTCAAATTAGATCTTGGAAGCATTGACCTAGCATTCACTGCTGACGATGAGAAGTCAGTTGCCACTACAGTTCTGCTTTCTTTGCCACCTAATTTTTTCTTGTCCTTGATATTCTGAAATTTCAACAGGTAAATGTCACTGAGTGTGGGTCTTTTTTTAATACATATGCTTGTACTCAGTGGGTTCTTACTCTGAAGGCACACATTAAGTCATAGAGAATTTTTTTTTATTCTTTGAGAATTTTTTTCATATTCTTTGTGGGAGGCTTATTAATTTTATATTAAAACTCCTGGATGAATTCTATATATGTTTTATCTTTTACCTACCTTTTCTCTCATTTTGCTTATTCTGTACTGTAAGAGACTTCTAGCATTTTATATTCTACCTCTTTGAATTTTTTAATTTCGCTACCATGAATTTTAATTCCCAATGTATCTTTCTTGTTCTCTGATTCTTTTTCATAGCAACCTGTTCTTGTTTCATAGAAGCAATATTTTTCTCAAATATCCCTGAAGATACTAATAGAGCTTTTAAAGATCTTTTCTGCTATTTGATTTATATGTTTCTTTGGGATTAGTTGTCCCATTTGTTTTTCATGTCTTTCATAGTGCTCTTTCCTATGAAGGTGATTCTTGATTACCCATCCAACGAGGTGATTTTGGGTATTTGTTATTGGCCCTTCTGCTTTGGGAACATAAGCCTGGTCCTTCTCTAGGGTGTGTCTACTAAAGGGCCTCATTATAGGGAATGATGGGAGAGAGCTAGCTATTAGGCTGGGGACCCCATGAAAGCCAGTAGGACTAGAATGCAAAATTCTTGTTCAACCCAAACACTTCATTCATTTTCTTTAGGGACATTGACTCTTTTTTAATGGGGTGGGGTGTGTGTGCCAGGGATAAAACCAGGCTGCTACTCACTCTGCTGTGGTGGGTAGAGTAGAGTGTCCTTTGACACAGGCTATGACATGGTCGAATCCCTCTTCTTATGTCAGTCTTGAGCACAGAGCCTCTCAGGGCTGCTGATAAGATTGGGGCCCACACCCATTGTCACCCCCTTCCTGAGGTGGGCTGGGCTGGGGCTCCCTCTGCTCTGCTTTCTTCCTTGGCATGCTCTTGTTTTCTGTCTTTCGAAAACTGTTTGTCTCTCACGTGGTGATTACTATCCCTTTCTCCCTGCCTTGTTCTATTCTTTTCTTCTTTTTTAAATGTCTTCCAGGATTAAATTCAGGTACATAAATATAAAACAAAAAGTCCAAATACCAGTAACCTTAAACAGAAGGTGGGGAGGGGCTAGGTTTTTCCTCTTAAAAAACAAGTTTGAAAGTGGGCGGGTCTGGGCTGTGTGGCAGCTCCAGGAGGCTGTCAGGCACGCTGGCTCCTTCTTTCTTTCTGCTCAGTCATCTGGAACATCTGGCTCCCATCCTCAGAGTTGCCTCATGGTGGCAGATGGTCGTGGCAGCTCCAGCCATCATGGTCACATTTTATTAGGCAGGAAACAGGTGAAAGGGAACGGTTAGGATAGAAAGTGCAAGTCAGCTGACTTTGCTCTACTCGAAGAGTTTTTATAGAAAGCCCTTCTCAGTGACTTCTGATTACCTTTGGCTTCTACTCTCTGCAAGGCAGTTTGGAAAATTTAGCTTCTTAGCTAAATTTAGCCCAATACATTGTAATTCTCAATAGTGTAGTTCTCTTGGTGAGGAAGATCAGAACAGATTTGGGGTTTCAGCTAGCACGCTCACACTTTCATTTTAATGGCACTTCAGGTGTGGAGGGAGGAGGCAAACACAGGCTCAGCCTCCTGTCTTGCACTAGAAGGGATGGTCTTCAGAATGCACAAAGAGCCCCTACTGTTTCATGATGTGCAACAAATTTTAGCCTAGAATGGTTATTGGTGAATATGTACTAATGTATAGAGAGAATTTTGTATTATAGTATTAGCTGCTGGGGGTTAAACTGTGCCTTTTCTTAAGAGATTATTGTACTGTTTCTTTGCAGTTGTAGTGAAGGAGCAATCTTAGTAGGTTTTCTAAGTTTTTAATTAGAATATTAAAATTCATTCCTTTTGAGAGGCAATGTATTAGTTTCCTATCGCTGCTGTAACATGTGAGCACAAATTTAGTGGATTAAAAGAACACTAATTTGTTATCTTACACTTCTCGAAGTCAGAAGTCCAAAATGAGTTTCAATGAGCTAAAGTCAAGGTGTCAATAGGCTATAAGAGAGGGCCCATCCCTTTCCCATTTCCAGCTTTTAGAGGTTGCCTGGGCTCATAACTCTTCTTCCATTGTCAAAGCAAGCTGCTTCTAATCACTCTCTGACTGTGATCCTCCTGCCTTCCTCTTATAAGGATTTTTGGGATTACATTGAGCCCGCTTGGATAATCTAGGATTATCTCATTGTGAGAGCCCTAATTTAATCATATGTGCAAAGTGCCTTGACATGTAAGTTAATATTCCCAGGTTGAGGGTGTGGTTGTAGTAGGACACATCTAAAACAGGTATTTCTAACTCAGCTTTCAATAGAATTTTTTTTATTTATATGGTCCCTTAAAACTGCTGCCCTGTAAAGCTTAGCTGAGAACCATTATTCAGTTTTCATGACAGAATTTGGACCTAATTCTTAGGAATGTTGGAAGGATCAGTCTCTCTGTTTTTCAGTTCATTCTTTATAAAACTTTCAGGAAACACTCCAAATGATGTGGTCTGATTCATATGGCATTTTACAGTATGATGGTCATAAACAATGGCAGTTTGTTCTGCCTTTTTTATGTGAAAAATATGTAGAAAGACTGCATCAGAAAAGTACTTCATGTAACCAAAGTTTCATTGTATTAATTGATTTTGGATATTACAAACTTCTTTACTTCCTTTATAGTTTGTTTACTGAACTTTGATTTTTAGGAAAAAAAATTCCAGTTTGAAATACAGATGATGTATAACAATAACAACGAATTCCAAAAACACAAAATTTTTATCCTGAAATCTGAACATTTAGGACAGCCAAGTAAAGAATTAGACAAAATTTCAGTGCTATTATATTTTCCTCTATCTTTTTATTGAAGATACCAGTTGCTCACTTTTTTTTTGTTGGCTTCCCCCCACCAGTAATGTCTTTATGATTAAGAACATTTACTATGGCTTTTTTTTTCTCTTTCTTTATAGCTTAAGAAATGTATTAAAACTCCAGAAATTCCTTCTAAACATGTGAGGAACTGGGTCCCAAAAGTGTTGGAACAACGACGACAAGGTTTGGAAACATATTTACAGGTAAGATGTGTTTAGATCCTCAGTTAATAAAGTGTAGCTTTAATATTCATTTATTTCAGTATTTTTTCTCAGAACTTACGGGTGAGATGCAAAATATATGAAGCAACCAAACATTCTAGATTAAAATAAAGTTTAAAATTATAGCTATGTTGTTGGTTGGTTCTTTTAGCTTTAATTAGGTTCTATTTAAAATTGGTTATGTGGATCAGGGAAGTGAAAATTTAGTATAAAGGTAAAAACTGATGTTGAAAGGGTCTGTTTTTTTAATTCAGCTCAACAAATTACTTTGTTTTTGTTTTCCTCGCCAAGATTTCTGGCTTTCTCATAGCATTTCCTGCCTTTAGGCTTTGGGTGTTGGGGAGATAGTGAGAGAAATGAACTTTTCAGTGGGCCTGGCTAGTACATCTATGGAATCAGATTGAGAATGAGTGTATAAAAATTGCCTCTGATGAAGTGCCAACTTCTTTGAAAATTAGAATATATGTTTTTAAAAGAATACAGTAGGATGTTTTTGCTGCAGCTGAGAGTTGCAAATAAATAAGATAGACAAAAGTGACAGAAAAAGCAAAAGGAAAGGGTTAGCTTCTCCAAGATTTAAAACGAAAAAGGTTAGAGGGCTCAGGTGAACATTCATTGTCATCAACATTATCCAAAGAACACTGGGCAGGTCCAGTGCTGAGATGAGGTTGGGGCGGGTGCAGCACGTGGAAGCCTTGTGTGCAGGGAGGTCACCTGGGTCCACGTTAGAGGCCGACGCATGAGAATGACTGAGGTGGTGTGAGATGAGGGGTTGAGGGGTCTTGGCTCTCAAATTAAAAAAGCCGTCCTTCACCTAAGAATTATGAATTTACCGTGATGCTTTATCCATCTCTAAGACATGTTACGTGAAAGAAATCAGCAGCCCTGTGTTCCTCCATTGGTATCTTCCTAACCCCGTTAGCATCGACCCTGGGGGGACTCTGTGTAGGAGGGCAGCTATGGGCCGTGTTCAGCAAGCATACTGTTTCCTCTGCAGAACTTTTCTGAGAAGTTTTGCCTGAATAGCTGGTGATTAGAAGCTGTCACTAAAGGCTTGGTGGTAAATTCAGAGAACTCTCCCTGTAGAAAGATGCCGAGAGTCCTTTCCTGGCCTCCTGTAGTTGCCCTGGTCTTTACATTGCTCAGATAGGAAAGCTGACAGCTGGCAGCCCTGAGAGGACTGAGGAGGCCTCTCTTTACTGTTTTTGAACATGATGGTGAACCCTTCACTGCCTCTCCCTGGGAGTGGGAGATTAAAGGGAATGGGGACCACGAATGACAGGGAAGTGTGTGGTCATGTGCTTTGAGTCTGTATATGGAGCTGAGACTTCCAGAGCTTCAGGCAACACTGCAGAGCAAAACCAAAACAAAAAACTAAAAACTGAGATGTTAGACATTGTATGCAAAGGGTAAAAATGCATGTTCTCTATAATTAAATGGTATAGGTAAACAGTGCATTCTTATTTGTAAGGCACATTTTCCACAGATACTGTATATCTTCAAGCCGTAGTTCTGAAGAAAGTTGTACTCTTTTCCCTCCCATTGTATTTGACACATGACTTCCATTACTACTCAGTGTAAACATTTTAAGTTGTTTGTACTTGGAATATAAATATGTGGGTAAAATCATCTGGCACAGAGAGGAGTTTACAGTGACACTCAAATTGAGCTTAGAATTTTCTAGTGTCAGAAATAGGGCTTGAAAAATGTGGTTGAAGGACTAAGAGGGCTTGTTTCCTATTGTGCATTTAATATTCAATTTGTTGTCAGTTAAGGCCCCGGGGAGTTCAAGGATGCCTTCTCTCCCTTGTCACCTGATTCTGCTTGCAGGCAGTGGGAGCTGGGTGGAAGTTGGAAGGATGAGTGGGAGTGCTTTACCAATCCCAAGTGAAATAACCCTGGCTTAGGGGTCCTTTCTTGATAACTTTTGGTGTTTAAGTCTTTTTAAAATAAAAAAAAAAAGAAAATCAAAAGTACTCAAAATTAGAAAAAAGAGAGAAGACAGGTAACTCCAGTTAGAATCCCACTCACCCTGAGAACTTAGAGCTGAGTCTGGACTTCAGGATGTAGGTGTCATCAGCACTTCTCAGCAGGTGCCATCCTACAGCTAACCCATCTGGGCATGCGCTGGCTAGGATGGCCCTGTTCTGGACCATAAACATGAGAAAGTATTAATACTCCAAAGCCATACCACCTCCATCCAGTTCACAGGGCACATAGAGATCACCTAGTCCAACTTGTCTTCTGCCCTTTGGTTATGTTCATGATCATCTCTCTGGCCTGTTTCCCACCCATAAAATAGGCAGATTAGCTCTTGAGAGGGCCAGAGAAAACAGTTCTTCCTCTGTCGAAGGAGCAGTTTGGTCCACTGATGAGTCTCTCATACACATTTCCTAAGGTGGCCCATGCTGCTCTTTTATTTTAGAGATGGAGAAACTAAGGTCTGGTGGTGGAAAGAACCTTGCCTCACTTCCTGGAGTATATTAGAGATGGGACTGAAATTTTAGTTTCTTAACTCCTAGTATGGGCTCTTTTCATTATGCATTGTAGATTTTCCAAGTCCAGGGAAATTTTTTAGCCTTGACATATAATTTTACTTAGGGATGTGATAATAATAATAATAAACTATCACAATTTAATTGACTAATGTATGTCCCAGCTCCCTTGACGGATCAATGGACTGGTAATTCTTTCCATGTATAACTTGAATATTTAGAATCCTGTGAGAACTATAACTATGCATCTGTTTTCTATAAGTCATCTACATAAAGGCAAAAATCTTAAGAATAAATTAATTGGGGTTTCCCAAACTGATTTCACCATCAAACATGTTTTATATAATAGTTTTATCTCCTCATTTGAAATGACTTCCCATGAAATCCTACTGAAATTAAAGTATAAAAACTTAAGAAAGAATAAATCCCAACAGTTAAGTAGTACATAGGCAGGGGAAAGAGAAGATCATCAATGGAAGAAAAATTTTTAACAACTTTCTGGAAGATGGGATGTTCTAGAACTGTGCGAATGAATGCAACAGAGAGCATAAATGCAGCCATCCAGACTCGGCCGTGGGAGCATGTGCTGGAGGTGGAAGGCAGCCTGCCCCCAGCTGTGGCGGAGAGCTCCTTAGAGCCGACAGGCGAGGTGGAGGCCGAGGCGCGCAGTGAAACTGCAGCCAGTGGGTTCATTCACGGTGTAGACACGGGACAGGTGCCCAGGCTACTTACTCTGTGCAGAATATAGGCGGTCTGATGTTTATGACCAGGCAAAAAATTTTTACGACTTTTCTCCTAAAAGCAAAACAGTACAACAAAATATTAGGCAGAATGGCTGAGGAGAGCTAAGGCTTCTAATGTGGATATTAGACAATGCCCAGGGAAAAGCCTGCCGGACTGCATGTCCCACCCACACTGTCTTTCCACTTGGAAGGAGGTGTGTGGCAAGTGCTGCTACTGACATCCTAGCAGAAGAAACCTCCCCAAGCCATCCAGGCTGCTTTCTTCAATGAGATCTGGTAACCAAGGATGGCCAGGCATTTGAAGAAAATGAGCAGCATGAACAAAAAGACGAATAAGGTCTAAAACACTGACTGTTTAGGAAAGATAATTCAGGACACAAAATATATCTTTTTTAAAAAATATATCTTTATTGATTTCAGAGAGAGGAAAGGAGAGGGGGAGAGAGAGAGAGAAACATCAATGATGAGAGAGTCACTGATTTGGCTGCCTCCTGCATGCCCCCGACTGGGGATGGAGCCTGCAACCCGGGCATGTGCCCTGACTGGGAATCGAACCCCCATCACCCACATCCCAGGTCGATGCTCAATCGCTGAGCCGCGCCCAGCCAGGCTACAAAATATATCTTTAAAATTGTTTAAATAAATCGAGAGTTTCACAAGGGTATTACATCTAAAAGATGACACTAGGATACTGTGTAAAAGGAAAAATCAGAGAACACACAGTTCTTAGAATTAGTTTTATCCAACTGAAAATATTCAGTAGCTGCTCTCTCTAGCTGGGACGCTGTTCTGTAAAGTTCAGATACAAAGGCTCTTCAACAAAAAGTAAGAGACACAGAAGACCAGTCTAACATCTCCCTTCTTTCTCAAGCCCCAGAAAGAAAGAAAAGGGGAAAATACAAAAGTAGGGAAGGGAACCACCGAAGGGAAAATAACTGAAAATTTCCCTAAGCTGGAGGATGTGAGCCTTTAGATAGAAAAGGTGATTCAAGGTCAGGGTACAAAGGTCAGAAATGCTATAATGCCTAGACATAAGGCAACATTTTATTACATCAGAGATGAAGATTCATAATCTTTCTGAAAAGGAAAACAAACCGTGGGTGTGGTTGAGGTTTAGTCATGGCTCCATTTGTTCATGTGAGGCTGATTTAAGGGCGAATCCCTCTCCGTTCTTCAGTGGCAACATTAAATTACAAGCTGGCATAATTTTTAGGCAGAATTTTGACAAAACTTTGCATACATCAGTTGTTCCGTTTGTTGCAGTTATATGAAATTTCTCTTTCTGAGAAATGTACCCACATCTTATGTCACTTACTTGGAACAAGTTTTTTATATTTTCACATTTTTCTTAAGGAGTGAATAATAATTAAATGTGCATAGAGTGTTGGGAGCTAAACAGACGCAGATCATAGAAATCACGACTAACGATCATCTAAGTTACTATAAATCCTTAAAGAATAGTTCATTTGAAGAAAACAGTTCCACAGCTGGGGTGAGGCTGGTTTGCTGTATAGTAGATGCAGGGCGTTAGCTTTAGAAGAGCCTGTTATCTGACTAGCCTCCCCTCACTCAATCTTTAAATTATACAAGTCAGTATAATGTTCCGTTAGGTCAGTAGTCTGCACTGGATCAAAGAGGATTATATATTTTACTTTTTCAGCAGCACATTAAAGCATTAATTAAAATTAACCTTATGTTCTTTATAATGAATATGCTCTAATTATTGAGTGCAGTGTGATGTATCGAGTTTGTTAAGCATGCTATTCAAATCTCCTGTATCTTAGCCACTTGATCTATTAAAAAAAAAAAAAAAAGGGTGTATTAAAATGTCCCACTTATATTTGCATGATTACTGATATAATAAGGCTTAGTTTAACCATCTGAACTTTCTATCAATCCTTCTGTTTCGGAGGGTGTTTTTCTTTTCTTGCCCACTTTTGAATTGGCAGCATTCCACCCCCCACCCCCTTGCTTTTCTCTTTCCATTTCTCCCGCTCTGCTGGTTTCTGTTAGGGTTTACCTGTTATCTTTAGGTTCCTCCTGAACATTACAAGGACCTTAGAATCTTTTAAGTCTGATCACCCTGGATATAGGACTCTGGATTGACAGGGTCTTTTTTTCAGCACTTGGAACTGTTGTACCATTTCCTTCTGGCCCCATGATTTCTGATTTAAAAAAAATTCCACTGTCATATAAATTGTTTTTCCTCTATATGTCAGGTGTTATGTTAAAATGTCAGATTTCAAGATTTTATCTTTGTCCTTAGTTTTCAGGAGTTTAATTATTATGTGTTTTGGTGAGTGTGTTTTTGGATTTTTTCTGCTTGGAGTTCTCCCAACTTCTTGAATGTGTAGGTTTATCTCTTTTGCCAGATTTGGAAGATTTTAGTCATTATTTAATCAAGTACTTTTTTAGTTCTTTCCTCTTTCTTTTCTTCTTCCAGGACTCTACAGACAGGAATAGTAGAGTTTTTATTATAGGCCCATAGGACCCTGAGACCTTGTTCTTTTATTTTTTTCCAGACCGTTTTCTCTCCATTGATCAGAATGGGAAACTTTTATTGTTCTGTCTTTTAGTTCACTGATTCTTTCCTCTGTTTCTTCCATCCTGCTGTTGAACCCACCCATTGAGCTTTTTATTTTGGTCATTGTATTTTTTAGTTCTAAAATTCCTGTTTGATTCTTTATATAGCTTTTATTTCTTGGCTGAGACTTTGTATTTCATTCCTTTGTTAAGTTTTTCTGTTTTTTCTTTTGTTTTATATCTGTTCATATTTACTCATGGAAACATTTTTTTATCATGGCTGTCTTAAAATCATTGTCAGATAATTCTAACATCTCTGTTATCTCAGCATTGGCATCTTTTGATTGTCTTTTTCATGTAGTTTGAGATCTTCTTGGATTTAGTATAGTGAATGATTCTGGTTGAATCCTAGACATTTTTGTGTTATGTTATGAGACTCTGGATCTTATTTAAACCTCTGTTTTAGCTGGCTTTCACTGATGCTGCTCAGTCTGAAGAAGGTGGGGGATAGGGGCTCCACCTCATTTCTGCCAGGTGAAGGTAGAAGACCAGATTCCTCACTTTTCCTTGACTCTTGGGGGAGGATGGGTGCGCCTCATTACTGCTGAGATGAAGGGAGTTCCAGCTCTCCATGTGGTCTCCACTGACTACATGGGAGGGGGCACATACTGGCTCATGGGGATCAAAGTCCTAACTCCTTACTTGGCCTCCTCTGACAAGATGACCCTGGCATCGGGTGCCTCATATACCCTCACGAATATTTCCGCCCTAGGTCTAGGCTTCCTGCTTGACCTTTGCTGGCATGACTGGAGGTGACCAGTTTCTTCTGTGGTGTTTGGCAGAAGTAGACTGGTCAGTGTGTAAAAGTTTTCTGTTTTGCAAGGCTGTCTCTTATATGATCCTTTTCCTAAAGAAAACTGGCTTTTATTGGGGCTTTGCCTACATCTGTTGACATTTCCTGGTTACCAGCTTTTTCTGCACCAAGTTGAGATACATGAGGCAGAATGAAAGTCCAGGAAAGATAAAACTCACCACTGTCATTCCTCGGACTTCTTTCTTCCCTTAGCCTTTTATAATCATCTTACGTTTGCTTTATATATAAGGTCCAGGGATTTTAGTTGTATTTAGCAAGAGGAATAAGAAAAAGTACATCTAGTCCATCTTATTGGAAGTGGAGATTCATATTTTCATGGTTCTTAAATGGACAACATCCTTTGAACAGTGTACCTAACTGTTCGTCATCTGTTATGCATGAACCTGAAACATAAACCATCTTGTAAATACTGATTCCAGATTTTAAATACATTTCTAGTAGGTTCTAGCTTATCATTACTTGTAGTTCTTTTTATTGGACATGCATTGATACAATCCAATACTTTTGGGAAACCTGATGGTTAATAGTTTTGTTGAAGAGACAGTGGCTAATACCTTTGCTGCATAATTGCAAAATGTTTTTATTTTTAGATTTACAGACACCAAATAGAATGACTAAATCAATGAATTTTTTAAATTTATACATTATCTGTTTCCTTCTAGTCATCTGTTTGCTTTTGCCAAGTAAAGTAAAGCATTTGTCAAATAAATATTGGTGCATAAACATCACAAAAAGTGAAAGAATACTGTTCCATGTTCTTTCAGCAAAATAAAATGGTCCAACTGCTTGATGCAAAATAAGATATGGTAAATTTCTTCCTGTTGAATAAGCAGCCTAAGAGAATAAATACCACGTTTCCCTTTTCCTCATTGATTCCTGAGTTTGAGAAAATTCATGTATGATATAACCTGAAGTCTCATGATCCGAGATTTTATTTATGCAGCCAATTTTTCTGTACATTATGGAAGCCACTAGTTACACGTGGCTAATGAACATTTGAAATGTAGTTAGTCTAAATCAAAATATTCTATAAATGTAAAAATTACACAGATTTCAAAACCATAGTGCAAAAAAGAATGGAAAATATCTCAATTTTTATAATGATTACATGTGAAATAATATTTTATATATATTGGATTAAACAAAATATATTTTACTTATTTCTTGTTATTGCTTTAACATGGCTACTAAAAATTTAAATGTTAAATTTGCATTGAAAATTATTACAAAGTATGTATGTGGCTTACACTATACTTGTGTTGGACAGTATTGTCTGTAGTATTCCTGTCTGTTCCTGCAATTATTGTTTGAGTCTTCTAATAATTTGGAAACACTTTTCTCTGTCAATTTTTTTTCTTTATCATTTTGGGTAGAAAATGGAAATTTCTGAATACTTAACTGTATTCAGTGAAAACTTAAAAAAACAAAACTTTAAAGGTGATGCCTCCAGACTTCTTTGTAAGATGATAAGATGCGTACTTTGGGGCAACATGGTAAGATTTGACTTTGGGTGGTAAACATACAATTCAATATACAGATGATGTATTCTAGAATTGTACACTTGAAATCTACATAATTTTATTAACCAGTGTCACCCCAATAAATTTTTTATAAAAAGAAAACTAAAGTTTGATAAAATAGTTATTTATGTATTTATCCTTCTAGACTATTACATAATTCTTCCATTTTCTTATTTCAGTATTTTCTTAGCATAGTTGAGAATAATTGATGAGTAGTGATAAAATGATACTTAGGATCATGAAGTAGCAAAATGTTGCAAGGTATAGAAAAAATAAGCTCATTAAAATTCCATAATGTATATTTTTTAAAAATCCAATGGATCCATATGGTAATCATAAGATAGAAAGAATTTGGTTCCATTTTTAAAAGATACATGATTTTCTCTTTGTTTTTGGAAGACATGTGAGAAAGAATAAAAGTCATAAAATATCATTTCTCATAAACAGAAATGCTCAATATTTTGCCCTTTGAAAGTACTCTATCATTTATCTTATTCTTATAGGATCATTTTATCTTTGGTGTTCTTCTCTTTTACTGTGGAACCATATTATATAGTAATACTGTCTGTACTTAGGTGTAGATTTTTAAAATATATATTTTTGAGGATTTGTGTGTGTTTGTGCTCCCTGTATCTGAATATAGATGCCTTTCAACATTTCTGGAAAATGCTGAGCTATCATACCTTTGAAGGTTGCCCTTTCACCATTTTTTTATTCTATCTTTTATTTTCAGTCTTATTATTATAATAACTGATGTCTCCACAGGTCTAAGTTGACTCTCTGTTGTTTCTGCTGGATCTTGTTCATGGTGCTTTCTTTCTTCATAGTATAAAGTGTAAGTGTGTTCCATCTATTTGAGTTTTTTACTGATTTTTGGCAGGGTAAGCAATTTCCTTGTACATTTTTTCTCTGGAATTTTTTTATGGCCAGGATTGAACTTAATTTATGCAGAGAGAATTTTTATTTGCTTTTGCCAGTCACTTGAGAACACTATCAGCTGGGACTTCTTAGCTTGAAGGGGCTTTTGGACCATCCCGAAGGCATTAACCTAGGTTACAAACCTGTGGAAGTGGTGGGTTTTTTTGTTTGTTTTGTTTTTTGTTTTTTAGAGAGAGAGGAAGGGAGAGGGGGAGAGAGAGAAACATCGATGTCAGAGCACAACATTGATCTGCAACCTGGGCATGTGCCCTGACTGGCTGTTGAACTGGCAGTCTCTTCGGGCATGGGAGGGTGCTCAACCAGCTGAGCCACACTGGCCAGGGCTGCAAAGGTGTTTCTCATTCTCCCTTTCCCTGGGGATATGTCCTTTAGCGGCTTCATTTGGAGCTCATCTTTTAGGGTTCATAACTTGCCCATGGGACAGAGCCAGCGTTGGTGCTTATCTATCAGGGTTTCTGTTTATATTCTATTTAAGGCTGCTATAGATTCCTTATTGCCTCAGGGATGCATTTTTATAATTACATATATATGGCATTTTCTGGTTCCTAAGGATTCCTTTCCATGAAAATCTGAGCCCAGTGAGTGTCCAAGTGCTAAATCAGTCTCCCCAGTTGTGCAGCATCTGCACTGGAGACTTCCCTGAGCAATGACATATGTACTTTCCTGCCATACATTCTTCAAACATGGCGAGTTTTGGAAAACAAGTTTAATTATCTTACTGACCATGAGATTTAATTTGACAGTGGATTTCATATCCTATTCATTCAGGGGTGGGACTGAGGCTATGCAGGATCTTCCGTTAGGGTCCACCTATGGCAGCAGGTGACTGGTCAGACATAGAGTGCGTTTCAGGTCAGGCCCCCTGGAGCACACACCTTTATACAATGCAGTCTGTTGTACTCACACACCTGTGGTGTAAAGTAGACCTTCAACATGCTCACAAGATCGTCCTGAAGGATGTTGCATTGTGGTTTTAAACAGATTTGCTTGTTTGTTTTATTACACAGCCTGTATAAAAGCTTCATGTCATGGGGTTTATAGAATAATAGTCTCCGTGTCTTGCCTTTAATCTTTTTCAACCCCACCGTCTACCACCATGCTTAACAAGACACGGTCTTGTAAAACAGGCTGCCTTCCCACTTCCCCTGGGCATGTTTTCCAGCCCACTGTCTTTCTCTTCCTCTAAAGATTCTGCAGCCACTTGGTCCCCCTTCCCCATTATGCAATGGGAACTGCTTCTAAAAGACTGGAATGGTGTTGTATATAGCAAATTGTTGGGTAAACGGTTGCTCTGTTTACCTGAACAGTTGCCTCATCACCTGTTGCTACATGAAAATTCTTAAACAAGGTCCCAGTTTCCTCCAGAATCACATGATCTTTCCTTGTCAGGCAGGCGTGTCTGGCACCCCCTGGTGTTTTCTCAGAAGTGTTCTCTCTGACTTGATAGGCGGTTTCCGTCCTAGTTGGAACATGCCCTTAACCCATTTTTGTGAGACTCATTGTCTTACTTCCACACTAGAGTGTATTCGTGGACTTACTTTTAAAGACTATAAAACACTTATGAGTTTGACATTTTACTTGACATTACCTAAAATACCCATTTCATGGCCGAGAGCCATTTTTTTAGGTTTATGCTTTCATCTTTACTTCGCTTCATTCAAGAGTACTATCAATTAATATTCTGTTAGAGGGTCTGTTCTCCAAGTCCTGTGCAGACCCCAAAAGTTTGTTTTTTTGTGTGTTTTGATCATTCCATGGGAAGTATAGGGTAGGCATAATTGAGCTGAGATTAACAGACTAAATGAAGCTGAACTGAGATCCAGGTTTGTAATGTTTTCAAGGTTCACTTACCAGAGAAGGGAATCCTTCTTGCTTATCTCAGCCAACTTGCAAACCACTGCTGGGGTTGTGAGCAGTCAGAACTGCAAAGGTTACATTTAGAGCAGGTTTCTATTTAAGGTCTTAGAATTATAATTACCTCTATGTTAGTTTTACTTCCTAAACGAGTATTCTCATTGTTATCATTCATATCATCACAGATACTTAACAAAGGTAAAAATTTATTATGTAAAATATTTTTATTCTTTCTTTTTCACCACTTTCCTTTTTCATGGTTTTAAGTCAGACACATACATCTGTTCCTTGCCATCCAACTCAAGATGAGGAGTAATTGAAATTTTCTTTCTTAATCCACCCCTGACAACAAAGGCTGAATAAACTCAGAATGTAACCGAGAGGCCCTCTGCTTTCTCAAGGGCCACCTCATTCCTTAGCTCAGGTCCTTAGAATTTTGAGTTTAATTCACAATTAAGAAGGGATGTGATGGCAGCTTCTCTTCTTACAAAGGACTTCCTTTAAACTGCAACTGAAGTAAAGAACAAGACCCAGTGTATTGGAGGAGGGGCGTATTGGTGAAAGAGGGATGTACTGTTTGGACTTGATAAAAGCACCACAGAAGCCTATAGAAGTAACAGTATCTAGGAAGGTCCTGCTTATAACATGAGACAAAACTGTTCTTTGTTCTCGTTAAAGATTGTGAACGGTGTGTTAAATAATATTAATGGCTGGGATTGTCAGTACTTAACAGTACTTTCCTTGTACAAGTGATTTTATTGATCGATACAGACTCAATGTAACAGGGGCAGATTATTTTTACTGATTTTATCAAAACCCTAACCAAGTTTGTTAGTGTACCACATATCTTTAAATAGATCTAGATGATGATATAGATTAAGAAAAGCAAACCACCATCCATCTCTTTTTGATCTGTTAATAACTTAGATCCATCATTGCTAGCGAGTGTTTCCAGATTCTGTTGTGCATACATGTTTCTGTTGTGCCTGGTTAGAGATCCTGTAACCTTGTTTCAGTGGTTGGTTTTCACACAGAAAAACACTAACCACTTATCCAGAACTTGGCAAATATGTTTGTCATCATAATTGGTGGAATAATTGACAAAATATGAATTAAAAAAAAACACACTTTAAAAGTCTCTGTTTTCTAAATTTAGTTTTTATAGACAGGGACCTATAGATTGATTCTTAGGTTTTATGGTAGTTCAAGAAGACTTTTTGTGCTAAGTTCAAAATACTTTATGAAGGCTACAAATAATCACCTAGGACTATGTATGATATTTCATCTCATTATGTATTTTAAAGGTTTGCTTTTAATTATATAGAATTGTGCTGCTTAATTTCAAGTGAATTTTATTTTTCTCAGTGATTTGTGGGCTTCCTGTTGATCTCAAAATGACTTATACTTCATTGAAAATAATTCTCAGTGCAGAACAATTTTTTTAAACTTCTAAAACCAGGCACATGCATTATCTCTTTAAAGAAAACAATGTACTTTCCTTTCAAGGAAATAAATTAAACCAGTATTTTAAAAATCCAGACGATGGATTCTTCTCACCTTGGGAGGATGAGCCTCATGGAAGCCTGCCCATTAGAGCTATGGACAATGAGCCTTTAGAGGTAAATGTAGGTCAGTGGAAGTCACATCAGTAATGGCAATTTGAGAAGCTTTAGGAACCTCAAAAATGCTTATGATTTCATGGAGAGGAGTCTGTGGGAAGCAAGGGAATGGAATATGCACTGAGAGATCACTGGTTGGATTCCTGATCAAGGCACATGCCCGGGTTGTGGGCTCAATCCCCAGTAGGGGGCATGCAGCAGGCATTGGATTAATGTTTCTCTCTCATCAATGTCTCTCTCTCTCTCCCTCTCCCTTCCTCTCTATCTAAAATTAATAAAAACATTTTTTTAAAAAAGGAAATGGAATATAAATATGCATTCCAGTGTACTATAAGTGGCCGCAAAGCTTTGATCAGGCTTAAAATTTAAAACTTGGGGAGTTTTAAACCTATGAATCATCAGATGTTGACCACCTGGTTTGGCATCTGTATGGATTAAAAAAATACTCAGGAGATACTAGGAGAGTTTCAATGACCTAAACTAGAGCCCCGGGTTAATAAAATGTGTTTAGGGTTAAATTCTCCTCTAAGAGCTGGCAGGCTGTGCTTATTGGCAGGGCCCCTGCTTCATGCCGTTTCTAGAAAGAGGACTGGTGAGATGTGTGATGAGAACACACAGACCTGCATGCATTTCTGGAAAGCCAGCTCAAGGCCCCTTCTAGAAACAGGTAGCGAGTGATGCCACTTCATGGATATGAATAGACCACATGTTACTTTTCCTTCACATTTAATCTTATCTTTAAAAGTAGATGGTTTTACCTGATAAAAAACTTCACACCTTGAGCTAGCAGCATATTTCTGAATATTAGTTCCTTTAAGGTGGCTATAGTGGGCTCAAGTCTGTCTTCCATACTGCAGTTTTCTATTCAGCAAAGATTTTAGGAAGCCCAACATTATTCTTGAGATACTTTTGATTTATATTTTATCACATTTGTGGGTGATGGAGTCATGAGAAGAGAGCTGGCTTTTGTAGTGAGGTTCATTTTTATCTTGATGACTACAGTTTAATCAAAGGAAGATCACTGCTTATCTATTCTGTGGTCATTTCTGATATAAGTAGTCTTTTTTTCCCACAGGCATTAAGATTTCTCTCCTTGTAGTTTAATATATTTTTATCATAATAGAATTTTTGTTATTCTGATTTATACATATGTGCATATTCCACAGTTTTGAAAACTACAAAGAATAAAAAGAATTTTCTGTAATTCTTCCTCTTAGACCACTGGTTCTGAACCTAGGCCATTTTACCTCACAGGGGACATTTGGTGATACATAGAGTCATTTTTGGTTGTCACAGCTGAAGATAGGGATGATATTAACATCTAATGGGTGGAGGTCAGGAATGCTGCTAAACATCCTACAGTGCACAGGACAGCCCCCAACAAACAGTCATTTGGCCCAAAATGTTAATCGTGGGGAAGCTGAGAAACTCTGACATAGACATCTTGGAATTGTGTGCTTCCTGTGTATTCACTGTGCATATCTTAATCATATATTTTAAAGTATCTCTTATGTCTAATGCTTTGTAAGCTCTTCTTTTCGTTAAAAGTATCACAAACATTTACTATTAAATATTTCTCTAAGGCAAGGTTGTTTTTTTTAAATATATCTTTATTGATTTCAGAGAGAGGAAAGGAGAGGGACATAGAAACATCAGTGATGAGAGGCTGCCTCCTGCAGGCCCCCGACGGGGGATGGAGCCCGCAACCCGGGCATGTGCCCTGACCGGGAACTGAACCCTGATTGCCTGGGTCCTAGGTCGATGCTCAACTGCTGAGCCACGCCTGGCCGGGCCTCTAAGGCAAGGTTTTTAAATGTCTTCACTTTTTTCTTATGACAATTTTCAACATAAAAAACAGAATCATATAATAACCCAAGATACCCATCATTCAGCCTCAACAATTATTGACTTAGGGACAGTCTTATCTCTATTCCCATAGTTATCTCACCCTCCCGTATTATTTTGAAAAAACTCCCAGATAGCGCATTTTTATCTATAAATATTTCACTGTGTATCTCTAATAGATAAAGATCCTTTTAAAAAACAATTTTAATATGGCTCCATAATATTCTATGCTAAGGATGCATTATAATTTACTGAACTAAGCTTGCTGTTGAGTTTTGGGGTTGTTTCTAGTTTTCTCCCTAGAGTTTTATGTTTGTTTTAATCTGTCTATGGCAGAGTCTCCTTGTTCTACAGGTGAAGTAGTAAGTGTGCAAACTAAGCAAGGCGAGAATGAGCTCCAGACCCTTAATTTCATTAAACACTGTGTAACTGGTAAAGATTAATGTACATATCTCTTGCTAATTCTTTCCAATTACTTAGTTCATATAAATTCCCCAGCCTGGTTAATTATGCTGAAGTCAGGTAGTAATTTTGAATGGTGTTCCAACAACAAGGGAATTTTCCTGGTGTAACCTTGCCCCCTCACGCAGACTCTCAGCACATTAGGGCCTCAGCCTGCAGTCCATTCATTTTCTGCTCAGGCCTAATTGCTGCCGACTGGCTGCCACAGGTACCTGGATAGCCTGCGTTTAAAGAGGCAGGGACTTCTGAGAACAAATAAGGAAAGATTAATTGTTTGTTTTGTTCCCTCCCAAGAGAAATGTGGGTGCTTAATCAAGAAAAATAATTTCTTCTGTTGATTTGGCTTATTTGAAGAAAAGATAATTGTGTAAAGGTGGATGCAAAATGATGCCTTTTATAAGAGGTATTGCCACTTACCTACACAAGAGACAGGGATACAGGGAAATAAATGTAAGACACTGATGAAATGGATGAGGGCAGCTCACATTTCTCATGGTAAGTAATCTGGCTGTTGGGCTTTTATTTGCACCAATAGTGGTAGCTAGTATTGTCATTTGTTTTGTCTGCGTCTTCGGAAATCTAATCAAGGAGACAATAGTGTGGAAAAAAATCAACAACACTTTTCCAAATTGTTCTTAATTGCTGGAGTACAAAGTGAGCTAAATGCTGTGATGTTTCCAATTAAAGAACCTGTTTCAAGCAAGCACTATTAAACCTACCTTTCCCACTCTGATAAATGAGCGATCAAAGAGTGGAGCACATTAACTGAGAGCAGTTAGTTCCAGATTCCTCAAAATAGGTAAAGTGAACCAACCTTATCAATGATTTTTGGCAATTTTTTGACACGGTAACTGTATCACTTGTATCTTCTGGCCAAGCAAAAGAGGAAATTGATTAAATGTCATGATATTGCTTATGATTTTTAGTACCAAAAACCATTTGCTTTCCCATATCTCAAGTTATAGGAGAAGGACATTTGATGTGTTCTAAATCAAAGTTTACCTTTGAATTTGGAAAGGAGGATGTGAATGAATTAAGAGACATGTGTTTTGTCCCTTTGATAGGGAGAGATAGAGTGGTAAGTAGAAGAGTGTCTACACTAGGTAGGAGTCGGCAAAACTCTTCTGTAGAAGACCAGGTTATGCGGGCCATAAGGACTCTGTCACACTACTCAACTCTGCCATTGTAGTGCGAAAGCTGCCCTAGATGATATGTAAACAAAGGAGAGGTGTTCCAATATAACTTTATTTATAAAACTAGACAGCAGGGCAGACTTGGCCCCCAGGCTAGAGTTGACCCCCAGACCTAGAGGTTGGTGGCAGATTGGGGTTGACAGGCAGTAGCAGAGGGCTGAAATGGAAGAGTGTGGCCTGTCATCAGGTGGATATGGGTTCAGAGTCCTGAACCTCCATTCACTGCTGTCTAAGGTACAGTAGCTAATTAACCTGCATGAACAATAGTTACCTTTAATGTAAAGGGGGAGAAAAGGTACACCTCATGGAGTTGTTCATGAGAAGGGCATGAGCTAATATACTTGACACATTACCCAGTTCCTGAAACAAAATAGGCATTCACCATTCTGTCCTCAGATCTGGGCCATATTTAGCATGTATATTTGTCCTCATTTTCCCCAAATCCTAGAATAATTCTAGGACTCCGAGGAGCTACAAGTATTAATGCCAATAATCTTAATTATTTAGCCATGGAAATTCAATTAGAAAATATTCTTTCAGGAATCATCTCACCAATTTAGCTAACCCCATGACTAATTTAAAATGCCTTTGGGGGTTATACCAGGCAGAAAATTTAAAAACAATGCAGAGTGTTGTCACTAGGAAGTTCTGATGGAATCTTTATCCATTCCCTCACTTATTCATTAATTAATAAAATAAACATCTCTTAAGGACCTATTCTGGGCCAGATACCCTGCATGATGCTTTATTTACATTTATTAGTTCACAGTCCTCAGCTTCATCCTCACTCAACAGCGTCACCAGTATTTGAAGTCAGCCTCCCTACATGTGGACCATATTGTGTAGGACGACAGGTGTACGCCTATCTGTAAAGTACCTCCAATTTCCTCAGTAGACAAATAGTAGCAACCTGCAGGGAAATTAGTTTTAAGTTTTTAAAGAGCCTGCTGCTCAAGAGAGAGGATTTAAAGAGTGCCACTGTAGGAATCCTATTCTGGAGGGAAGCCTGCATACAGCTCTCTCCCTAACAAGTCTTGAAGGTGGCTTTTGTACTCTGACCCCCTGGGTGCAGGAAGTAGCTATGAAACTTTAAATCACATTTACTTTTTATGTAATGAAGAAGTGAATTGAGTTATATTAACACTGCTGTTCAAACTGACACCAGCCCTTTCCTGAGTCCAAATGCCAGGCAGCCTGGGGTCCACAGGTGCCCTCGTCTGTTTGTTCACTGTAGCCTGTTGCAGTTTGTGGTGCCTTATTAGGTGACTTTATGAGCTGTATGATCTACTTTCAGCTAAACATCCCAGAAAGCACCTGTTGATTAACAGGAGTCCTACAAAGAAACCAAAGATTGAAGACAAGACTAGAAAATGCTAGCCCAGTGTGTCAGGAACAGCAAGAAAGTGGTAGCGTGGTGCTGGCACTGCCCTGAGTCTTGCATGGTCTTTGGAATCCCCACTTCACCTCCCTTCAGGTGAAAGGAAGGCCTTTGGGCCAACAAGTCGGGGGAAGTGAAACTGTCATTATTCACAGATGACATGATGCTGTACATAGAAAACCCTAAAGACTCCACCAAAAAACTACTAGATTTAATAAATGAATTTGGTAAAGTAGCAGGATACAAAATTAACATCCAGAAACTGATGGCATTTTTATACAACAATAATGAATTCTCAGAAAGAGAAACTAAAAAAAAATCCCATTTACCATTGCAACAACAACAAAAAATAAGATATCTTGGAATAAACTTAACCAAGTAGGTAAAAGACCTGTATTTGGAAAACTACAGGACATGAAAAAAGAAAAACAGAAAGATACAAACAAATGGAAGAATATACCATGTTCATGAATTGGAAGAATTAACATCATCAAAATGTCCATAGTACCCAAAACACTCTATAGATTCAATGCAATTCCTATTAAAATGCAAGCAGCATATTTCACAGATCTGGAACAAATACTCTGAAAATTTATATGGAACCAAAAAAGACCCCGAATAGCTGCAGCAATCTTGAGAAAGAAGAACAAAATAGGGATCACAATACCAGATATCAAATTATACTACAAAGCTAGTGTAATCAAAACAGCCTGGTACTGGCATAAGAACAAGCCTATAGGTTAATGGAACAGAACAGAGAACCCAAAAATCGACCCAAGCCATTACACTCAATTAATATTTGACAAAGGAGGCAAGAACAGACAATGAAGTAAAGATAGTTTCTTCAATAAATGGTATTGGGAAAATTGGACAGGCACGTGCCAAAAAATGAAACTAGACCACCAACTTACACCATACCCAAGTATTTCTGTGTTTTTTGATATGTGCAACATCTGAAATTTGACTACATAAACATTTTTAAATCCTATACAGCAAAAAAGTTACCACCAGTTCAAATCATAAGACGAATAGACTGAAAAAAATATGTTCAATACGTATAACAAAAGTCTAATTCCCATGACATGCAAAGAGCTTTTATAAATCACTAGGAGGAAGATAATCCAATAGGGAAATGTGCAGAATTCTTTCATTTAAAAATAATTATAAATGGTCAGTAAACAAGAGAAAAAGTTACTTCATTATGAGTTAGGGCATGGTCAATTATTTGCTTGTAGATCTGCAAAGATTAAAACAAAACATTTATACTCATCATTGGTAAGGAATAAACATTCCTCTATACCTTCAAGGGACGGACAATTGTGGCAGCCTTTTGGAAAAACCATTTGGCAATTCCTGCTCAGTGAATTTATCCTACCTTTATTTTTGCATAATTAGGCTATGCTGGGTATAACACATTTATTTCATTGTAATATAATTACAAAAACTGTCCAATAAGGGGGAATTGATTAAAAATATATTTGAATATTTATACAGTGAAAAGCTATACAAAACACTCCATAGCAGTTTACAAGAATGCTGTATATGCTGATAAGGAGAGATGTCCAAGACATGGACTGACATGGAAAGAAGGGAAGTTGTTTAGAGACATTTTTAAAATAGTGCTTTATGTTATGATCAGTAACATTCACAGTGTAGAGCTCTGTGAAAACCAAAATACAGGAAAATCTGGCAATCAATCAAAGTTAGAGAAAACAAGCAAATGGAAAGTCTTTCAATGACTAAGTTTTTAAAAGCCTCAGTTAAGTATAAGAAATCTGTTATTTATCATCAGAGCCATAACTTTCTATTGTGATTCTTCTTGGGCAGACAAATCACGTGAGTTTAGTAATCCTGCTGTATGTTCACCAGACAAATGAGAAATTTGCTGTAGAACTGGAGGGATGACATTCAGTCTTCCAGATGGGTGCTATTTGTTTTTTATTGGCACACAAGAGGTTGCTAAGCATCCCCTGGTCAGCTTCTGCCAGCCCTTTACGCCGGTAATTGCATTGTTCCATGTCTTTATCAAGGGATCCCTTGCCAGTGAGTTTTTGGGAGGGACAAGTGTCAAGGATGAGAAGCCACAATGAAGTGCCCGTGACTGAGCAAAGATTACACTGTTCAGGTCATTCTACAAAACTTGTCAGTTTGCTGCCCAAATAAATGCCTAGAGTGCGTAAAACATGGAGCATAGTGACCCCAGGAAGAAAAATCAATCGCAATTCATATTTCATATGTCTATAATTGCTTGTGAAAGCGCGGCCTGGTTTGCCTGCAGGGCGCCTTTTCCTCTGCTGTTTCTCTTCTCCTTCCTAATGGTCATGCCTTTCACATGCTCTGCTTTAGAGCGAAGCAGGAGTGGGGGCTTGTGTTCCGGGCCCACGTTGCCATTCTAATTACGGGGGCATTGAACTGGAGACGCGCATAGACCATGCACTAGAAATGGCTATTTCGCCTTGAGATTCTTGAAGGTTTGGGTGTTTTAGGATTTATTTGGTTTGTTTTGAGGGGAGAGAGGGGGGGTTGTGGAAAGAATAATCTTTAATCAGAAGAGTTATTTTATTATGATTTTAAACATCAAAATTGAGACGGTTATTTTGGTGTGTGGTTGTGATCTTAAATGCCTTTTTATAAGGACGGGACCCATAATACCTGCTAATTTTGAAAATCACCCAATCTGTATATTCTATCAACCTCTCTCTCCAAATCCCCCCCCCCCCCCACCCCCACACACTCTTTTTCATGTGAAGCTACTTTTGGATCCGTAACCCATCTGTGGACTGAGATGTCATAGGGCTGGAGAAAACGCTGCTTACTTTATGGATTACTGTTAGGTCAACAAAACTTTGGCAGCATTGATTAACTTGACAGTGAGTACAGCAGTACATTTATCACTTATGGCTGTGCTGTAGAAAATCTAATAAGAGGCAGACAATTCCCTTTAGAGCAGTAACAGGTTCACTGTGGCTAACGGTGCATGCACTGGAAATTTCTGCCTCTAAATTACACCCTTGCCGCCAGTTGGGTCATTGACTCAGAGCTACTGCACTTCTATAGTCATGGTGGTGTTATTAATTTCATCACGGTTATTTGACTGAAATAAATATTTAAATTGTTATACATATGTAGTGTGTTTTAAAATCTGATTAGACGAGTTAGATACAGTTCTAGAATAATGATTTTAAAATAAAACCAAAAATAATTCTATTGTATGAAGCTAGAAATATGGCAAGGAAATCACTTCCCACAATCAGTGCTGTACAGTTTGGTTTGTTTCATGATGGAGAACTTCGGGAAATACTAGTCTCAACTGAATACTTTGTAAAGAAAAGTATTTATAATAGTCTTTGATGTGGAATGAATACAAATGTGGTGATAGAAATTTAGTAGGATTTTTTGTTTTTTCCAGCTTCATACTAAAGATATCTCATTAAGACTTTTAAAGTTATCTATTTTCCTTCCTTCTACGTAGTAAACAGCATCACACATTTTCTCATATATCATCTAGATCTTTAACAGTGAGGACCAAATATGTTTACTGGATAACACATTATTATATATAATGGTCAAAGAGGCAAGTGTAAGTGTGAGGAATCCAGTGGATCAGGGTGAGGAATTGAAAGGTTAAGTTTTTAACCTGTGTTATAATAATTTTCTGGAAAACTAAGCAGTATTTGATTAATAGGTAATTCTTGTCATTTTTATTTGTTTGTTTTTAATAAATATATCTTTATTGATTTCAGAGAGAGGAAGGGAGAGGGAGAGAGAGAGATAGAAACATCAATGATGAGAGAGAGTCATTGATCTGCTGCCTCCTGCTTGCCCCCGACTGGGGATCGAGCCCGCAACCCGGGCACGTGTCCTCACAGGGAACCGAACCACGATCTCCTGGATCCTAGGTCAATGCTGAACCACTGAGCCACGCCAGCCGGGCACTCTTGTCTTTTTTATAGTACACAGAACATCTAAATCTACGCTAAAGGAAAAGCCACCTTCCCAGGGGGCAACTCTTATTTCCTAGCAATGATTTCCTTTCATTAAACTACTTTTTAGACATTCCAGAAAGATATCTAATTTATCTTAATTTTTTATTCCTGGACTGTGCTAAAATTCATAATTCAACTAGAGAGATCTAGTTAAAATGAAAAAAAATTCCAGGTTTTTTAGTGCTTTGTATTTTGATAGGAAATAGTCCTGAATTGAGGGCTTTTATACAGTAGCATCTGGGAGATGATACGATTTTCTTTGTTGGGAGAAGAGTATTCTGCCTGAATCAATTGTCAGGAGGTTTAATATAATAAGGCAGCTTGTGGTATGACTAAAAGAAACACTGCACACGAGAAATTCCCACAGCAGTTTGTTTCTAGGAGAAAAACTGAGTTCACCTGAAACATGAATACATTGAAAACCAAGCCTGAATAAAAGAACTTAGAAAGAGCCGAAAGGGTTGCTGTCCAAAGGTTAATGTCAATGATCTCATCCAATATTTGTCTTTGAGATTCTAGAAGGTATAGAAACCAAAATGACTTTGTCTTGAGCTTTGAGAAGTACTGGCTGGAATCAGTAACAGGCCCGTTGATCTTAGTATTTTGATTTAATTCAGTGAGAATGTGTTCTCCTGTTTAATCTGTAGAGTAAACGTAATGCTCTCCCTCCTAAAAGGGAGTCTTTTCTGAAAAAAAGAGCCATGTCTACCACTGTGGATTTCACAGGTTACAATCAGAGTACCCCCACCACTTGCCCTAGTGAACAGAGGCCGGGTATTGATTAACTATCACGCTGGCATCAGAACTACTCTTAGGATTCAATTTTTTTGTTGTTTTGCATATTTTATTGATCAAAGTGGTAAATGAGCATCAAGCGTGCAAGAAGACGATGAATTGTTTACTTGCATAAAATAACCTTTCAATAAGGGAAGATGCATGGCTTCCACTTTGGTTCTGTTCTGCGGCCCGAAGCAGATGGCATTCAGCTGCTATTGATTTGCTTCCATAGTTAAGGAGCAGCCTGCAACCCTGCATGCCCACTGCATTGTGAAGAGGGGTACAGATTTGGGGACCAGGATAGAAGCCAAGAAGGACTGGCTAGCTCTCCCTGAAATCCTAAGGAAAAAACAAATCTTATTTGGAAACCATGAATACCTACTTAAATGGCAACCTGAATTAATTAATCATCAGCTATGTGCTGGTGCTTCTGATGGAACATTCGTGGTCATCACTTATGCAGATGTCTCCAGTGAGTAACAGGTAGAGTAACAATCACAGAATACTAATTTTAAGCACTTTGTATTTTAAAAAGGAAAAAAAAAAAAAAAACTAGATAAAATCTTTCCTCCTGCCTTTGGGGTAAAATTAGGTAATCTTCAGGTATCATGTGATGTCCGCCGCTGAGCCCTCTGGCCTTAAACATAAATGTACCCGTAGGTTGTTCGGACAGCCCCTTCTTGTTTACCAGTTGTGCCATCTCCATTTATACAACAGTCCACCCATCGCCTCTGTCAGCAATCACATTTGGTTTTGAAATGTCTTTCCATAATAGGTAGTTACAGATGTTGAATTTATAAATATTTCCCTTGAAGCTGCGTCCAACAATGACTTTACATCTCAAAAACTAAAGGATAGGCTGATGGTGGCTTTCTTTCCCTTCCAGGCTCATTAAATACCAAAAACCACTTGTCAAAAACAATGTGAACAAACAGTAAATATATTCACATAATAAAACATGTATTTGTCGTTCAGTAATACACACATTAGTCAAGCTTAGCCAAATAACAATATTTTTGCAGTTTGTAATTTTAAAATTTGTAATTTTAAATGCAAGTAAAATACTCAACAAAAATTCATAATGAAGCTGCTTGCTCATAATAGCAGAACTCATTAGGTTCTATCTTATAAACTGTTATTACAAATGATTGTTCTAAAAGCATTCCCATGAATGTTATCATTTATAATGGAAACATTTCACTATAGGCTGTTTTCCTTATTTGTGGGGGAGAAGGGCAAGTTCACTTCGCTGGACCCTAGTTGAGTCCTGAGTGAATGTTAGCTCTGCCTCTTCCCTCTCTGTTAGCCTTACCCCTGGCAATAAAGGTTTGGGGAGGTGAATGTGAATTTAATTTATTTGCTTCTGTAACAAAAAGCAGTTGCCCTTTACATTTTTTTTCTCTCTTTTTCTAATACCAGAAAACCCAACTGATTTCTCAAACCTTTCCCACAAGAGACAGGCTCGGAGAGCAGAGGGCTTTAAGGTGAAAGAAGCTTCCCTGAAATGCTGGTGTGTTGAGTCGGGGGGTGTCCTTATTGGCCATCGCCACGTTTCACTTACCACTATGTAGTGTGATGAAGAGAATATCTACTCTGTGCTTCTCCTTTGAAATACAAGCTCTCATTTCCAAGGGAGGGAGAGAAGACTAGTTGGCATCAGGTCTATCAAACTGAAAAGAAACTTGGGGGGAAAAAAGAAGCCCTTCTCTTCCCTGCTCTCTGTGGGTGGGGGAGCAGGACAAGCCCGGGAAAGGGGAGTCGTGGCAGGGGCAGGGCCCGTGATCTTGGCGATGCTCATGGCTTGTTTCAGACGGGAGCTGTGCCCGTGAGTCCAGGAGATGACCAGCAAACTGAAAGTGCCGCCGATATTGTAGGGGAGAACTTGCAGTGCTTCAGACTCTAGCCAGGCTGCCAGCACTCCATCCATCTGCCACTGTGTTAAAATAAAAGCAGATATTATGGTTAGGATTAATTCGCTCATTTAGATAGTTAGAGGTTGTTATTGAAAGCTATTTAATATTACTCATTTTGGACTTGTCCTACTTCAGGTGAAACCTATAAGTTGGGCCCATTTAGTATATTTTTACTAGATAAGTACTATTTCTACCTGACATGCAGTTATGTATACAAAAATTGGCATGTTTAATTCGTCTTTTATTAGGAAAAAAAAAAATTTCTCCCCATTCTCTTGGCAACGTCTGACACCAAGTATCAGGCATATTTAACAATCTTTTCATTGATCCATGAAAAACTTGGTCAGCATCTTATAGTATGTATTTAGCCAAATCAGCTGACAATTAGACTCTTGAATGTGAGCTATAAGAGAGTGAAAAAACAGAAAAGATACACATTTTTAATAGCTTTCCTGAGTTATAATCTACATACCAGAAAACACACAGATGATAAGTGTACAGTTCAATCATTGTTAGTAAATGGATAGAATTGTGTGACCATCAGCACAATCAAGTTTTAGAACATTTTTATCACTCCCCAAAATTTCCCTCATGCCCCTAGAATCTACTTCTTTGCCTGTGCAGTTTGAGCAACTTTTATTATAAATTTGAAAAATCAAATACATGTTAGCAATTGGTGGCGCCTCCCTTTTCTTATTCATTGGTCTTTGAATATCTACTCACCAACCTGCTTTAAATTTGGCGTGAGGCTTGTCCTTGGAATGTACACCGCCCTGAAAAGTTACGGCTGTATCTTAGCATGTGGCTGTTGGAACCTGCGCTCCCAGACAGTGAAGAGAAGGAGAGAGAAGGCAGGAAGCGGGGAAAACGAAAGGCAGAAAGAAAGTAATTTAACTCATTCTGTTTGTGCCTTAGTCATTTCCTTTGGAACAACATTTAATTTCCAGGGAAGAGTGGCCGGTATAGAAACTTCTTCCCTGACTCCCCAGTAGTAGTGAATTCTAGGGGGAAATGGAAGGAAAACTTGCATTTGTTGGGTACCTGCTGTGTTTCAGGGACTTCTAGGGCTTCTTATCTGTGGTGGGATTGAACTGAAAGAGCTGTTGTGTCATATCCCAGTGCCACTTATTCTCTTGGTGACACTTGCAGTCCCCTTTGTTCTGAGCAGTTGTTTTAGCACGTGTTTGGTCATATTCCATTTAGCATGTAAAATGTAGTATTTTGTGGCAAATTAAACTACTTTATGTATGACAAGAATTTAGAATTACAGGCAACAATTATTTGTGCTACTGGGGAAAAAAAAGACCATTGAACAATCACTGAGATCCTTTGGTTAGTATAGCATTAGCATCAATGCTTTTGGCAGGATAATCTCTGTTTGCATTCATTAGGGAAGAATGCCTGTCCCGTGACAACTGGGTGCAGTGGGAAGAGTTCAAACATCACTCTTCTGTCTGCAGCCCACACCCCTTCACACGCGCACGCTCATTGCGGCGATCTGTTGAAATGAATGTCTTCACTTGAAAGGTAGATTTTTTCCCCTTTAGGTTACTAGGCAATTAATTTTTAAGCACTTAAACATTTCGGAGTATATTCCAAAAGCAGCTGCTTACTGGAGCTGAGATATCTAAGCATAAAGAAGCTCCTAAAAATGAGAGCATTAACCCCAAGTGCGCTGAATTCCCCGACCGCCTCACATTCTCCTGCTCGGACTTGAAGCGAGCACCTGCTGTTTAATGTTATTAGTTTCAGAGGGAATGTCAGATCAGTCCTCAGGAGTTTACTCCGACCCAAAACCATCCTAAGAAAAGATCAGGGAGACAAAACAAGAAACGTTGGCACAGTTGGGAGCTTCGTTTCGCTGCGTTATTCGCTACCCAGGAGCCTGTTTTAAGAGCTGCCTTTGATACCTGCTTCAGTTGTTTTCTGGTTGCAAAATTGTGCTCAAGACAAGAGTGTTCTGGCAAGTAGCTGTTTTCCTCTTCCCAAAATGAAGACATGGTGGGCTGTGTAAAAAGAAGTAGAAAATATTTGAAATTTTAACAATTGTTTTTAGCACTTATTGTGGTAAAAAGATTTTAAAATTAAAGACAAATTAAGCTTATTAACTTTCAACCTGCATTTTTTTTTAATTAAAAAGTGTGCTGAAGAAGGCTGTTTCCAATTTCCCTTTTTACCCTCATTAATGAGCTATAATAAAGGGGTTGAAAAGGGTGTCATTTGAGTAGCAGGGTAAGTCTGACACCAAATGGCAGCATCACTGTTCTGTCTGGTTTATTTTTACCAAGACTCAGATGAGCGGTCACGTACCTTGTTGGTAACTCACCATAAGCCACATCGTCTGGTCTCATGACCCTCTTTATCTGTTTCCCTCTGTCACCCTCCTTGGTTGAGTGTTGCTTACACATTTAGCCACACCTTGGCTGCAGAACTTTCAGGAGGGGCTGTGTCCCACCTCTACCCAGAGGGTGACGGGGGAGCAGCTGACCCTGGAAGGACCAAAAAGCTGCGAGAAGAGGAACCACAAGAACCCTTCAGGGAGAGACTACAGCCAGGAAATAGTGCCAGACCTGGATGCTCAACTCACCCACCCCAAGGGCAGACCGTCCACTGCGGAGGATCTGGGCTCTGTGTTATTAAGAAGGGAAGTGAGTCATTTAACATCTCAGAATTAGTTTTCTCAACCACAAAATACTCTTGATCTCATTTACCTCAGAGGCGGTTGTGAGGATTAAGTGACCAGGTATATGTAAAGCCACTTTGCAAACTGTGGAGTATTACGTAGATGTTAGATATGACTGTTTTTCTCAGCAGACGCCTTGCTCAGTTTCCCACCTGTCTATAAATCCTTGCTGCTACTATTCTGCAGCAACCGGGCCTCCAGCTGCTTTTGGTCAGAAACTTGCTGCAGTGGAACTCAGTTGCCTCCCAAAGCATAACATTGCACCGAGACTTCAGTTATAAAGTTTCTCTTTATATGAAGCCAAAATCTCCCTTCTCAGTATTTACCTTTGCTGGCCCTGAGTCTGCCTCTGGAACAACCCTCGTGCATTCAGGGCCCCGTCTTGGAGGCAGAGGTAAAGGGTGAATGAGGCAGCCCCAGACCTGCCGTCTTGGACCTGGAGTTGAGTGGACAAAAACCAAGTATACACATAAAGGAAATAATTGCTAGTGCTATAAAGGAAACACCTAAGGGAGGGAGAAAAAGGTTATCAGGGAGGGAAAGTGAGTGCCTGAGTATGGGTGGCCAGGGGTGACACCTCTGGGGTGACGTGCAGGCTAAGATCTTAAGCCTGAGGAGGGTAACCGTGTTGAGCCTGAGTAGAAGGCTGTGGGTGGAAGAGGCGCCTTCGTGGCTCTGAAGACCACGTGGCTGCAGTTGTGTGAGTGAGTGGGAGGGGAGCTCCACAGGAGCAGGGAGCAGGCTGGGTGTGGAAAGCGAGGGAAAGGGAGCTTTCGGCTCTGCCAGATGGGTGGATGGTGCTGTCATTTGCTGAGATGAAGAAGGTGACGGAGGAGGGGTGGCAGTTTGGGGCATGGGGGTGGGGTGTTTGTTTTTGAAGTATATACCAAGTTCTTCTTTGGACATTTTGAATTGAAGATGTCTAAGAAATTCAAATGGAAGATGTTAAGAAGGTATTTAGTTCCAGATGAGAGTTCCAGCCTGGAGATGGGAATTCGCGCCTCATCAGCATAAAGGTCTTCAAATCCATGGCAGGTGGTAGGCTCAGGAACAGTGTGTGGACAAAGAGGCTACTGGCCGAGCCTTGAAAAATCCCAACATTTTGATGCCAGCTAGAAAAGGAAGAGGTAACAGAGGAGAGGGAAAATGAGACAGGAGGCAAAACGGAAAAAGTTGCAAAAACAAAGAAGAGAGTATTTCAGGAAGTGAGAGGGCGGTTGCCCAGTTGAGTGCTGGCTGCTCAGAAGCTGAGTAAGGTGAGGGCGAAAGTGGGCGTTGAATTTGGCAACACAGAAGAGATCCATGATCTTGACAAGCTGGGGATGGTGGTGGGAGCCAAAGCCATTTTGTGGACGGTGAAGGAGTGGACGAGCTGGAGATGAAGGAAAACAGCATGTGAAGAACACTCTGGAGAACTTTTGCCATGAAAAGAAGGAGAGAAAAAGTTGTGTCCTCTGAGGAATTTTTTTGGTTTTGTTCTGATATTTTAAAGGGAGATACTAGAGCGCGTTTATATGCTAAGAAGGTTTCAGCAGAGATGATAGAAGGAGGGCTGGATGGATGGCGGTGGATGGGCAGATAGATAGGTGAGTGAGTGGATACAATCAGATAATAAATAGGCAGAGGAGAAAAGGGTTATAACTAAAGGGCTAAATATTTGAGAAAGTCAAGAGGTGGGCTAAGCCCGGCAGGGCGTGGCTGAGAGGTTGAACATCGACCTAGAATCCAGGAGATCTGTGCTGTAACAGTCCCTGCAGGTGATGATGCTAGGATTCATCCAGAACTGGGGGGGTCCTGAATACAAAAGAGGGAGGGGGTGGATGGGGTTAGAGGCATTTCAGAGAACTGATTATAATGATAGATCACGGAATCTTAAGCTGGTCAAGGAGGGCAAAAAAGTCAGAGTTAGAAAGTTAGAAAGTTCCAGATCAATGGATTGGAGGTCTCACTGATAGTAAAGACGCAACACCATTGCAAAGAAGGGCTCTGTATGGCAGACCTAGGTCATGTCTGAACTGGCCCACAGAGATAGTGCTTTGAAGATCTGACTAAATGAGATTGGTGCAAAAATTGAAAACAAATACTTTTGCCAGTGTGTGTGTGTTAGTGCATGCATTGAGAGGCCAGGAACTTACAGCGTAGTTGGATTGCATGCAAAACAAAAGCTTTTTATAAATAATTAATAATGACAAGTAAAACTATGTAAGAAAATGTTTCTTTTCATTAACTGAGCTATTTAAATTATTTAGCTTCTATAATAGGTTATTTTTGTTCATCTTATATTACCACTACTACTTAGAATAACGATAATAAATAATAGTATTTATCAGGCACTATAGCAGTTTCTTTATAGGCATGAACCTCCTCTCATCTTGTCTACAGCCTCTGAGGTAGATACCATTACTGACCCTATTGAAGCAAACCACCTACCTCCCTGGCTCCTTTCAGCAGCACAGTTGGGACAGGCTGGGGTGAGGGTGGTTGAGGAGACCACCCTCTAGGATGGTTGTTGGTGTATTGGCCTGACAAGGTATATGGGTTGTTGTGCACTGGGCCCCCTGTAGGGTTTGGCCACACCTTTGTGTTTTCCCCGCACCTCTGCCTAGCACCAGTATGTCTGGCTCCTCAGCAGCCTGTGTACCAGGGACAGCCATGAGCAGGGAGCAGAAACGAACCCATGTGTGTTGTCTTCAGACACCAGAGGCATGTCTTACAGCTTTTTATTATTTATTTAATTTTTCAGTAAATAGTGTTTCTCCCTCAAACTTAGGTAAGATCTTTAAGATATAAAACTTCTGCTTGAAGTTGTATATAGTCATTTTAATTTGCTAGAATATGAGTGTAAACCTTTGCTATCTCCCTTTAATTGCTCTTAATAGAAAGCTGTTAAAAGATCATAAAACTTGTGATTAAAAAGCCCCAATAAAGTAAAATTGTATTTTCTTCCAGCAGCCAGTGCTCAGTTTTCCCTCTGGCCCACTCTACAGTGATTTGGACATCCTTTGTAAAATAAGTTTAATGAAACACTTTCCATTTCCATAGGGATACTATGATTTGTTTAATAGATCCAATTTGGTTGGATATTTTTCTGGATAATCAGCTTACATTTTTCTTTGTTTAGTTTCATCTCATTACCCATATGCTTGATTTCTTTACTGTTCCACAATGTGTGTTCTTGGTACCTGCTGTGTTAGGCAGAGAAGCTTTTCAGATATTGGTTCTTTTCTTCCTTTTTATAGACGGTGGCAATGTATGTGTGGACCTAATTGCTTTTTTCATTTTTCATAGGCTATTCTTAATGTTGTGGACTTTTTTTAAAGCAGTAAGTTAAAAATAGAATATCAGGGTTGGTCCTTCCTCCCTCCCTCCCTTCCTCCCTCCCCTCCCTCCCTCCCCTCCCTCCCCTCCCTGCCCTCCCTTCCTTCTTTTCTTCCTTTTAAAAGTATCCTACCCAACACTAGAGTAGTAAACTAAAAGTAGAATCTCTCCTTTTTAAAAAATATTCTTCCCAGGACTCTGCTCTCTGTGATAAAATCTGGACTTTATGATCTACAGAGGCAAGAGGTAAAGTGCAAAAGACAGCACTGAACTAAAGTTGGGGTTGGTCATTCTCAAGCATGTTATTTTCTCAAGCGTTACCAGTGGTAGGTGATTATGGGTTTGGGGTCAGTGGCTTCAGATGATCAGGGATTGGATCTCATTGATTCTCTTAGCCTTTTTCTCATGATCACACGATGGCGGCTGAGCTCAGAGATCGTGCTCCTATTCCAGGCAGGAAGAGGAGGGAAAAGGTGGTGAGGTGGACAAATAGGTGAGGGCCTCCAGAGCCTGACTATTCACTTTGAGGGAACTTTTTGGATCTTCCCACCCAACGACTTCCACTGGCTTCTTAAAGGTGGCCAGACCTGTGTCACATGGCAAGGGGGTCTGGGAAAAGTTGGGGACAGGGCTTCATTGTTGTCATTGTTTTCTGTTGTTGTTGTTGGCTGTTTTTCTTTCAGCTTGGCAACTTGCCACCCCCTCCCCCCCACCAGCAAAGTCCAAATTGGTGTTCCCTTAACAAGAAAGCGGGGAAGAACGGATCTTGGGCAGGCAACTGACAGCCTGTCCCATGGCCTCCAGTGGCGGGAGCAGGGAGGAGCGCAGGTGTTTCTGCTGGAGCGAGGAGCAGCTTTCTGTGCGATCGCGTCTGTCCCGGGGATACAGAAAAAGGGTGTCTCAGAAAGGGGGTGATATGATCTGGAAAACCCACAGGAAAGGGTCCCCACTCGCTGTTGAGTGTAATTCCCTGAGTAAACACCTGTAATTTAACTCCAGGATATGGGAGGGTTCATGCAGATTTGGGAGAAGGTCTAGAGGATGTGTGTTCTCCACGGGCTCAGGAACAGCGTCCTGCCAGGACTTAGCGCCCAGTGACGGGCAGCCCTGTGTGCCCAGGCCTGCTGTCTCATCTTTCTGGCTGTGTGTTCCATCTCCCTTGGCCTCGTTCCTCTGGGCTATTATTAACCCACTTGTGTTTTATGGGAAGAATTTGATTGACTGCATTTTTTGTTGCAGCCAAGAGGTCAAGCCCCGCCCTCTCACTTTCTTTATTATTTCCTGCATCATCGATTTGTTTTTAAAGTTAGCTCTATGAACTGTCTCTACTAAAGACCACTTTTTATTCTTTATATCATTTCTCTGAGAAGTTGCTTCTGCATCTTGAAATAAGTCTCTGTCTCACTCTGTAGCCATTTCCCGCGAAGTGTTCCCACTGAGTACCATGCGCTGTGGCTGTGCTCATCCAGAGCTTTTTAATTCACGGACAACATTAATTGCATAACTGTAGCATTTAAAGAGGAGACTCAATGTAGTGCTTATAACTGGACAACTATAAAATGGTGTTGATGGTCTTCATTTAAAACAAAAAAGATATTTGCCCTGTACACTTTGTGTCTTAACCATATAGTGAGTAAGAACATGTGTACCCGGGAAGGCCCAATCGATCTAAACTGTACCACATGAAGCCCAGCTGTGCTGAGCTGGGTCAAAGTGTACAGTGTATAGAGGAAGGGAATGCTAAATAAATCTGAGAAATCAGCTAGGTAGTTGGGGAATGTTTAAGGGACTTGAGAGAGCAAATTGTTTTCAAGCACTTTAAACACTTTAAAACATCAATTCATCACCATGCATAGGCTGTGCTAATTGTAAATCTTCCATTAAAAACCAGTCTCCTGAGGCTCTCTCGAGGCAACTTCCTCCCAGCCAAGTTCTGATTACTATATTTTCTTTAAAGTAATACGAAAACACTTCTATAAGCATATTTTATAATTTATTTATATTTAATGTGGTGTTTTACCCCATTATTTGAATTACTAGATCAGTTTTGGTTTGCTTTGTAATACAGTGTTATTCAAACGTGTTAGTCCCCTGATCTTCGTTTTCACTTACAGGTGAGTAACTAGTTTATAATTGCTTTTAGAATTTGTTTTATTCCAGTGGATCATCAAGAAAATAAATCCTGGTGCTCCCTGTCATTTGAGTCACATTGTTATTCAAAATACAGTCAGGTGATTTAAGTGAATTGAAAGTGTATAAAATGTGGCTTTAAAGTATTTTGACCAGTCAGAAAAGAATTGAGTTGGTAAGAAGGGCATTTCCAATAAAAGATTTACACCCTCAGAAAAAGAATAAGCTAGGCTAAGATAGACTACTTCAGTGGTGCTGTTTGGACAGATTGGTCCTTTCTGGCTGTTACAAACGCCTTATTGCACTATAGTCAGAGGCGTAGTCTATTGGCCTAGGACTACCTTTATCAGAAAAAAATGTTTGTGCATAACACTCCAGTATATGCACATTTAATAAGAGGTTATATGCATGTACTAAAAACCAATATATTAAAAATTAGAAAATATGGCCCAGCCGGGCGTGGCTCAGCGGTTGAGCATCGACCTGGGATCCAGGTGATCTGGGTTCGATTCCCGGTTAGGGCACATGCCCGGCTTGCAGGCTCGATCAGTGACTCTCTCATCATTGATGTTTCTATCTCTCTCTCTCCCTCTCCTTTCCTCTCTCTGAAATCAATGAAGATATATTTTTAAAAAAAATTAGAAAATATGGATTTCTTTGTTTTTTAATCTGAAATTAGTAGATATGCTAATATTTGTGTTCCTGAATCACAATGAATGGTCTTGCTTGATTCCCCACATGTCTGTAACCCACTTTGGGAGACCACTGGCATAGGAAAAATACACTGAGCATGGACAGAAATTTTCCCGATGCTTCTCAGCCAAGTTTTGTGAGAGTTAGGGTTTTTATTTTCAGCATCTGCATGGTCTCAGAACCCCCAGTCTAGAAAGTTAATGTAATCATTGACTCAATGCTAATTTTATGCCCAAGATCCCAGTCAGGTAGCTGATACCTAGGAGCAGAAGCAAAACCACTCGAGGAGGGCATACCTTGGAGCTAGCCTGGCCTATCCCATGGATACAGCCCTGCTAATGATGAGCTCATGAATAAAAACTACAAAACACAGAAGAAAATAAACAGCCATGAGTGAGAGTTAACAGACGCAAAACAGCAAGATTAAATCCCAAGAACAAATAAAAGGACAATTTCATAGGAACCCAACATAAAAGTGTCTAAAATAATTGAAAGCATAAGAAAAGATCCAGAATCTAAGAAAAGAAGACCAGACAGATTTGAAAAGGAGCCAAAAATGAAAATGGAGTAATTAACTCAGTGGCTTGATGAAGAAGCAGTTAAGAGCCAGCCAAGGGGATCTAATGCATGGTCTCTGGATCTGAGGAATATTTCTGCCGTTGCAGTTGTAGTCAAAATATAGATCAGATTTTGTTATGTGTGCCTAGATACCCCGCTTACCACCCACCCAGGCAACACCACTCAGTGGCCCTCAGATCCACAGAGGAGAAATTGCAGAATCCTTCTCGTGAAGCAGGAGCCCCGCCCAACCTGCCCAGCTCAGGTTCTCCCGCTTCAGTGCTCAGCTTCATTGTTTTCTCAGGCACAGCCTCTGATTTTCCGATCCTGTGCTTCCACACCCTCCGCAGGCCTTTGGCCACGCTGTGCTTTGTGTCTGAAATATCCCACTCCTTCTACCCTATTAGCTCATTCAACTCCCAGCTGTAGGGCCACCTTCCCAGGGAAGCTTCGCTTCACCCCACAGGTTAGGGAGGGGGCTTCGTTACTAGTGCCCTAGACGGCAGCTACTTCCCTTTCAGGGGCTCGTTCCAGCTTCAGTCTCCTCCTTTGCTGTGACTCTTTGAACACTGTCCATCTTCCTCACGGGGCTGTGTGTGAGTCCTGCCAGGACAGGGCCGTGCTTGTTTGGCTAACGACTGTGGCAGTCGTTGTACTTAGTAGGTGTTAAATATTTTTATATGAATAAATATTCCAGAAGATAAATTTTGATATTAAATAGCTCAAAAGATGGTCGGTTTTCCACTTTCTGTTGTTCCATGCTTAGTTTTGCCCTTTTCGCCAGGTGATCACAAATGCTATTTCCTCTTTCAAATTGTTCTGAAGCCAAATTATTTCTTTGCACAGATTCTTGACCATTTCTAGTAGGCTCTCGTGAGCATGCAGCTTTTAGCACAGGGCCTCAGATGTCTTGCACGGGTCTTTATGAGAGCCTGTGGACCCACAGCGGGTGTCTGTTGGAATGCTGAGAACAGTGCAACTTTTCCAGGCACAGAGCAGACACGTCCTGGGGACAGTGTCTCTTACAAAAAAGGAGGGTGTGCCGTACAGTGGCTTCTTCAGAAGCACATCTGACGTTTAGGTTTTAGGAGGTCACGAGCCTTCGTAGATCTGTTTACTGGCTGGCTTTTTAAAAGTGTTCCTTTGACCGCCGTGCCGAGGCTCATTTTGTGAAATTGTGAGCGAGCGCCAGAGAGCGGATAAGTGAAGACAGGACGGCGGCGGGGCCTGTGCCGGGGCTGGTCGGCCTCGGTCCCAGGGGACGGTGGCACCGCAGCCCACTTGCTGCGGGGAGGAGGTATTGATTTTTCTCCCCCCTCGCTCCAGCTGCACCTCTGGAGGAGGTGTGCTCTGAAGCATCTTTCCTGGCGAGGCGAGGGAAGACCGTCATGAACTCTGTCACCCCCGCAGTCGGCCGTTTCAAACCAAACCAGTCGGACTAGGGAAGGGCCTTCGGGACCCCAGGAAACCTCCCGACTTAGTGCAGTCCCCTGGCTTTTGTGACAGAGAGGATCCCTGCAGTTTATAACAAACCGTGATAGACAATGGGAAGAAATGTGGTTTTGTTGGGGTTTTTTTTAATCTTTTGAAAAGAGAATAAAAAGATCATGCCAGTGAAAGCAGCGCAGCTCCGCGCAGCGATCCTGGAAGGTTAGCAGCGTGTCCCGTCCAAGTTCGTGCCGCGCTGCTCCGATCCTGTTATAATTGGCTGCTGGGGAGGCTGGGCCCTAACTAGAATGCCAGCGTTCGATTTCCCCGTGTCCTCGGTGGAGATGTGTCACCGTTTATGCTCGCCTTAGTGACAATTTTCTAAAATGGGAACTCGTGGGAAATCATTACAGTGTTTATACGTCCCCCTTGTCGGACGGTGTTGTCCTGTGATATTTTCCCAGTGTTTTCCGCCGCATGATGGCACCTCTCGAAGGTTAAGGTGGAACAAGTCCCTCTGTAATTTCGTGACTGCATTTTACTTACCGAAGAAGAAAAGATAACTGACAATTAAGTATTCGGGATGTCACAGAAAGAACATGTGCAACTAATCAATGGGATCCTTTGGGAACATGATTTTATAAAGCTGATAAGGTAGAAAAATCGGGATTTTGTGATTTGTGTTCCATGATGATAATTGCACCTTTTCAATGAAAAAGACATTTCTCCTGGAGTAAACATTGAGCTTGCAAGGGATGCTGGTAGCAAGGCTGTTGTTTCTCTGCCCCATTCTGGCAATTTTTTTTGGAAATGTTTTTGTAGAGTATGAGAATTTTTTCCTCTTCTTCTAGAGTGATATTTCTGAAGGAATATCTGGTTTATTTTAAGGAAAGTCATGTATTCTTCTGAAAATGAGTAACATTGTGTAAAGAATAATAATATTGTTATTGTTATTATTTTGCTTCTTACCAGGTACGCTGGGTTACCCAATATTAATATTTACCAGAGTTGGATATAGTAGTAGCAAAGTCTGTTACATAGTATATCACACACTTGGTACAGCTCTTTGTTTTAACCCTGTTCCCTATGTGCATCTTAATAATAATCTGATTTTAGTCTGCATACTTCCTAAGTGATAAATTAGACAGGAATTTCTTTAGGGAGTTTTTCTGTTAATTCTATAGCGTCTCCAGTTTGCATGTGTCTGAAAGAGCAACTAAAAACATTCGGCGCCCAGGATATTTAGAAGCTCTTACGACGCCTGCTCTTCCCATACAGGTGCCCCTTTTGCTAGTTTTATCGCACTGGCTTCCCTTAGAGACAGACCCCTCCTCTGCTGGTTTGGACAGTACTTTCTTCTTGTTCCAGCAGCTTTGAAAATCATCACCCTCCTTGACAGAACAGGTAGTTAACTTAAGGACCAGCTATCTCCTTGGCCCTCCCCTGCCTCATTCCCTGCTTGGCACCCCCTGCTGGGTGACCTCAGCCTCTGGAAGGAGATAATACTGCTTTCACTGGAGTGAGGGGACTGCTCGGCTCCCTTTACAGCTTGTGGAAGCAGCAGTCCTTGCTGACCCACAGCTACTCTCCGTCTTGAGTCTGGATAATTAATTCTGCCTCATATACTATTGGATTCAGTACTTCCACCTGTAAATTTTAATTTCATGGGATTTATTTCCAACGTTTTCTCCAACTGGTCATGTTCGTTTTGAAATCCGATGGTCCGCTGCATACATCAGTTGCCCAGTCATGCCTCCCGGCTTGCCTGCAGTGTCCGAACGCTGCCATCAGGTATTAGTTAAATAATTCGGTAGCCCCGGGCCTGGGCCCCGTCACTGCCCAGCAGTTCACGATGCCCCTCTCAAAACAGGGGTAGTATAGCACCTCATCACCTGAACTCGGACCCAGCAGTAATAGAGCTTGAAGCATATTTTCCTTTCTGTTCTACTAACTTTGGGAACCCTCCTCCGCACCACAGATTGTCGAAGTCTGGAGTTACATAGAGAAGACTCCGCCCATGAGTATGAACTGCTTTCTGCATTCGGTGCAGCAGTAGACTTTTGCCTTTCAGACAGAATCCTTCACCAGCGTGTCCTCACTGGCAGACAAATATTTTCAACCAGAGCTCAGAGCTGAAAGAGCTAATGAGTTCTAGTAGCAGGGCACACACTCAGGTGGGGTTCTAATCGACAAAGGGGGAGGACACTAAACCAGAAGGCAGCGTGTCCTTTGGGGAGCTGGCCTGCCGCACAGGCCCAGCAGTGCTGCAGGCTCCGGACCGAATGGCAAGTGTGCCCAGCAGCACTGCAGCCACACGGGAGCTAAAAGCGGGTGTCCTCGGTGGGGCTGCCAGGGCCCTGGGAACCCTCTGTCGCTGTCAGGACAGTTATATATGTATGTGCATTCTTCAGCAAGCAAGATTCTCAGCTTTCATCCGATTTTCAAAGGGATCCATGAATCACTGAGGGCCGAGAAGCTCCGTTTGCTAGATGGACAATAATCTAAACTTCCAAACCCGATAAAATGCATTGGTGGGCACTGAGACAACAAAAAGGAATTCACACTTATGAGTGTTAATTGTGTGCCAGAGACTCTTGGAGACGTCATTCAGTCTTCCCAGTAACCCTCTACGGGGGAGGAGATGTTCGAACCCAGGGCTTGCTCTTAGGCTGCGTGCTTCCTGGCACCCCACCCTGCCTCTCTGAAGCATGACAGTGACTGCCCGTTGAAGATTAATCACAAATAAAGAGAAGCAAGCTGAAACAGCGGGGAAATGTGATTTGATATTGAAAATTATATATATTTTTTAAATTAAGAGCTTATCTATCGAGTAAAGTTGGGTGACTTAGACCAGACTGCAGTCCCAAGCATGGGGGCCCAGCGTGCAGCTTCTGGAAGAAGTGGTTCTTCTTGTGCAAAAGCTTTAAAAGAAACTGCAGCTGTAAATGGATGGTCTTGAGCCCCCACTTTACTCCTGGGTCTCTCGTTGAACGAGACTACGTATTTACGAACCAAAAGGTTTGGTTGAACTAACTCAATTTCTCTTTTGCATCCCTCTACTAATTCATGACAGTCATTCACTGATACTTATCATATTAAATTAGGTACATTCTACTGTACTATACTCCGCCTCTGCTTGGGCTTAAGTATTAATTACTTTCTTCCAAGCCTTCTTAGCAGAGTTTAAGAAATACTCCTGCCATGTCACTGAATGCTTAATTTAACTACCCCTCAATGCCGCTTTGTTGATAGCTGTAAATCCATATTGGTCCTTGCTTTGTGGAAAATACTGTGTGAGCATAGTCAGTGAACATTCAACAGAAATGCTCACAGATTTCTGGAGTTTTCTATATTCCTTTTTTTTGTGTTTTTTTTTTAACCAATATATCTTACCTAAAACAATGCCATTGTCTATTTGGAATACTCTGTTTTGGGAGGCTGAGCGGGATTAATTCCCATCCTGGTGTTGCAGTGTAAACAGCTTTTTGCCTGTCTTTTGTCATTAATGATCATGCTGGAGATGTAGCCAGTGCATTGTAAGCCAATCTGTCAAGGCAAATAAACAATTCACCTTGTTAAAATTCCCTAAATCTTGCATTAATAAAACCAAAGTAACCCCCTGAACACTCAAGAGATGTCTTCCTCCATACTGCAGTGATGGATGACATGTCTAAAGATCCTGGAAATTAAGTAGTTCAGGTCATTAAAAGTGTCCCACACTTGTTATCGATTTAATTTATTTTAAAAGGTGGGGGTGGAGATAAGAATGTTACACTGCCCCCCATTTAAAAAAAAATCTGAAAGCTACCACTTGTATACATAATTAAAACTATCGCTTGGGCTGTATTTCTTACAACATTAAGCTTTCTTATTCAAATACGTATTATGTTATTCTCTTAATCTGATATCTAGAAACAAGCAGGTAATCATTGCAATTTGTATTGTGGCAAAAATTTCTTGGAGCTTCATATGGATGATGATTCCTAGAACCTAGAGTTCTGAGCACCCCCAAAATTTCCTCAGATAGATGAAAATCCAGATGAAGGTCAAGCGATTTGAAGGAAATGAACTGAAACAGTAATGAAAATATGCTGCTGGATAGAGGAATTTTTTTTCTCTATTTTACGAATGTTTCGTTTTCTACTTTTATAATCAAGAAAAGAGTAAATATTTTAGATATATGGAAGGGTGGGTGGGTGGATGGGAAAACGTTTAGAGAGTGGTAGTGTTTTTCAATTCCATTTCACTGCATTCCAAGGCACGTTTAGGTTGTGTGTGTTTTGTTTACTTGTTTATCACTAGTTTTCCCCACCAGCCCACACTCTGCTAGACTGTTGTATTCACTGCCATATCCCAGTGCGTAACATAATAGATGCTATTTATTTACTTAATAGGTAAAGTGTAACCCCAAGTACGTTTCTTTGTTTCTTTTGTTTATTCCTCAAGTTTCAGTGGGCACAGTGGGCTGTGTGAGGAACAGTAACGGCCCAGACAGGACTGGCTCTCGAGATGACCACCCTCTCCAGGGACCCAGCAGCAGGAGGGCCGAGCACTAGTGTGGTACAGAGGTCACCCGCCAGGACTGGCCACCCGCACAGTGGCTCACTCCATTTATATGTCCTGAACTGGGCAACAGTATTCCAAAACCCTGCAAGAAACGGGGCAGCTCAGTATGTAAATTATGGCTAAAAACAGTACATTCTCTAGAATTATGCCTCTACAAGATGCACGTAGTTCAACCTTACTTTTGTCATTTGTTACGCACCTTATGCGTAACCTTGCAGAGCTGGACCTGATCAGCCGTGTGAATGATATTTCACCATTTTTTTCATTGTTCTTTAAACAAACGTGCTTACTGGGGGGAAACAGCCGTGGTAAATTATGGAAATGACCCTTGAAAAGAGTTACATTAATTTCAGAGATCAATTTCATTATTTGATGCTTTTTTCATGGTCTTTGCAAAAAAGGAGGGAGGGGCAAATGTGCAGTCAGTTCACACCCTCTGGCCGACTCTTTGAAAAATAGATATGTATGAAAATGCACTCCATAGTTCTCCATTACACTTCTCTTTGAAATTGCATCATTTGGGCACCTGAGAACCTGACATGGTTATGCCATTATGCCCGCTCCTTAGCAGAGCTCTATAAATGGAACAACTGTATAGATTTTTTTTCAGCATATACGCTGATTTACACTTAGTGGTAAAGTTGTTACTGACGCTTTAAGTGGAGCTGTCCAAATAGCAATAAATGTCAGCTGCTCCTAATGCGGAAATAGGTGATAACTGAGGGATCTTGACTAAATCTTCCAGTAAAAAACCCCATGTCTAATATTTCCTACACAGCAGTGGTCTCTTGTAGAACACACACACGCGCGCACACACACCAGACCACCTTATCACGCATTAAGGAAAGTTTAATGTACAGATTGTGTCGCTGTTCCCAGGTTTTTGAAATGCTCGCCCTGGATTAGAATCCCCACGAAGGCAAGAGCTGTGTCTACCTGGTGTCCCACTGTGTTGCCCCTTTATCAGCATCTGAATAGTAGATGCTCCGAGAATGCTATTTGGGTGAAAGAATAGATAAAACGGAGCATGTGCCTACACTGAGTAGCACGTGTGGGCCTGAATTCTTGGCGGGTGAAATGGGGATCACACCTCATATTGATGGTGAGGAATGATGCTGGTAAGAACTTTGATGGATGGTTATGACTTTTTGAAATAGTTTATTTGATTGATTGCCTAGCAAACTTTATTTTCTAAATCTGCTCTCTGCTTTCACAGGCTGTCATTTTAGAAAATGAAGAACTTCCCAAACTGTTTCTTGATTTCCTAAACATCCGGCACTTGCCGTCTCTACCAAAGGCAGAGAGTTGTGGGTAAGTGTTGCTGTTTACTCAGTGTGCGTGAATCCTGTCTTACTCTTCAGTCACATATTGTAGGATATAACAAATACCCTACAGTGGTGTCGGAAGGGGCAGCCTGGCCGCACCATTCTTTGCTTGGGACAGCACTCTCGCTCGCCCCCTGCTTGTCGTCGAAGGAATTTCTCCTGAGCCCTCATCCCCATATTGCGGCCCAGTAACCAACACTAAGTAACCCAGGTTTAGACTTAAGGAACTGACTTTTTAAATTATGCTATTACATGGAGCGATGTTACATGATGGAAATTATGAACCTAGATATCCTGTTTTGGGACTAATATGTTTATTTGTGCACACTTGAGCAAAGTCTGTATCCCCTTGACATATATATTCATATAATTTTATACTTATAAATGACCTTAGAGATGAATTTACCCAATTCCCTTTCATTTAGAGTTGAGCAAACTGAGACACAGGGATTAAGTGGCTTTTCCAGATCTCTCTCCCGGTAGCTGGCCGAGCCCAGGCCTTCTGGCTCTCCTTCCCCACTCGCCTGCTGCCTCTCCCTCAGGAACCTCTAAGGCCAGACTGTAGACTCTGATCCAGTTTACCAAGGAACCAGGCATTTGATATCATCAGCCATTGGTAAAAAATTTTCTGAAGAATTAACTTGGAAATAAGCCACTTGCTCAGCTCTAGGCACCTCACTTGTGTTGGGCTGGTCACCAAAGGTCATCAGCAACATTCCTGACATACTAAATCCATTTACAGAGCAATACCTCATCTCAGACTCTGTAAATCCAAGCCAGGAAGATGACTTTATCCGTTTTCTTGCTGCCTCCAGACCTGCCTGAAGGACCCGCACTAACTACACGACATTCAAGCTAACCACACCCAAAGTCCTGTTAAACCCAGCAGAGCAGGAGATTGCAATTACTTCTCCCAGCTCCCCCGCAGGGAGTATTTACTCAGGGCCCCTTTCCACTCAATGATAACCCCTGCTCCACAAGTAATGTGCATCGTCAGTGTATCCTGTTCCAGTTTGCATGCGTTATTTAACTGGGAGGGTGGAATTCATATGCAGTTGTGTATTTTTAAAAAGAAATGTCGAATGAAAGCTTTCCTCCATTGTATAAATCCAGAAGTAAAACTATAGGATTTTTAAGTGATCTTCGGGAAAGTTGAAATTCAAGAGTATTGTAGTCTTTAAGATTCCTTAGAATGAGGCATCAGCCATGTGTTGCCTCCATGTAAACACCTGACTCTCTTTCCATAATGTCTCCTAGCTCAGCACTTTAGGAATACTGCCTATTTTTTCCTTTGTTGGCATCAGCATTGATCCAACTTACATAGTCTTTTTCTTTTTCTTTAAAAAAAATTTAGGTCTTTTGAAGAGACAGAATCTGAAGAGTCAAGGTAAGAACTAATCATCACTGCTCAGGAATTATACCATATAAGTCAAGAAAAGGACTGATTTTGTTAAATGTCTAATTACCATAGTATAAGTGTTTCAAGTCATAATTTTCTTGAAAACCTTTAATAGGAAATTGATTTTAAGATGATAAATATTTGATAGGAAGTTACGGAAGTAACCAGTTCCATCTAGGAATGAAGGAATCAGAGCCCTACAGTATGACATACAAATAAATAAGAATACTATTTTTATTAATAATCATACTACAAGATTTTAAAGAAAACCCTTTTCAGCAATGATTTATTGTATAGATTAGTATATCTGCTCCAAATTCCACAAAGAAATCTTGGGAAGGGGAGCATCGTGCTGGCCTGTTCCCTCTAACTGTGCTTGCTGTTATTTGCCCACACTGTTAAATACATAAACCTTGAGACGTCCCTGCACAGCAGTTTGATCCCCTCAAAGCTAGTTTGTAGTGTTTTCTGTTTACCGTCGCCCCCTGATGCTGACATGCCTGTTCTTGACCTTTCCAGCAAACTGTCCCACCAGCCGGTGCTGCTGTTCCTCAGGGATCCATACGTCTTGCCTGCAGCCAGTGGTAATCAAACCTGTCATCTGCTAACAGCTCTTTACTGATCTGACCCTGCACCACATAAACCACGGTTTTAATACAGGTCTAACAGAGTGACATTGGTCCAGGGCTTAATAATCTGCCAATAAACCAGTGCTCTTGGTGTAAGAGACATTCAGCATTTTAATTGGGGCAGGCCTTTCAGGAGGAAATATAATTTTTCATTCTCTCTTACCAGGCTGTTTTGAATTAGAATAATAAGGGAGAAAGGGATTTGCTGCCTTTAATTTTTTTCGTGGTGTTATTTTCGCTTCTAGTTGTGTTTATCCAGATGCTAGTGTTTGAATCCAAGACCCTGGTCCTTTTTTAAAAATGCTTCTTCTCCAAAGCTGTGTATATACATTGGTGTGTGTCTCCATTTCCATTTAGATTACAGCATCTTTGATGGTTGAATATATATTTTTAAAAGTTGTATATTTAAATATAGTGAATAAGTATAAGTGTAATCAATATTTTAGCCTGAGTCCTTTCTTTGTGGCAAGAAATTTAAATTACTCAGTCCCTCTCAAAGTGTTTTGTTGTGCATCTCTTCATGAGTACATTTTCAGACGTTATTTCATTTAATTTTCTGAGCAGCCTTATGAAATAGGCAGGGAGGCATCATCATTGGCTAATGAGAGAATTGGTGCTCAGAGAGGCATCTGTCTTGCCCAGTCTCACACGGCTGATGGGCGGACCCCTTGTTGCCTAATTTTTCCTTCTGTGGTCTTTGCATATAGTGAGTTTTCAGTCATTGTTTCTGAGAGTAACTATGTAGCATAAAACCTAAATAGCAATAGATAAATTACCTATTGAAATCAGTCCTACATTCTGATAATAAACTCTTATCCCAATAGGAGAGAGGGGACTATTCTGTGTAGCAGGGGTGCGTGTACTTAGATCACTCATTTAGCTGTTGTTTAAAGAAGGCTGGCTAGGCCCTGGCTGGTGTGGCTCAGTTGGACGGCGCATCGGCCTGTGCACCAAAGGGTTGCCGGTTCAGTTCCTGGCCAGGGAACATACATTTGATCCCGGTGGGGAGGCAATCTCTCTCTCTTTCTGCCTTCCCTTCTCATCTTTGAAATTAGTAAAAGTATCCTCGAGTGAGGACAAGAAGAGGAAGAAGGCTGGCCAGGGTGCAGCCCTCCCCTGTCAAGGGACCATTGCTGGCACCCGGAGAGCTGCCTTTGCTACGTAAGAATATGGTCTCATAGGGGTAATAGCCTTTCTTTAGCATTTGCTTTCCATGTTTAACAAGTATGTATGTTATATCAGTTGATATTATATTCATAAAATGTTATCCTTAACAAACATTCATAATGTAATCTCGTCTAGATTAAGTGGGCAATGGTTTATAAAGTAGTCTTATTATCTTTTAAAGATGGTTCCACAAGTACATTTTCCAGGTATTGTTTATACTCAGATATTTCATGCATTTGACTGAAATTCCTACAGAAGTGTAGCAAGTGGAATGATCACTGTGGACTGGATGTTTTATGGAAGAGAGAAGGTATTTTATAACCCTTAAATCCAGTTCATCTAGCTTATTAAACACCACGTGCGATGCGCCCGGCTTGACAACGAAGGACGGGAGGAACTTTCTGGGAAGGACATCGGGGGCAAGTGTCTGCAGTTAGGAAGAGTAGGAAGCATGTATTATTGGTAGAGTGTTGGTGCGGATGCATGACTTGCACAGAAAGGGGGATTCTTGTTGAGGAGCAAATGAAAACCAGAGGTTCGATGGACAGGGTGGGGCCAGGTATTGGATTGTTAGATCTTTACGGACAGATGCTCCTCTAATTTGGAGTAAACATTGAGCTTGCGAGGGATGCTGGTGGTAATGCTGTTGTTTTCCTGCCCCGTTCTGGCAATGTTTTTATAAATGCTTTCGTAGAGCAAGATCTATTTTCATGGAATTTTGGGCAATCCAGTTTCATAAAGCAAATTCCTGTTGTCTTAAAAGTATTATCCTAATGATAGTCTTGCAGATCTTTAGCATTTAATTTAGAGATAAATTGTGCTTGCATCACACTTTTGTGTTGTTATGCCTCCTAGCGGAATGTTAAGGTTACTCTTCCAGAGGATATGGGTATGAATATGGACATACCTAAACAGGTGCACTCATGCTCACCAAATTAGAGGAGTGTCCGTCCATAAAGATCTAACAATTTAATATCATCCTCTTGCAAAATGCTAACAATCAAATACTGTTCCCGTAGCATATGCTTTTTGGCCTTTGTTTTGATTTTTCTGGGAAATGTAAAACAAATCTTGCCGAGGTCCCCAGCGACTGCAGTGGAGCTAACACCCCGTGGGCATTTTCAGTCCTCTTGTCAGTGTAGCCACTGTCGACCCCCTTCTCCCCCTTCACACCCATCTTCCCTTGGCGTCCCCCCTTTTCTCCTTTCCTTCCCTTCTCTCAGGCAGCTCACCTGCAGGCTGGCAGAGACCCTTCCCTCGTCTCATGACGCTTTCATTTGAATAATCCCCCCCTCGATTGTGGCCTTGATTCCCTTGTGTGGACAGCGGATCAGTGTAGTGTTTCCATCCCAACCCTCGCCGTGAGCTCCACACTCTCCCATGCTCGCAAGGCCCCCTGTGGCCTGGCCCTGGCTCACGGTCCCTCACACACTCTGCTCCGGCCGCAGTGGACATCTTGAGGATGATGGGGTGACTAGCCTCGAAGGGGTGACTCCCGCCCCCTCAGGGACCTTGCTGTCTCTTCTTCCTTGTACCCTCCTCTTCCTGTCCCCACACGTGGTTGGCTCTCTCGTCTTTCAGGCACGACCTCTGAGAGCCTTCGCTGGCTCTCCTGTCTGGTACCATGAGCCCTTCACCCCATTTACCTTTCTTTAAGGTTCATAATAAATGTTTGTGAAATCAGTGTAGACCAACAAGAATAGCAGCGGAACCTATCCTAAATCACATTCCTTCTCGTCAGTGGGAAACCACGGCAAGAGCCATTTTCTGCTTCTTCAAACAATAATGGACATTGTATTAAATCATACGTACAATGACACCAAAATTCACAGCTTAGAGGGGAGTGGAACAGATGAGAGGGAAAAAATGACCCCTGACTCTCTCATCTTTGGTCACCAGTCGGTGGACCTTGTTACCAGAGCATCTGATTTGCTTCCTGTATAGCAGTGATCACAAACTTCCTTCCCTTCTCCCCCTCCCTCCCTCCCTCCCTCCCTCCCTCCCTCCCTCCCTCCCTCCCTCCCTCCCTCCTTCTCTCCTTCTCTTTCTCTCCCTTTCTATTTCACCCTCTAAATTTCCAGCATCTGGCACATGCTCAGCACTTGAACTCAGGGCCTAGCATGCACTTTCCTGTGCCAGGAATGCCCTTCACCCGGTACCCTCACAGTTGGCTGCTACACCCCTTCATGCCAGCAGCACCTCTGCACAAATATCCCTCACCATCCCGTCCCCATCACTCTCTAGCCCCTGCCCTGCATTATTTTTCTCCTTGCCCTTCAACCACTGATTGACCTATTACAGTGTTGTCCTTTTTTGCTGAACTTACTTGAATCCCCTTAAGCTAAATATGCTTATGATGTCATTTCACTAACCTTCCAATAGACTTTTATGGTTTAGGCGGCTAAGGGCAAATGCATATATGCTAATGCGTGTAACATGTCCTATTTGGACATTTTATTGAAAATCAACAGCTTCGTGTGGCTGTTGGTTCCAATACAATTCTGTGTGGGAGAAATACATTTAGAATTAAAATGAGTGTAGCTAAGTCACTGCTTTTGCTTTCGATCTAAATATACAGGTGGGAGTGCTATAAACTTCTAAAGGTATGTTTTAGAAAAAATTATTTTATTTCATGTTGGACACAAGCAAACACTAAGAAATCAAGTGTCACCAACCAAAAGCAATGGAGATGTTCTCATATGCTGGAGATGTTTTCAAAGCATGGCCTGCTCCGCTTAATTCATTTGCTTGTCTCACTGACTAGCATGGAAGCTCCGTGGGCGTGGGCAGGGACCATTACTTACGTATATTCCCAGCAGTTAGCCAGTGCTTGGTACATTGTAGTCATAGCTGTGTGCCAAGCTCAGGTCTAAGCGCTTTGTTTCGCTCATCAATTTTTACAACAGCCCCCTAGGCAGCTACTGTTGTGAAATCCCTCACCAGTCACGAATCCATCACCACTTTGAACTTGCTCCAGTCCAGTGTCTGAGTGGCAGCCAGAGTCACCTCTCCAAGCACAATTCAGTTCCGTCTCACTCGGCTTACAATCCTTGGATAGCTTCTCATTCTTTTCAGATAAAGCCAGAATTCCAGTCTATTCTTGATTGCTGCCCCGCCCAACCCCAACCCCAACCCTACCCCCACCCTCAGGCCTCCTCACAGCTGCTCCCCCTGCTACCCTGGGCTTCCTTTAGGCCTTTGACCATCCAGGTTCCCTTCTGCACAGACTTTCCACCTGATTAGCTTCCCCTTCCTCACCCCCTCCTCCAGGAGCCTGTCCACCCTCCCTGATGAGATCTGACCCCCTCCCCCATTATAAGTGATTTCACACAGTAGGTACTCTGTAGAGGTTAGATTAATAAATAAATGTATTATTTTTTTTGTCTTAAGTATTGGACCATTTAATTTCCTTATAACTATATTTATTTCAAGCAGTTGGCTTTAGCATAAATCCCGCATACACTTACGTGCAGATTGAAGCTTAGAAAATAAACTCTGAGTCACGTGATAGATTGGTTCCCTTGTCCCAGTGATGCACTCGTATGTTACCCGCCCTGATAACTGGGACGCAGCATGCAGTTCTGGGTTTCCTTTGTATCTCCTATAAAAATGCAGCTCATTTTCCACGTTGACAGGGTGGCTTTTGTCGGAAATTTGCCCTTTTAAGTTTGGAAGCCAGGCCCCCGTCTCCCTGCTCCCTGGAAGCCAGCGTAATGGAACAGGCGTCCCCGAGACCGTTTGGGCCGACTGCACTGGCCGCTGTAAACCACAGTGGAAAAACTGCAGCGAAGTATTCCCAGTAGAAATCTTGGAATTCCTTCCAGTATATTGAGATTTTGTTAGAAATTGAATTGCCAGTGTAATCCATCTTCCTTGTGAGAAACCATTCAGATAAAGAGCTGGGGCCCAGCAGCATTAACCATTAGAACATCCCTTAAATCAATAAGCTACAAATCTGGCCGCGCATTCCTGCCGCGCCCGCGCTACGCTAAAGTGGCTCCAGCCCGCAGCCCGTGACGGATGGCACCTCGGAAGCCAAACTGCGTGGCGCTGCAGATTCCCGAGCCTCGGTGGGCCTTCCCTTGTTCACTTCTGCAGAATGTGATGATATTTTTACCGATGCGCATAAGAAAAGCAGTTTTCCTTTTATTTTTCAGATTTTCCAAACGTGGTTATTGAAGGAGTTCTCCATGGGATATTCTACCCTCACCTCCAGCCCAGGTAGAAAGCCTGTGTGGCCAGAAGAAGCTGAAGCCGGTTTCAGAGTTGCAGTCAAGGAAATCGATACCTACCAAATGAACCTAAGCTCTATGACACAACAGCTCGAGCTGGTGGTAAAATTCACTGCCCAAGCTTAACCCAGGGCAGGGACATTTCCATTAGAATGGTGCTTTTAAAAATAGAAGCTGAACCAGGGCTGTGCTGAGGTTGAGGCCAAATGTTTAAGAAGTAGAATGTAGCTGCCAATTTAGAGTCGCATGAAAAGGAGGCTCCGGTGGATCCCCAGGAGCCCCCAGTGGGATAAAACAAAGGGACTCTGGGCTTCGTTGGTACCATTTGCTAATTGAAACTCTTACCCTGAATCATATTGAAGCTGATCAATGCTGGTAGCTTTCTTGTTCAGATTTTGTGACACACTAATGTTGTCATTATGCGGTTTTCTCGGCCAGGGATAGATACATTCTGAAGTGCTGGCACCAGGAGGGTATCACAGAAACACACACTGCTCACTGTGAGGAAGGCACTACACTGGAAATTAAATTATGCTGACAGTCGTAGGGCACATTTTAAATCATGGCATTTTTCATTGACATTACAGTGGAGTTGCATCATACCCAGGGGTTAGCTTCTAATGTCTGTACATGAGATAAAATGGGGTGTTAAGATTATCCTCAAAAGCCCTTTAGGAAGGCATCATGTTGGAAACCTGTCCATCTACAATGACCAGTTTTTCCTCCAGTATTGGAAGAAACGACTATTGGTTCTGTTGAGGACCAAATAAAGTTGTTGATGTTTGTTTGGGGGCTATTTTATATAAAAAACACATACCTTTAAACACTAGAATCACAGTTACCCCTGCAAGATGCTTGCCCTCTGAGAGGCAGAATGTGAGCTGACAGTGACTGAGGGGACTCCGTAGGGACAACACTCAGCTTGGTTTACTCAAGGGTGTCCATTCATTGAATAGGTCACATTGCCACGGGATTTACAGTTCTTTTTCTTACTGCTTCCTTTTCACTGACCTCATATCTTGAATTAATGTAAGTTAAATGTGTTTATGATAGGACTGCACTGTACATCTTACAGACGTTCATAATTTGAGTAGTAAAGGATATAAGCATATATGCGACCTGTATGTATGTGCTGTATTTGGGCATTTCATTGAAAACTAATTAACTAATAGCTAGACTATTTATGATTATTAATTTTAATAAGCTTCTGTGTGGGAGAAGAATATTTAGATTCAAAGCTAATTACTGAACCCTGTTATTTGATTAGGATATAAATATACAAGTTTAAAGCCTGCTGCAAACTTTTTAGAGGCATATTTATGATAGGTATGTTACCATGTATTAGAAACAAGCAAGAACTGAATAATCAAGTGGCATCAACCAAAAATAACTGAATAGTCAAGTGTTGGAAATATTTTTTTAATGTTTTTGTTATTAGCTATTTTGAGTTAAATAAAAACAAAGAACAAGAAATATTCAAATTTGTCTTCTGCTCCTTGGAAATACAAATTGAGTCTCGTCTCTTTACACACACACACAACTTCTCATGGGTTCACATAGACATTTATTTCTAATATGACAAGGTAAGTGTTAATTACCTCCTCTATTAAGCCAAAAAGTACTCATTAAATAGTTGTGATTTACCAAGATAGTGATAATTTAAAAAAATTGAATACCAATCATTTTGGGTGACACACTACTCAAGAAATATTTTTGAGATTTTTGTGTGAGGGGATTTACAGTGCAGTAGAGAAATATTAGCAACTGTCACAACTAGTCCTTTCCAACTTCAGTATTCATGTGTGGTTCAGCTGCACATAATACAAACAGGTCTAACCTGAGGCTGATGGGGGAGTGGATTAGCCAGAGCACTGTGGGTGTCTTTCTTTATGAATGAGTAACCAAACGAATTCAGTGATTACAAACCCTGGTTCTGTGACATCCCAGAGCAGTGGTTTTTGAAGTTTGTACCCTGGACCAGCAGCATCAGCATCACCCAAGGAGTTGATAGAAATACGGAGTCTCAGCCCAAACTTACAGACTCAGACACTGAGGGGAGCCTGGAAATCTGACAAGCCCTCTAGATAATCCTGATGCACAATTAAGTTTGAGCACCAGAACCCTAGGGCATTTCAAATTATTTCCATGTTGCATATTACTAAAAGGTTTAAACTTTTTAAAATTAAAAACATCCTCAATCCTTCTAGAGTGAACAGGCACAAAATCAAACAATGTCAGGATGGCTACTACAAAGGGCTGGCGATACACTTAAGACAACAGCCCACCAGCAACTCAACAGAACCAATAAGGTACTTTAAGTGTGGTAAAAGGTAAGAAATAAACACTTAGACATTGTCTTCTTTTAAATGAACTTTTAGATCTGGTTATTATGGCAATTGTTTGTCATAGAAGGCAACATGATGTCTTTGTAAATTCTTGGTATCTTTCTAAATTCAAATTTGAGTAAACTAGGATCCTTGCCTTCATGGAACTTACAGAATGATGCAATATTGGATAAATACCCCCCACATTTGTAAAGTGTGTTAATTGCTATGAAGGATAAATAAGGTTTGCTTGTGTGATGTGCAGGGAAGATACCTAATTAGATTTGGGTAGAGCAGGAACCTTCTCTGAGGTAGTGACATTGAAGCTGATACTGTAAGGATGTTGGAGGAATTGTTTAGGCAAAGAGTGGGGGCAAGGAGAGGGTGTTGCAGAGACATCAGGAGGTTCCAAAGCCCTGAGTCAGGAGAGAGCCACAGTCAAGGTCCCTAAGGAAAACCGGTGAGTGTGGAGGACAGTGAGGAGCTGGGGCTGGATCCCACAGGGCTCTCTTCGGGAGGTGGCACTCGAGTCTGGCTAATAGCCTACATGCAGTGGGAAACCACTGACGGGTGTTACACAGGAGGAATGTGATCTGGTTTTTCTTTTTCAGCTTTATTGAGGTATGATTGACAATGATTTTAACATCATTTTTTCTTTATTAGGTGGGAAATTTTTTAAGATAAGAATTTTTTAAAAATTCTTTGAATAGCTTGCAGGCATCAGCAAACTATACAATTTAAGATAATATATATGATGTATCACTCTTGACCTGATTTATCCTTAAAAGACCACTCTGACAGCTTGTGGAGGCTGAACTGGGCAGGCGCAGGATCTGAAACAGAGAGACTGTTGGGAGGTCTACCCATCAACTCGGCAGAACCAGAAATACTGTGCCTTTAGCAGGTAGCAGCGGAGAGCACGAGTCATGGATATTTAGGATGTGTTGCAGAGCTACCAGTGAACTTGCTGCTGGGCTTGGATGTGAAATGTAAAAGAAGGCAGAAGAAATCAAGGATGGGTTTCGGCTTGAACAATTAGGGGGATGGTGGAGCCATTCATTGATTGGGGCTGGGAGTAGGAGGTTGGGACCTGCTATAGACTGAATGTCTGTGCCCCCCCCCCACATACAATTTCATATGTTGAAACCTAATCCCCAAGGTGATGGTATTTGGAGGTGGCCCTTTAAGAGGTGATTGGGTCACAGGGATGGAGAAGCTCCTTGCCCCTTCCACCCTGTGAGGACACAGCAAAATCGGGCGTCTGTGAGCAAGGAGGAGGGTACTCCCCAGACCCCGACTCTGCCGGTGCCTTCATCTTGGATCCCAGCCTCCAAAATGGTTAGAAACACATTTCTGTTGTTTATAAGCCACCCAGTCTATAGTATTTTTAAAAATATTTTTATTGATTTCAGAGAGAGGAAGGGAGAGGGAGAGAGAGAGAGAGAAACATCAATGATGAGAGTCATTGATCGGCTGCCTCCTGCACGCCCCTGACTGGGGATCGAGACTGCAACCTGGGCATGTGCCCTGACCGGGAATCAAACCATGATCTCCTGGATCCTAGGTCGCTGCTCAACCGCTGAGCCACGCTGGCCGGGCCAGTCGGTGGTGTTTTGTTGGAGCAGCCTGAGCTAAGGCAGGACCCTGCCCGGGGAGCTCCAGGTCGCGCCTGTCAGCAGCGTGCCACACTCCCAACCGACGCACCGCACTGAAGCCAGCTGCCGTTCATCACAAACGCTGCCACTAACGGCTCACTGCCCCCGGGGTCTTTCCCCTTCCTGCTTGCCACCCACCTCATGTGTGCCAATCTGTTTCTACCATGTTCTTCAGACCTCACCTCAGAAAATAAAGAGGGAAAGTATATTTTTAAAAAGGTAACAGTCTTTGAAAAAGAGTGGAGACAGTTGAAAGACAAATGCCAATGTTTAACAATCTTTATAGCCCTGAGAGATTGTAAGTGCCTCATAGTATAAATGCAGCATATTCTTTTTGGTGATTGGTACTAAACTTAATTATTGAGCAGCACTTTTGCATGGAACACTGTCTAGGGGCAGATTAGAAATAAGATCTAATCCTTGCCCTAAAGGAGCTTCATGTCCGAGAAGGAGGTGGAAGACACCCCGGTGGCCGTTAGAACAAGGCCTGAGGAAGTTGCCAGTGAAGGCTTGCTGAGGGATCCCACTGCGAGCCCCGAGGGTGGCCGGGAGCAGAGGGGGCGGGGGAGGCGTCCCAAGCAGAGAGAGCAGCTTGCATGAGGCTTTGGGGCCCAGTCAGCAGTTCTGAGGTCTTTCTATGAAAGCTATACTTCCAGGGTGACAGGGTTAAATCAAGCTCACGTTTTCTTCTCCAGGCTGACCAGCCTATTCCTTGGCTCATGACATTCAGTCACAAGAGGCCCAGGAAGCGGCCCTGTCTTTAAAGTCCAGGTTGGAAGGAAAAGTTTCAAGTTTTCAAATTGAGACATCTGTCCAAATGAGGGGACATGATATTTACCCCCTAGGCTAGATGGGGGCCGAGGTTTTAATGGCACTTTACAGCCCAGTGTGCTTCAGGAAGAAAGCCCTTCACACCCTCTAAAAGACAAATGGGTGTGAAAACGCATATGGCACCTAATAAAACTTCAGAAGTAGGCAGCAGAAGGGATCCTGGCATGTGGAGCCCTCTCCAGAACCTCCAAGTTTGTGACTGGGAGCATTTTGATGGAACTAGGGATGGAATGAAAACTCCATTTGTGGGTTTTGCAATGCATTTTGTTGTGACTTTTAATATTTGTCTGATGGACCTTTTTATTTTTTCCAGATAGAACTCCTGCATTAGTCACTCTAACTCTGCATTAGTGCCCATTGTGTTTTCCACTGCTCTAGGATATCAGTTAACACCAGCAGATCTCCATGTTGTATTGCACCTAAGACTTAACACTTGGCCACAATCTGAAATTCACAGGATGAATTACAATTTAAGTAACATCCATTATGCAACAAAATTTTCCATTACAAATACTGTTTTTTACTTTCTCTTAATTAACATTTTTTTTAAAGTGCCTTGGGGGGGCTTTGACTTTCTAAGCCTTCCAGATCCAAGATTTCCTCAGCCGTCTGAATTATAGGGATGTTGAAAAACAAAAAGAAATTATTTTCCTGCTAAAAAGTCCTTGCCATGTTTTTGTCTTTATGTAACTCAAAATGGATGAACCAAGAAATGAGGTTGGTGAGTTCTGTTCAAAACCTAAGAATTCATCAGAGATGGAGTGGACAAGAATTTTGAAAGTGCCATTCTAACTAGTCTAACCCAAGGATAAATTTTGCTAAATTATTCAATGATCCAGAAAATTGCTAAGTAACATCTAGAATAAAACAACTCATGGCTAAGGATACCGAGATGTTTGAAATTGTTTATTAAAGTGATTTGAGACTAAACTGTAGTAATTGGGCATGGTGGTGGTGGTGGTGGCAGCGACCAGTGTGCTCTCCCTGATTCTACACACGCCCTGGGCCGCTGTGTGTGTGTTCCGGCAGCCTGACTGGCAAATAGTGCGCTGCTTATTTCAAAAGCTTTTGCACACAGCGTAGATTCTGTTGTAAAGCAATAGTTTATACTCATAAGTTTGCTGATGTTTTTGGTAAAAGGCCTGATCTTCAGGGTATAAGAAATAAACTGCTTTTAGCAGAGGGGTTGTCGTTAGCTTATTGGTCATCTAGTATAACAGACAGCCGGACAGTTTTCCACCTGTGCACTAGTGGTCTCAGAATTGTGGCACTTTGAAAATGTACTACTTTCTGCTTTGTCACTAGAGAGATGCCATTATGCTCGGATGAATGAAAAGAACTAGATGGCGAATGTGGTATCAAGTACATGTCCTTATGTCTGGGGGTCAGCAGTGGCTTGTGATCCTTGACATTTGAGATTCAAGACACTTTATGTATTTAAGAGGTCATTTGTTTCCAATTTCTTTGCATGTTACCTTATAAAATTTTAATGTTTCCTTTTTATAATTATTAAAAAGGAATGCACTCTAGAGAAAAATTGGAAGACTGAAAAAAAGTAAAAAAGATAAATGTAAGAGTTTTTTAAATCCCACCATTTGCATTTGCTTTGTGTTAATTTCCACTTTTTGGGGGGGTTGCTTTATGAGTATATATTTACATAATTGAGATCATGCTGTATACAGAATTTCTACTTTTTTCTTGAAAACATCCAGTTTCTCATGTTACTCCTAAGTTCTGTGGCACCAGTTGTAATGAATGCATGGTATTCTATTATGGGATGATGTTTTATAACCATTTTGGGACACTGAAGTTGCTTCCAGTATTTTGCTATCATAAATAATTCTGCAGTTCGCATCTTTATACATAAAACTTTTTTAATACTGTTGTATTGGACAAAGACTTAAGGTTGCAAATCACAAAAAATAATTCACACTGGCTTAAACCAAAAAGGAAATGTATTGGCCTGCAATGGCTAATAAACTAGGGCAGAGATTAGCTTCAGGCTGCTGAACTCAATGGTGTTTTCAGGCATCCATCTCTCTGTCTCCTGAACCAGCTTCCCTCTGTGCTGATTTTATTCTCAGGCCAGTTCCTTTACATCCTCACAGAAGAAAGACAGCTCTTTCCTGATATTTCCAGCAGAAGTCCGAGGATTGAGGCCCACTAGCAGGACTGGGGTCAAACATCTCTCCCTGAGCCAGTCACCGGGTCAAGGTGGGGAAATGTTCTGGTCGGCCCACAGGACATCCCTGCTCCCTCTCCCACCTCACTCCCGTCATCCTGGCCCTGCACTCCTGGACTCTTTGCTGTTCTTGAACCCATCAGCCTGCCCTTCACCCAGAGCCACTGTTCTGAGTCCCTTCTGTGTTGCACACTCTTCCCCCAATGTCCCCATGGCTTGCTACCCCCTCACTTCCTTCTGTCCACACTCAGGGACTTTCCTGATCACCTCCCCACTCTCTTCCTCTCTACCTGCTCGGTTTCTCTTGTAGACATATTACTACCTGAGGCTCTTCTATATATTCATGTGGCACGCATGTGAATTGTCTCCTTCGATGGGAACCATGAGGGCTAACAATGCAGCTCTACCCAGCACTCAATAAATATTTATCAAGTGAGTTAATGAAATACTTGAGGGAATAGTGTGATTCCCCAAAGAGAATGGGTGGCCATTCCCAGAACTCAAGACTGAATGCAGACTGACCAAAACAATGACACCCACTGCAATTTCAGATCGCTTTCTAAAGCAAATTCCCAGGAGTGGGACTTCAAGAGACATGAATGTTCTGAGTTTCTTGATATGTACTTTAGCTCCCTTTAAAAATAATCTTTCTCAAATGCAGACCACACACGTCATGCCCCTTCCCAGCTTAAAACTGATAGCTCCCCATTGCATTGTGAATAAAAGAACTGTACCCTGGCACCCGAGGCCTGACATGACCCAGTCTGGGCCTGACCTCTCTGACCTCTGAGGATCCAGCACACTAGCTTTCTCTTCTGCCCTGGATGGAACCTACTCCCTGTCACCTCAGGACCCTCATCCTTTCCCTTCGTTCTCTGCCTAGCAGGCCCAAATGGCAGATCTCTCCTGAGCATTGCCTACTCTTCTTCGCGAGTGTTCCCTCAGGAGGCTCGCCTTGCTTCTCCAGCCAGCATGGATATATTTTATTCACAGTACTCATCACGTTTTCATTTACCTTATTTACTCTATGAGGCCCTCCTCTCACTGTCCATTCCTATATCCCCAAAACTCAAAACTGGTACCTAGCATATCAAAGGCCTTCAATATATTTTTGTTGGGAAAAAAACGAATTGCTCTCCAAGAGGGCTATAGGGATTAATGCCCCCATCAGCAGTAAGAATGCCCATTTTGTCTCCTCTCTCATTGAAGCAGTTTTCTTAGAATACAGAGAATACAGCTCAAGAGATGGAATTGTTTTGGACACCCCCCTTCCCCCCCCCCCCCCCCCCCCCCCCGCATGGGATCCAGAGGAGAAGTAATGAGGCTATTTTCTAATAGATACTGTTCCCATATGAACAAAGATCAGGCACAGACTGTTACAGCCAGGTATGTTCCAACAAGGCCCCAATAGGATTTTACTTTCTCATCTAATTTAAGTTCAATAAGATTCCTTTTTGTTGCAACTGGACTCAAGGGAACTTACTAAAAACGTTGCATTTAGCAAAAATTAGTGAATAATCAGCTCAAGTATTTGGAATGTGGACGGGTATAATTTCTGTGCATTTTTATCCCAAATAATCCAATTGTGTTAGTGCTTTGATTTACAGAACACTCTCTAATCTGTTAATTGTTAACATTAGCATGTGAATATTTTTGTATATTAATTTTTTAAGAATTTTAAATTTTAAAAAAGTCTTGTGAAGAGAATTGATCTATATAAAATGTATTTAATACAGAGAACATCAAAGCACCTTTCATCAGGTAAAGGTCCCTATGACATATATCGGATTATACTAATCAAGTCTCCCTTTACCTACAAACAAATCCTGTTTAAATACAAAATAATACAGTTCATGTCCCTATCTTTTCGTGACAAATCTTTAGCATCACTTGGGGATCACAATTCAGCAAAATAATGATTGTGTTTTTCAAAAGAAGATAGCTAATACAAAGTTTTCTAGTTTAAAAATAGCACCATTTACGGAAGGAGATATTTTTTTAAGTCCAAAGTCTCTAAACAAGTGATTTACCGAAATTCATGCAAAATAAAGTTTGAGTGGCTGATTTTCACAACTCTCTTGTGATCTGGAGTGGAAAACAGAACAAAGTAAAAAGACAGAGCAAAACAGTAACTTTGAAGAATCAAAAGAGACACACACACACACACACACACACACACACACACACACGCACACCCCGACAGCGTATGTTCCTTGTTCTCTGCCAGCTGCATCACCAGTCCGGGACCTCAATCACAAAGGGCGTTTTCACGTCGATCTTGCCACTGTTGGTGATGGCGCAGTCGGTGAGTGGTCGGTCGTGCCCATCAGTTGCCTGAAGCTCTATGGAGTGGACCACTGTCTGGTGAGAGAAAAGCAGACCCTTCTGACCGGCAAGTATGGCAATCGAGAAGTGAGATCAATGCCAAGTCTTTCAGCCCAAGTGGGAGGTAAAGTTTTTTTTTCTATGATTACAAAACCATTCAAACTAACCATGAAAAACTTAGAATATTCAGGAAATTTATATATAACAGAATAAACTTTACCCACTACCTTGCTAATTAGAGAATATATTTATATATTTCCTCACTTCTTTTTATTAGCATTTTATTTTCTGGGGGAAAAGTTAGATATCTTTGCCCGGCCGGGTGTGGCTCAGCAGTTGAGCATCAACCTAGGATCCAGGAGATCGCGGTTCAGTTCCCAGTTTGATTCCCAGTCAGGGCACATGCCCGGGTTGTGGGCTCGATCCCCAGTCGGGGGCGTAAAGGAGGCAACCAATCAATGATGACTCATCATTGATGTTTCTATCTCTTCCTCTCCTCCCTTTCTCTCTCTGAAATCAATAAAGATATATAAAAAAAGATATTTTTGTAAACACCTACCTCTAATAAAATATATTTCCACTCACTTGTTACAACCCTAAGTAACAGTTAACATGGAGTTTGAGTCCATTTCAGCTCCACCTGTCATAGGTCTAGGCATCATCAGTTGGGCCAGAAAGTAGATTTAGAAGTGGAGCTCATTCTGGGTGTGCCCATTTTAAAACTGACCCAAGCCATTAATCCATAGGTTGAGTCTAACTCTAATGTAACCTCCATCCCACAGTGGTGTGCAGGCCCCTTTCTCTGCCATGGGAGATTTCACAGGCCCATGTACTACCTCGTGTCATGCTGAAGGGGGGAGGACTGGCCAAGGACTGGGAAGGTCAGTTTCTGGTGTTTCCCAAACACGGTTGAGACAAAAGTAGCAACAGAGTGTCTCAGGAACTTGGACATGGTGTCAAATAGTCCAACTTCAGGCTTAGATCAATTTAAGATAAAAGGGCAACATTTTTCAAATAATATATATTTCGAAGTAGACTGTGTGTGCGCACATGTGTACCTAAAGCAGTGACTGCACATCCGAATTACCTGGGCACTTTTAAAAAATGCTTACTTAATGGTTAAAATGGAAATTCCCGTGTTATGTATATTTTGCCACAACTTTAAAATCCTTATTTGTGGGCCCACCTCTGGGGGTTCTGCTTCCGTAGGACTGAGGTGAGGTCCAGAGATCACAACCCAGATGATCTCTGGAGAATCAAGAGATGGAATTCAGGAGATTCTCTAAATTCCCTGAAACTCTATGAAACATATACACACTTATTTTTTCTAGAGAAGTCTATAGTCTTCATTAGTTACTCAAAGAAGTTTATAACCCATAAAATGTTAAGGACTGTTCCTTTAAGACCAGGCAGCTTTAAGGGAGACCTTTAAGACCAGGTCTCCCAGGAGGCACACCAATGGATAGAAGGAAATTGTCGCTGCAATCAGGGCAATAAGACAAAAGATCTAGAAGACTAAAAGAAAAACCATGACCAGAAGAACACCCAAACCTTGTACTCTTCAGTTTTCTTACAGCGTAGCACAATGTTGCATTAATATAGTCATTGAATGGATGAATGAATTATTTACATTTAAACTATTTAGAACCTGGTTAGGCCCCAGTGGTAAAACACTCAGACTGGTTTAACACATGCATGCCCATGTTAACTTTGCTCATTTCAAAAGCAAAGTCAAATAAGAGACTTGAGGAGGGCTGGCATTGATTATCTAATTTTAAGACTGCATTCTTTTGAGGACAGTTATGGCTCATTAGAATATAGGCATGTCCTTTATTGTGATGGGTTGTAAAGTGATATATTAAGTGACATGTCTTTGCCCTAGTTCCCTCTCATCCCACTTGCTAATGAGAATTCTATCTTTGACAGCTCAGGTTGGGCGCTTCCTTTCCTTGTAAGGGAGATTCTGAGTCGGCCAGCTCATCTCCTGACTTTCCGTTGGGTAAAATCAGAACAGCAGGTGGAAGTTGTGGGAAAATTGCAATGAGTGAGATAGGTTTATTTACATTTGGATGAGGGAGGTATAACTCACATGAAAACAAAACAAAATGAATATGAGAGGAGACAAGGACTGTCAGGGTTGGGTTGGGCAGACCTTACAACTGCCAGGTCAGGAGTTGAGAGAGCTACTTTGGGAAGTTGCTGAGGAGAAGAAATATTGAAAGTGGAAAAGAATGAGGATTTTAAGAAGTGTTCCCATGGATTATGAATTGGACACCTTTGATATTTTGTGAGACAGCAGCAGAAATCTGAATTCTCTTTAGTAATTTTGGGTACTATACTGTGTGTCTTTAAAGGTGACTATATTGACACTGAATTGCATGGGGTGCTAGGTTCTTTTAAATTTTATTTTTAATTGTGGTAAGAAACATATAATATTTATCATCTTATCCATTTCTAAGAGTACAGTTCAGTAGTGTTAAATATATTCACATTGTGCCCAGCCAGGCATGGCTCAGTGGTTGAGCGTCGACCTAGGATCCAGGCGTTCAGGGTTCAATTCACATGCCCGGGTTGCTGGCTCTATCAATGACTCTCTCATCATTGATGTTTCTATCTCTCTATCCCTCTCCCTTCCTCTCTCTGAAATCAATAAAGATATGTATGTGTGTATATATATTCACATTGTAGTGCAACTAATCTCTAGAACTTTTTTGTCTTGCAAAACTGAAACTCTATACCCATTGAACAGTAACTCCTCATTTCCTCCTATCCATAACCCCGAGCAACCACTATTCTACTTTATGTTTCTATGTATTTGACTTCTTTAGATACCTCATATAAGTAGAATCATACAGTCTTTTTATGACTGGCTTATTTCATTTAACATTCTCGAGTTTCATCCATGTTATAGCATGAGACAGTATTTCCTTCCTTTTTACAGCTGAACAATATTCTATTATATGCACACACAGCGCCCTGGTTTTATTTGGTTACATTAAAAAGAGTTTCCATTTATAACAAGTAGTGAGATATATTAACTTACGTACTCAACTTCTCCATGTCAAGTCCTCAGCTTCTGCCCCAGTGCTCCCAACAATTAAAATGCCATACCATTTATAATTTATTCACCTTTGAAGAGGCCAGTCAGCATATAATAATGGATTAAAATAAATTATTGAAAGTACTCTCATTATAAATATAAAGCTTTGAAAGAAAAAAATATATATATATCAAGTTACCATGCCATCGATGACTTTTCCAAATACTACATGTTTGCCATCCAGCCAGGAGGGCTTGGTCAAGGTGATAAAGAACTGAGAGCCATTGGTATCAGGCCCGGCGTTGGCCATGCTGACCCACCCAATGCCATAATGCTTCAGTTTGAAGTTCTCATCTGGAAATGTCTCACCATAAATGCTTATACCTGGTGAGACAGAGTAAGAAAAAGGAGAATCAACAGGTGCTGTAGGAAAGTCAGTTCTTCAAAGGGAAACATGAGGTTTTAGTAGAATTGGTAAATAGGAGCTGATAAGAGTGAGGAATGGAGAAAAGATGGTAAAACATAAGGCGAAGTGGAGAGCATAAAATTAACTCCTTAAGGACTGACACAAACACATAAACAAAGGCCTTAAATTTGACACAGGATGGCAGGATACCCTCTGGCCTCAAACCAAGGGCCAAACCCTGACCAAGCAGCTCAGTGATTTCACTGTGAAGTGAGAGGGAACTGAAGCGCAGGATGTCACTGTAAAGCCAGAATGAAAGGTAGATGAGGCATCCTCCTGGCTCAGTCTCCGTTCCGAGGCTCAGGGCACTTGTCCTGGGTCACTCCTACCTCAGCATACAACTAGGGCACACTAAGCACACAATATACACCCTTAGCTAATTCTCAGAATAACCCATAGAATAGATATTCTCAACCCTGGTTTGCAATGAGAAACGCAGGTTACAAAACTTGAAAACAGCAGAACAGAACTTGGCCATCTGGCTTTCTGACTCCAAAGCAGATGTTCTTTGCTGCCTCAGCACTAAGAGCAATGGTAGCCAGCCTGGAAGTCATTAGGCACGATGACATCAGGGCTTGTCAAAATACAGTGTGATGGCAATTGGGATCCAACCTTGAACAGAAGAACGAAACGCAGGCATATGGACTGGAGTTCTGGCAAAGCAGCAGGTAGAGCAGAACACATTTTCCCCATAAAACAGCAGTGTAGACCATGAGAAGTATATGCTCCCTCCTCTGACACCTTGAGTGCCTGTCATGTTCACCTCCTCCCCTTCTGCAGGGTTCCTTATCCATCCATTGCCAACCTGAAAATCCTGGCTCAGTTAGAAGGACCAGGAGTGGATATCAAAGGCAAGCAATGTATGGCTGGTTGGTCAGTGACATGTGAGGCGACCTGGCAGGAAAGCTCTGCCCACAGAGGAGTCATATGCTAAATTAAGTGGCCCACAAGGTCCTACCTCCAAAACTCAGAGAATTTTAACTCAAAACACATGTGCACACACTTGAGCATGTGCGCACGAACATGCGTGTGTACACACACACGCACACACACACACACACACACACACTGGGCAGGGAAGGCAGAGAGAGAGAAATGTAGAAAAGGGAACACAGTAAACCTCAGTCACCATTCCTGCCTGGCCCAAGGGCAGGACAGTGAGATGTCAGTCCCAAGGGGACCGGTCCTGTAGCTGCAGGTGTTTCTAGTGAGGCCCAGTTCTGCAGCAGCTGGGATTGCTTCCCTGCTCATCCTCACCAACCCCATTTCCCCAAGTAACCTGCTCCATGCTACATCCCCACAGCCTGCAGCATTTTTACAAGGACTCAAAGTAATCTTCCTGAAGTGCCTGACAAATCCAAGCATTTAATGGTAGTCATTTTGTTATAAATAAACCATTGCAATAAGCATAAAATTAGCAATAGTGCTAGAAAATGGACTAGGTTTCTTTAAAAAGTTAGCAATGTAATATCCACCAAAACTAGTATTTACTATTTTAAAAATCTTAAGCCTGAGATAAACTTATATTCTGTGTAGTTATATACACCATGTGTGTTCAGGAAAAGAACTCGCTACATTTCTACGGAAAAATAGTCCAGGTTGCTGAGTAGCTGGAATCCTCAGTAGGAAACAAGCTCAGGGAGATTCAAAACTCTATAAATTTATTTGTACTTTACAGAACTCTAACTTTGCTTATAAAAAATAATTTATATTATAATTTTGACAACTCATCTATTAATTTTTATTATTTAAAAACCCAACAATTAAAAAAAAGAATTTTGAATGAAGGGGATAAATTCACCTGCAATCATGCACCTAAGTACCAGTCTCATCATTCCAGAATGATGTCCCCAGTCCTCCACCAACATCCAATTTGTAGCTAGCTGCCATCAGAACACACAGTGTTATATTCTGCCTTCCCTTCCGATGACAGACAGCTTCCTGTACTGCTACATGCTAGTAGTCTAGAATTTTAATAACTGCACAACAGTCTACTAAATGAATGTGTTTCCACTATGGAAACATAATGAACACCAAAGTAATATTGTTTAAAATTAGGAAGCCTCACTCATTCATGTCTACCAAGATTGGCCCCCAAAACTCTACCTTCCTAAAGAATTAGTTTGGTGGTTTTTATGACTTTGTTCCTTAAATCTCGGAACTCAATATACTGGCTTAATTTTAGGTTTCAGTTTAAGTGGGAAAGGAAAACTGCGAAAGGCAATGTTACCGCCAGTGCCGTCTCCGTTGGTGAAGTCTCCTCCTTGAATCATGAAATCTTTGATGACTCGATGAAATTTGCTTCCTTTATATCCATATCCTTTCTAAAGAGATTATGTCAAATGAATATACAAGTAGTTATAGCCCATTATGAAAGATAAACCCCAGTGTTTATCTGGAAATGACAAAATGAGAAAATTATACAAAATACCTACAGAACTCGATTAGGTCCCTGCCATGATTTACTGTTAGAAATATACCGTTAACTGACCAAATCAATAAATATAAATAAGCAAACTGTGGAAGTATTAATGTGAATAAGAAGAGAGCATTTTCACTTGATGATTGTTTCCTGATTTCTAGAAGCCTAAGGCTACTGAGGGTCTGAAGAACACAGATTTTATACAAAAATGAATATTATAAGATGTCTCAGGTCAACCTGACCTACTAATTTAACACTTTTTCCCCCAGAAGACATCTTTATCTTGCCTCAAGAGAAGGAAGATCCAACTTGTGCACCAAAAAGAGATAAAACTGAGACATACCTCCCCTGTTGCCAAAGCAACAAAATTGTCCACGGTCTTGGGCACAACTTTTCCAAAGAGGCCAATCACAATTCTGCCAACGTCTTTTTCTCCAATCCTCACATCAAAGAAAACCTGCATGTGGTTGAAAGACAGAGAGGAAGGTTATGTGGAAAAGCCACATATACAAGGTAAGTGAAAATGGAAATCTGTGAATTGATCCACACACGAAAGCCCTGCCCACCAGTATTTTACAAAGGGGTCGTGAGGGAGCATGATATAAGTTAAAGGAATTCTAATTCTATTCTGTGGGCGCATTTTGCTCACAAATATTCATTCAACAAACATTTATTGAGCACAGCCTATGGGCCAGACACTGTAGTAGGTACTAGGTTTAAAGTTTGACTCAATACTGTCACTGTGGGCCAGTCAAGTCTTCAAAAATTCCACTTCCTCACGCACCCAGACAAGCACTGCTGCTCTTTCCCATTTCCCAGTTTGTGGGTGAAGGTTAGAGAAGAAACTGTTTATCTTCTAAAATGTAATGCTCTCTAATCTTGGAAGAAGAAAAAAATGGTGAGGAGATAAATAGGCTAGCCATCCAGATTTATTTTTTTGTAATTTCAAACAGTGCCACATTCCCACTGAGTTCTCAATAGACATCTAGGGTCCAGGGGACTGCAAAAGACCATCAGAACGCACAGCAGTCTCCAAGAGGCCTGCCCCTCACTCCCAAGCACAGTAAGGCACCAGGTCCCCATCCTTGGCCAATGGATAGCAAACATTATACTTGGGTCCTGACAAAACCTTTTACCGTGTAAACAAAGATGCTGAATTCAGTTGTCATGTTACACAAGTAACATGTGCTCTTTTTCTATCACAACATTTTAGGGCAGAAGAAAAAACACATACCCAGAAGAGAGTGTGAGTCACTTTATTACAGATAAACTTTAGAAGTTCTCTTCGACTTTTTAAAAAAACACTTTTCATCTGAAATGAAGTTATATACATTTTGCTTCGCAAATCACTGTGTGGAGATGATTCTGAGACGGAACGCCTGAAAAGGCCATGGAGTCGAAGGGCATTCTATTAGTGAGTTTAGATTATATGAACCAATTTAATGTTTGAATGGGTAAAAAAAGACATTCAAAAGATGGCTTTAAAAAACATAAGAAGGGTTGTCAAAGAAAAAGATGTTTTACAGTTTAGAAAAATCATGAAGTAAAGACTGTCCACTTTCAGTTCAAGACGAGAGCTTCTGCCGGTACATCAGCACAGCTGTCACAGGTGATGTGACATTTAGTGTTCCGTGTGGCGTTTTACAATTTTTACATGGCCAAAGCAGCAAAAACTGTGTTATTATTTATCCAGTAGGACTATATAGAATGCATGAAAGACCTTGATATGAGGCAGTGCCATAGAGGAGAGGAATACAACGTGGCTGTGTTCACACACTCGAGCCTGGGCCTGCAGAGCTGGTTTCTCCACAGCGAATTCCAAGCCAAGGAGTAAATCCTATAACCAGCAATAGTGAAACAGCACTGGAAAAAGAATCAGGGATGGCATTTTAAAGAAACAGTGTATAAGAAACTAGAAAACCTGCCAGACTTTTAACAAAAAGAAGAGCAAATAAAGCCCATGAATGTTTAGAAAGCAAAGATGATAAAATTTGGGGAGCATGAGAAGGCGAAGTGCCTCTCACCCAGCATAACTAAAAAAAAATCCTATTTTCTTAGATGCAGCCTAGCATGTATATTAATACAATCCCCTCTCCCCCCAAACCACAGTACCCTTTAACTTCATGAGTGATGGATAGCAAGAAAACATAGCAGAGTTTCCCAACTCTAATGGAAATGGTCAAATCTTATTTAGTCCACAAGTATTTATGAAAAATCTATGTAAAAGGCAATGTGAAGTTACAAGCTACACAAGAGGGCCCCTATCCTAAGGTAGCTTAGATCAAGAGATGAAACAAGTAAAGAGATAACCACAGTACTAGGCAGCATATGACAAGTGCCCAAGAAGGCTGCATCCCCAGGTGGGGGGGGAGAAGGGCTGCAGGAAGGCATCCTGGAGAAGGTATAGACGGAAGGGAGCAGCCTCCAGGGACAAGAATGGGCCCAGCCCCTACTTGGCAGAGCTCTTCTGGAACCAAAGACCCCAGGCAGGAAATGTGGTCTGTGTGCAGAGAAGTAGTGTAGCCCTTCTGACCATGCCCGCTGGGAAGGGAGACCCTCACCAGTTCCAGAAGGCAGAAGAAGGGTTTGGGGAGGCACAGAGAGGAGACTTTGGGAATATTATACAAGTTGGGGGGGTATCTAGGGGCTCTTAGACCAGCTCAGGAACGAGGCACTGTGGCCTGCACTGGGGTGGCGGCTGAGAGAATGTAAGGACAGAGTAGAGGGGAGAGGCATTGAAATCACGGGGGAGAACTGGGAGGAAGGGAAGGAAGAAAACAAGCATGACCAAGTCAGTGGTGTCTCATGTGCTTTACCTGCATGTCTTATGTAATTAATCCTTACTACATCTTTTCAGGGAGAGGCAGGGACTATTCTCACAGGTTTTCAAGGAAGAGAAGTGAGGATTAGGGAGGTTAAGTGATTGACAGAGATTTCCCCACCAGGAGTGAGAAAGCCAAAATTTCAAAGTGAGGCTGCATCCAATTAGACTGCAATTTCTCATTAATAAGGCTCTCTCAATCCAGGCAGGGAACCTCTAAAGGGTAGAAAAGGTGTTTTTAGATCCCCAGGGGCCAGCATACTGTCAGCACAAGTTGAGGCTCAAAAAATGCTAAACAGCTCAATGCCCGGTGATATTAAGTGAGAAACAGGACATACACACCTAGCCGGAGTGAGGGTGGGCTCAGTGTGGAAGCCAGGCAAACTCTCCTACTTTACACTTTCTTGCCCCAAGATCATCTCTGCCTTTGCTGTGTGCCCTTGGGAACAGGCCCTGTGCTCAAAAAGGGGTGGGGGGCTGTAAAGCCCCTACTCTCATGGAGTTTACAGTCCCACAGAACAAAAACAACATTACAGAAGTAGCTGTAATATAATGGGAAGTTGGGTTTTATGAGAGGACAAGTACAGATGAAGTACAGTTAGAGGTGGTGATTATCTGTGGGGTTCAGGGCAGGCTTCCTGGAGAAGTTGGTACTTGGATCCCACATTGCACTTCAGGAGCGGGCACCTCACTCACTCCTTGTTTTCCCTCGAAGCTGCCCTTGGAGGTGATCTGAAAATTATGGGGCACTAGAGACAAGGAGAGGTAGGGGAAGAGTGAAGAGACACTCAAGTAGCCTGACCCAAACCCCTGTAGGGTTAATCCTGTTTCCATTTTCAAGGTAAAATGAGCTGTGATGTCACGGAAACCCAGCTCCTCCACTAACTGGCTCTGAGCTCTTGTTCCTTGTCTGTAAAACAGATGATTTCTTTCAGGTCTGGGCTGCTACAGAGGGATTAATAACACAAATAACTCTAACAATTGACCTCTTAAATCAGGAACTTAAATCAGACCTAAGCACTTTACCTGCTTTATCACATCTAATGTGCAAAACTCTCGTGAGTAGGTATTATTTCCATCTCCATTGTACAAAGGAGGAACCAGAGCCTGAGACATCAGATAACTTGCCCAAGATCAAGATCACCCAGCCTTGCTCTCATGGCCACTCCACGCTGTAGAAAGTGCCAGCAGGCTGTGAAGAATACAGCTGGAAAGGGGGCAGCGTTATTTTCTACACTCTAGGTGCCTGACTACATAGAACCCACGGCTCTGCTGGAAAATGCAGGGCTGCAAGTGCCAATTCAGTGGATTTTGAGTCAAATGAGCCAGAGCCCCCACCTGAGCCTCTTTGGCTGGGCAGGAAGCTGGGACAGTGGCCTGACAGCAGGACTCATGGACCAGGTGAGTGCCATTAAAGGGCCACCCTGCACTTCACACCTCATTTACGGATTCCTATTTTTAGAAATCAGAGGAAAAGGAAAAGACTGCTAGGGAAAAGAAAACACTAGAGCAGTGGCCAATTAATCTACATTTCCACACTCAGAGAAATAATTTTTAATGTCTCCTTTTTGTTGTTTAAAAAAGCTCACTGAATGAGTAATTAATTCAACAGAGTGGAGTCTGTAGAAAACTTGCCTACATAATCCCAGAGTAGAACACATGGAAACTCCTCAGTGACAGCACCTTAAAGCAGGGACTGAGATGCTTCAATGCTTCCCTCCTGCAGCCAACATCGCCCTCTTCTCTTGGCTTCCTCCCTCTTCTAAAGGTTCCCAACCCAGGCTGCACACCCCCAGAGATGGTGATTGACTTGCTCTCCGGTAGGTCTCTGCATTGGTAGGTTTAGAACTTCCCAGTTGAAGCTTGTTCCCAAATATTGCAGGTGACATCCTCACACTAAGAATTCTTCATTGTTTATCTGAAATTCCCATCTAACTGGGGCCCGGTATTGCATCTGGCAATCCTAATCCCTTTTCCCCACCCCCTATCTAAACTGTCAACCTATTTCAAGTCCCATGCCCCCCACTTCCCCTATTGCCACCCTAATCCAATCACCGCCATCTAGCCTCTGGCATGGAGCCCAACATGACCTCCCAGTTCACTCCCCCAAGCGCCCACAGTAATTGTTTAAAAGTGTATATGAGATCCTGTCAAACCCGTGCTTAAAACCCTCCAGCAGCAATAACTGCACTTAGGATAAAACCTCAAATTATAAGAGTAATTGCCTCAAAACCCACACTCCTAATTGTGACCTCTGAGGCCCTGCATGATCTTGCTGCCGCTCAGCCCCCAAACGCATTTCAAGCCATTCCCCTCCCTCTCATCCCTGCACTGAAGCCACACTGTCCCAGGCAGCCAGTCCTCTTAGTGGCTTTCCTGTCTGGAGGCCTTGGACCATGCACTAGGTTTGCCTCCTTAAGTTTTTGCCAGGCTAGTTTTTCTTACCATTCAGGTCATTTTAAACGTCACCCATTTTAAATGTCTATATTAAGGTTTATTTCCTTCATCATTTCATAGCTTCATGAATTTTATGATTATGGCTGAATCCTAAGAGACCCTAATATATCTGCAGGCTGAAAGAAGCCCCCTCCCCCTCCTTCAGCTCTGTGGCCTGCACCAGCTATTTCCCAAAACGAGGCAAGTCCAAAAGACCAAGGGGCTGGGAGTAGAAGCAGTGCTCAAAATGATCAGGCTAAGTGTATCTCCCCAGGCAGCCTCCCGTGGCCTCGGGGTTCACTCGGGCTACAGCAGATGCTGGGCTCCACCCCCCCTCCCAGCCCCTTCGACCCCCCCTTCTGGGTGGGGTCAGTGGTGAATGCAAGCATTCTCCTCGTTCCTCAGCACCGTTTCCACTCTGGGACGCCAGGCTGGTTGGTAAGACCACTTGGGCTGCCCCTCCTTCCAGATTCCAAGGCGCTGCTGCCAGTAAGTTTTTCTAGCAGTGGCAATTAGCAACTAGCCCAAGCACCCCTCCCTCTTCCCTCCGTCTCTCTCCCGGCACCCTGCCGTTACCTCCCAACCTTGGGTGAATATGCTGGGGGGCGGGGGGCTGGGGGGGGGGACTGCAGCCGAAAGGGCAGTCCATGGCAGATTTTCTCCCCCAGATCGAGACAAAAAGGCTGGTCTCAGTCATCGGGGTGCCGCCGGTGCCTGCCACCAACACCATCCCAAGTCCAGGGTGTGCCCACCAGTCTGGCGTCTAAAAGCGCACCTCTCCCTCGCAGGGGAGGGCCTGGCTGCTAAATAGAGGGGAGCCCCTCCTCGAGCACGGCCTGTGGGGACTGGACCTGGGCCCTTGCGCGCTGGGCGACATCCGCGGGCGGGCGGCCCAGCTGCAGCCCGGGGCTCGGAGCGCGTCTCCCCAGGTCCCCGTCCCTCCCGCGCTCTTCCTGCTGCTGGTCCCCAGTCCCCGCCACGCCGAAGGAAGTTCCCGGGCGGTCTCCTTCCAGGAGAAAGTGTCCCCGGTTCCGGAAGTTTCTCCTAACCCCTGGGCTGGTCACCTCGGACCACGGACCTGGGAGATGAACTTCAAACCACCCGCGGCGGGGGTGCGCTGGGACGCGGGCCATCGGGCCCCCGCAGGTCCCCCTGGAGAACGCGCAGCCCCGCGGCCACCGCGGGCGCAGGCGGCCCCTCTCACCAGCCCCGCCGCCGCCTCCCGGCTCCCCCACCCGGAGGTCCCAGTCCCCAAAGCTCCTCCATCCCTCCCGGCAGGAGGGGACAGGGCACCCTCTGCTCCGTCACCTTGGCCGTCACCGTGGGGCCCCGCTTGCGCACGCCCGAGGACCCCGAAGAAAGCACGAGCAAGCCAAGCCCCAGGCACAGCACCAGAGGCAGCAGCCTCCGGGAACCTGAACCCATGGCGAACGCTGGCGGCGGCGGCTCGGGGCTTCTGCGGGCTGCGGACCGGCGGCGGGACTCCCGGTGGCTGCGCCTGCGCGCTCCCGGTTGGGGGGTGGGGAGGGTTAGGGATGGGACGGGGCGGGACGGGAAGGACCGGAACACGGGGCTCGCCCCGCCCAAGGTCGGCGCAGCGACCGAGCTGGGGGCGCGGAGGCTCGCGGCGGAGGGCGCGGCCGCGGCGCGGGGGGCCGGAGCTAGTCCCGGCGGCTGCGCGGGCGCGCGCCCGGGAGGCGGGCCGGGCGGAGTCCCGCGGCTGGGCGCGCCCGGGCTCTGCGGGGATGGACGGCGTGGGCGCGAGGTCAGCCCGGGAAAGCCCAGGGCGCCCGGGCTCGGGTTCGCGTGGCCGTTTGCGCCCCGCCGGGCCGGGGAGCTGCGCCCAGGAGCCCGGGTCGTGGGCCTCGGGTGCCTCAGAGCAGGCCCCGCGGCAGCTGCGGGTGCCGGTGCTGCGCAGAGCCCGCAGCTAAGTGCGGGGCGGCGCGCGAACTGCGGGACCCGCAGACGGGTTGACCGGGTTGCACATGATGAATGACCTCTCGTGGCGGTGATTCAATCTGGGGATATAGTTTTTACAAATTTCAGAATAATGTGTAGGAAGATTATGTAATGGCACGGGAATGCAGAAATCACACAGAAATTCTGATCTCAACTGTGAAAATAAAGGACTTTTTTAAATGGAAAGAAATGCACCAAAACATTTACAGTAGCTATGGTGATAGAATTATGGATTTTTGTTTTCGTTGTAATTTTCTGGTTTCTAAGATATAAGTATTTTATAGTTCTTTGTAATTTTCTGGTTTCTAAGATATAAGTATTTTATAATCAAGTATTTTAAAAAAATTTTTATTGATTAATTGAGAGAGAGAGAGATTGATTTATTGTTCCCCTTATTGATGCATTCATTGGTTGCTTTCTTGTATGTGGCCTGATGGGGATTGGAACTGCAACCTTGGCTTATGGGGAGGGCTCTAACCAACTGAGCTACCCAGCCAGGGCTCAAAACTTTTATAATCAAGAAAATGTAACTATCTTATAATCAAGAAAATGTTATTTTAAAATAATGCTATTTTGCCCTAGCCTGGTGGTTCAGTGGGTTAGAGCATCCTTCCCTACACCAAAGGTTGTGGGTTCCAGTTAGATTCTGGTCAGGGCACATACCTAGATTGTGGGTTTTATCCCCTGTTGGGCACATACTGGAGGCAACCAATCAGTTTCTCTCTCTTTCTCCCTCCCTTCCTCTCTCTCTAAAAATCAAAGAAAACATATCCTCGAGGGAGGATTTAAAAAACCCAGCCTCAATACTTTTTAAATTAGGACTTCGAAACTTTTTTATTTTAGAATAATAGCTCCAAAAATTAACTGCAAGTTAGTAATAGTACTCTCTTGGTTTTCTTAGGAGCTGGTGTCATGACTTTCATGCCAAGATTTTTCTCAGGTAAGCAGATAGGATTTTTATGTGCAACTAAGAGTAGATCTAAAATTACGTTGGGACTAATATATATGCAAAAGGAGTAACCTCAACTTTTGAGGGGTGGACAGAACACTTCTGAATTATTTTGATAGTTCAGTCCAGTGAAGGATCTAATGTCTATCTTCATCACCCCCAACCCCAACAAAGAAAGAGTCCCCCTTTTGTAGCAAGCTAAGGATATCAGAGCCCTTATCCCACTGAGTGATTCTGTGTATTTACCTGTATTTGTTATTGTAATTGTTTTGTCTGTTTCCTATCAGAGTTCAATAATAACTCTAAGAGCTGTTTATTCCTTTTGATGATCTAGATTTAGTAAAATGCTTGATATATAGTAATTTCTAGATAAATATTTGTTAAATGAATGCAAATACCTGTCTAACTAATTTTTAAAAATTTTTTCATTGGGAAGATTGATAAAAATGAATGGAAGTGCACAAAATATACATATCAGTGAATTATCACAAACACAACTAGAAGCCACCCCCCTTAAGAAATGAACTATTTGTCAGCTCTTTAGGAACTTCTCTTGTACCACCTCTCAATTACTAACACTTTTTTCCCCCCCAAATTAACCACAATCATGAATTCTTACACTGTGGTTTACTTTTAACTGTATATGAGTGGAATCTTATAGTATGCTATATTCTTTTGCTCAAATATATGCTTGTGAAATTCATGGGGGATTTTTGTGGGTAACTCTTGGTGCATCTTTTTCTTTTTTCCATAAGAATATCCAATTGTCCCAGCACAATCTTCTCACTGCTCTGTGATGGTTCTTGTTTTGTGGGAAAAGTATCCATATATGTGTGGGTCTGTGGGCCCTCTACCTTGTAACACTGGTTTATTTGTCTATTTTTGTGCCAACACCACATTGTCTTAATGAAAATAGCTTTATAATAAGTCTTCATATTTAAAGGTACAGGTCCTCTGACTTTGTTCAACAGATTATTGGCTGTTCTTGACCTTCTGTATAAACTTGAGAAGCAGCTTGTTACTTTCCATAAATTGGGATTTTGATTAGCATTGCACTGTATCTATAGATTATTTTGGAAAGAAAGCATATTTGTGATATTGAGTCTTCCAATTCATGAACATGGAATATTCCTCCATTTATTTTGGTTTTCTTTAATTTCTCTCAAAATTTTATAGTTATCTGCCTAAAGGCTTTACACATATTTTGTTAGAGTGATTTCAAGGTGTTTTTCAATGCTTTTATAAATTATACTTTTTTAAACATTCATTTTACTGTTTATTTTAGTAAAATTGATTTTACTAAATTAATCTTGAATGTATAAACTTTGTTAAAAATGTATTCTAATGATTTATCTGTTAAGATTCTTCTGTATAGTTAACTATATCCTTTATGAATAATAAGTTTTATTTCTTCCTTTCTAATCTTTATATCTTTTATTTCTTTTTCTTGCCTTATTGCATTGGTTGGGACCTTTAGTACCAAAGGAAGTGACAATAGTGAGAGTCCTTGTTTTGTGGATTAAATTTTGTCCCCCCCCAAAAAAAAATATGTTGAAGCCCTAAACCTCAGTATCTGTGAATATGGCCCTATTTGGAAATAGGGTCTTTACAAATATAATCAAGTTGAGATGGAGCAGGTGCTCCCTACTTCAGTATGACTTGTATCCTTATAAAAAGAGGATAGACAAAGATACACACAGAAGAAAACACTATGGAAAGACAGACAAAGAGATTGGAGTGATGTGTCCTTAAACCAGAGGATGCCAGAGATTGCTGGCAACCATCAGAAGCTACAAAGAGGAGAGGAAGGATCCTTTCCTAAAGCCTTCAGAGAGAACATGGCCCTGCCAACACCTTGACTTCATACCTCTAGTCTCCAGAACTGTGAGACAATAAATTTCTGTTTTTTTAAGTGGTCCAGTTCATGGTCCTTTGTTTTGATAGCCCTAGGAAACTAATGAACTTGTGTTAGCCCCAATCCCACGGGGAAACCTTCCAATATTTCACACATTACAGAGTATGTGTGATGAGACAACATACTCTGTATTATCTCATTCTTTTAAAATGTGTAGAAACTTGTTTTATGACATTGGACCTGATCAGTGTTGGAATTCTGCCATGTTAGATTCAGTATTCTGTGTATTCTGTTAGATCAAGTTTGTCAATCATACATTTCATAGCTCTATTCTTATTGAATCTTTACTGGCTCACTATGAGATACTGAGAGAAGCATGTTAAAATCTCTTGTTGTGGCTATAGGTTGTCTATTTTTCCTTGTCAGTGTGTGAATTTTTGTATTTAAAATCTAATATTATTTTTCAGTGAATTGAATTGTTATTATGAAGTGTCATTTTTTGGTAGTGCTTTTTATCTTAAAGTCTGATACTACTATAACTTACAATCTTTCTTTTTGTACTGAATGCATGGTTTATTTTTTTCTATGATTCTACTTTCAGTCTTTCTGTCCTTATGTTTTTAAATTTTTTTTAAGTTATCAATTACTGACATACAATATTACATTGGTTTTAGGTGTACGACATAGTGATTAGACATTTAAGTAACTTACAAAGTGATGACCTAATAAACCCAGTACTCATCTTGTCCTTATGTTTTAATATGTCTCTTGCAAATAGCATAAATTGGTTTTTAATAAAGTTTGATCATCTTAATCGTAAATAGAATATGTAGCCTTTTACATTTATATATTTACTTACATGTTTGGATTTAAATCTGATACCTTAATATTCTCTTTCTGTTGGTACCCTGTGTTATGTTCCTCTCTCATTTCTTACCTTACTTTGATCTGATGTAACAGATTTTCGTAGTCTGCATTCCTCCTCTACTAATGTGATAATTACACATTTCTTGTTCCTCTTTCAGGAATTATATTAAATAAAGGTCACAGCATGATTCTTAATATTTCAAAGCCTGATGTTACCTGCTCCTTTTACTGCCTTTCCAGATAATTACAAAACCTCAGGACACTACCTCAATTTGCCCTCTCTGGAATGTTATGCAGTGTTGTCATGCATTTTATTTAGCCCCCAACACATAATCATTATTGCCCAATTTATCCACATATTTACAGTATCATTGCCCTTCAATACTCCCTGTATTTCTGACTTTATACCTGAGATCATTTTCCTCCTGCCTGAAGAACTCCATTTAGCATTTCCTTAAGTGTTAGTCTGCTGGTACAAAATTATTTTATTTCTGTTTCTCTGAAAATGTCATTCTTGATGAATACTTTTACCCAGTGTAAAATTATTTTCTTTTATCAGTGTGATATGACATTTCTTTTCACTTCTAGCTTCTATTATTTCTATTCAGAAATCTATTAGTCTAATTATTACTCCATTGAGGGTAATCTGTCTTTTATTAGTTTGGAGTATTTTAATATTTTTTCTCTATATTTGGTTTGTTAAGCAGGTTTATTAGAACTTGCTTAAGTGTGTACCTCTATTTACTCATCCTGCTTGGGATTCGTCGGGCTTCTTGACTCTGTGATTGATACCTTTTACCAATTTTGGAAAAGTCTCAGTTATTAACTCTTCAAAAGTCACTTAAAATTAGTCTCACTACCTGGTTCAGTTACTTTCATTTGTGTGTATTCTGGTATAGTCTCTTGCACATGGTTTAAAAAAAGATTTGAAATGATATAATCATAATGTAAAATTGTGCAATTAAAATTAGTGATGAAATATAAAACTAAATATTAAATGTATGCATTATGTATTACATGTATGGAAATATATTGGAAACGTGAATTATAAAAAGGTTTAGGTAATCTATTAGCAGTTGTCTTGTATCATATCAAAGCAAACAAGGGAGGTATAATATTTTAGTACCTTGCTTCTTTTGTTGTAGTTTCATTACGAAGAAAGACTTTTGTTTATTAATGATTTATGAGCATTAGAGGGTAGAGTTTTATCATATTTAATTCCCCCCTAGTTATCGGAGCAAGTTTTGTATTTCTGCTACTTATAAAATAATCTTGGCTCTCAAAGCTACATTTCAGTGTCTTTCAAAACCCTTGATTTTTGTTTGGTTCAGTTAACTTTTTCCCTCATTTATGTAAATAACATCTTAGTTGAATCAAATATTCCCTTCCCCTCGAACTATAATGTAACTAGCACAAATACTTTTCTTAAATCAAGTTCATGGTTAGCAAATAAATGCCCACAGCTTTTATTCATTATGAGCTATTTGAATGGTGACTTTTTGCCTGGGAAATTTCTTTTAAGTATTCGGATGTGGAAAGCGTGCAGTAACTTAGAGCATCAGGAGGCACTTAGAGCTAGGACTTGGGATGGGTTTGAAATTAGTGGGACTTTCATACTGTCCTTGTCTTTAATATGCATAGCAAGATTTTCTGGAGCTAGTCACTTACCCAAATATTCTCTCCTTCATGGGATGCCCCTGTGAAACTTTCAGTGACAAAATCTTTAAGGAATTGAAAACTAATCTTGATTTTATTTGCCCACCTGGACAAAACTGGCCCACTCTCTTAATGACAGATGATGGCCCTGTTCTCACCCTCCCTGGGCTCTTTCACCAGAATAGAAGCAGTTGCACTGACATTTGTTGACACTCACGCTGGGCACTGGGGTATAAAAAGGAAGGTGTGAATATGCGTGGTTCCTGTCCTCAAGGAGATTCTAAGGCAGGATGTGTACAAGAAAAAGGTTTAAGCTATGTACAATAACATTTGTTGCATCTGAGTCAGTGGCCAGAGAGCATGGCCTGGGAGATTCAGCTCACTGAGAAAGATTCCAGAAGAATCTAACCGTCATTGAGCTCCTAGTACATACAAGGCACCTTGCATACAATATTCCCTTTACCCCTGTGAGGCAGGTATTGTTAGAGACAGATAAACTGAGGAATGGAAGCTCATCTGAAATTTTATCATGCATGTTTCTGTGAAGTTCAAGTATGATAGAAACATCACAAATAGCTAACAAACTGAGTGGTCGAAATGGTTAATTTAGTGACCGTGGAAGCATAGGTGGATTTGAGTATGCTAATTGGGAAGTGATGAGAAGTGGCCAGTAAGTGCACTGTTCTTGCAGAGTGAAATAGGAGATTAATTAAACATTGGTTATATTCCAAAAGTTAGGGGAAAATCTATGCCAGGGAACTAAACCTGGTTCTATGGGACGCTGATGGTTCCCACTTCATGCTGCATTGATCTGAGCGCTGGCTGTGTCTACCTTAACAGTTGAGACAACCTTTTTAAAAAATTGTTTGGAGACAATATGTTATTAAATTGCTCTGCATTTCCATGTTCTCTCCTCGTCACTGTTAGTTACTATTCACCAAGGCTGCCAAGTTTTAAACAGCCTTGGTATAAATGTTTGTTTCTAAACCTTTGCTGATAGATGTGTTTTATCTAGCAGTTATGGACTCCGTGAACATGCAGCACTAAACCACAAAGAGAAACTCAAGAGATTTATAAGCATAAGAAAGGCCCTCACCAGAGACAGTTGAAATAATAAATCCAAAATCAAAGGAACATTTGTGAAGTTACTAGGAGCGTATTTATCTACTTCAAACATGTTTTGTGGGACTGAATCATACTATATATTATGCTTAATTTAAAAGGCAAAATGCAAATTGATTCTCATTTATTGGTAATGACTTCTCATTGTGTTTAAGGAAACCCTACTGTTGTAGAAGAGAGAAATTCCACTTTAAATACTTATGTAACGTTTGTATTCTTGGTAATAGAAATTTCCTGAATGATTTTTCTTTAAAAATTGGAAATTTGGGAAAGCTCAAATTGTTAGTATTTTTAAGTGACATTAAAAGACTTCCAGCATTACTGTTTTACAAAAACACCCAATTCTGAGTCCAACTGCTGGGAGCAACAATAGTCTAGAGGGCAATTTTTTCTTGGCTGCAACTTGAGATATAATTAGCATCCTCAGAAATAAACATTCCCCTCCCACCAAAAAAAAAAAAGTTGGCCAAGTCAATTGGTGGCATCTATCTCCTCATTAAAACATCATATTGACAAAGTCCATGTGTGACTCTGTTTCAGAAAGTTCCAGGTCTTTTAAACATTGGCATTCTTATCATTTTGTGTATTGGGGGCTGGCCAGCCGGGCTAACAGTGTTTGTGTGGATTTCTCCTTGAGTATCTTTTCTCCATCAGCTGATAAACCAGTTGCTCCTAGGATTTCTGGTCGTGAGCACTGCTTAGAAAGGAAAGCCAATGGCACATATTTGAAATTGTTACAGAAAACACTCTTTTTTCTTGTTTTGTTTGGTTTTCCTTTTTAAAGCTAAGTCTAAAGGCTCCTGAGCTTTCAGATTGAGATGGTTGTGGCCCTGCAGTGGCAGGCTAACATGCTTTCCTTGGAGAGAAAAGACACGGCTATCATAAATATAACCTGTATTCACTGTCACAGGGCTAATCCGTGGCCATAAAATTAGAGTCAAATATAAGATAAACTGAAAGCCACTGTTTTCATGTCTAGCTATACAAACAAGCTACTGCGTTATTTTAGAAGGGAAAACCAAATTCTTAATTGCTCCTTAAACGTAGCTCTAAGTATGGGCCTATTGTAACAAATATGTTTGAGCATGTATTTTTTTTTTAATAAAAAGGTTAAAATTCAGGAAAATAAAAGGAAGATAAAACTTCAAAGTACTAATTCCCCAAAGTAAATACTGTAAATATTTTGGTGTTTTCTTTTCAGCCTTTTGGTTATCCTGCTCATCTACCTTTGTACTTTACTTTTTCATTGAATTCAATTAACGTAATGCTCTGGGATGTCTTTTATGATAATAAGTAAGTTATTAGTTTAAAACATGTTTTTGGAAGATGGAAGATGATTCACAGAAATGAAAAAGCATTAAATCTTGTCGCTCCTGTAGCAACAACAACAAAAAAATTGTTCAAAAGAAAAGATTTTCAAGTCTTGTAAATTCCACACAGTAGTTTTCTTTCTTTTTAAAAAATGTATCTTTATTGTTGAAGAAATTACTGTAACAATTAAAAATTGAATTTGCAAAGGTATCAGGAAGAAGGTTAAAGAATCCCAGCCAGATGGGGAGGGTCGTGGAGACTCACTCCTGTCTCAGGTTGGCTCTGAATCGCCAGCCTGTTCTCTGGGCCACACCAGCTCCTTGCAAACCTCTGCCCACCTCCTCTGTGCTGCAGCCTACAGCCGGACCCCAGGAATGTGGCAGGGGGCTGGGAAGAAGTGCCCTGCCCCATCTACCCTGCTTCTAGAATCTTTCGATGTCAGAGCAGGAAGGGCTTTAATCCAGCGCCTCTCGCTTAACAGATAAGAATGCTGAGGCCTTGGGGAGTGAAATAACTGCACGCTGGGCTGGCTCTGTGGCCGGTGCAGTCCTCCCTCCCCCAGTCTGAACCGGGAGTGGCCACTTCCCTGCTTCCCAGCTGGTCCGCGCCCCGGGCTGCCAGCGGAGGACTGCCCAGCAGTGGTGGCCACAGTTGGCCTGTTTTCAAACATAAGCCCAGATGGAAGTTTTTAAACAGGCGAGAAGGAGGATTTTTACCTCTCTTTCTACCAAGGGCACATCATAAGCTGATTTGAATGATTCCGAAAAGCCTCTAAGGTTTCCATTCAATGAAGGAATGTGCCAGAGAAACTGGAAAACTACGTTTTCAATAACAGGACCCAATAAAGTCCCTCAAAGCCTGATGTGAATCTTGGAATTCTAGACTCTTGTGGTTTGAAGGGGCTCTATAAAGGTGATATTTTGTTATAAGTGGATGACTTCTAAGGTACAGTTAAAAAAATACCCAGGAGGTTATTAATTCCATCATCAAGAGGTTACTGAAAATGACTGCCTTAAGCTACAGTTATTGCAAAAATAGTTTTTCAAATTTTTCTGATCTTAAAAAAAAAAGTGGGAAATTATTAGTCACTATGATGGTTGTGTTTGCCTTGTTAAAAGGTGGGTGTTGAATGTGGAATTTCTATATAATTACTGAATACTTAATTATATCAGTTCTGAATTTACCTGTGTATGGTAAATTGTTTAATGACCACAAATCCCGTCCGTTCCCCCCCCCCCCCCCCGTGTGTACCCTCTTTTGTAATGTGACTTTCTGTTCATTTTATCCAGAGGTGGTGCTCATTTCTCTACCCCTTGAATTTGGGCTAGCCCTGTTTGTTTTGACCACAGAATGTGGTGGAATGAGGTAGCTTGAGTTCCTAAACCTTGGGCTCAGCTGGCCTCCTAGCACTGCCTTAGCCTCTTGGAGCTCTCAGAGAGATAGACTTATAATGTCTGGCCTGCCTGAGATTGAGAGGCCACATGGGCCAGAATCAGGCACCACAGCCAGCATGTGCAGGAGAACAGCTTGGACCTCTGGCCCAGCCCACCAGCCAGCTCCTTGCAGCAGTCAGTGGGCTTAATGAAAGAATGCTCCAGTCTCCCAGGCTTGGTAGTAGAGAGAAAATCTTATATAGGAAGGGCTGCTTCTCCCTCTCTCCCATCACTACCACCACCCTGGCATGGATCAAAAGACCATCCCCAGGGGAAGCTGCACACACACACACACACACACACACACACCCAAGACTATAAGCTAAGAAGGTGGAACTGAGATTCAAGCCCAGTGTATTGGCTCCAGCGTCTGCACTGTTCACAACTACACTGCTCAGAGAGTCATGCATGGTGGCTCCTAGAAGTGGCTATTAGGAGCTCTCAGTACCAACCATTATAGTGGATTCCCTGCTGCATTAGCTCCTTACCTAACTCCCACCCTGCCTCCCTGGCTAGATACTGTTTTCCCTCCACCATATAGAAACACCCTCCTGTCTAGACTCCTAGAGCCTAAACCCAACGGTGGGAACTTCTTTATCCTAGATGAGGAATGTGGGGAATTCCCAGTCTCTTTAGGGTGTGAAAATATGGTAAATCCCTCACTAAATACCCTTTCTAATTTGCCTCTAGTTTTCTTTCTTGTGTGGAAGAAACTGGAATTCTAGAACTACATTTCCCAAGACACTCTTGTACCAGTCTCCACATGTGACCTCTCTTCCACCAAGAATACATGCTGCTTGGGATTAGGGAGCAGAGGTGGCGAAAGTGAGTGGTGTCTCTGCAGAGAGATCAGGCCTGCCATGTGCAATGAGTGAGACACCTGGAGTTCCTGGTTCAGCTCTGTTGGACAGTCTGGTGTCCAGGGTGTGGCAGATGGCAGTGGCAGGGAAATTTCACTGCAGTAGTTCAGTGGAGTAGTTGCCCATTTCTCCTGGCTGCTTTGAAACTGGCTGAGTAACCAAGACCAGTTCTCTAACCTTTCCAGAAATTCTATCAAATACCTACTACCTTTCAATAAACTCCTCTCTGCTTAAACTAGCTAACATGGATTCTGCTGTCTGCAATCAAAAAACCTGACCAATACTAGCTTTCTGGTCTGCCATAGTAAACATAAGCAGATGTTGCTAACCCTGAAGAACAGAAGCTAAAATGAACCAACAGGGGGAAAAGCAACATGGAGAAATCAAAGAAGACAATAACAAAATAAAACAAAATACCAAAATGATCATTAATATCCTCGGAGAGTTACGAGGAGATACTGCAGTTAGGGAAAAAGTGGTATGGGCCAAAAAACACCAAACAATCCAAAAAAAACCGATAAAAGCCAAGAACTTTCAAAGAAAAAAAAATTTTTTTAGAAATCAAAAGCATAATAGCAGAAATGGTATTGGGACTGGAATTAGAAATGCTGAAAGATAAGCTGAATAAAATTTCCAGAAACAGAGGGAAAAAAGACAAAGGAATGGAAACTAGGAGATTAAAGACAATAAAATTAGATAATTAGTACAGACGTCCTAATAATAGGAGTTTCTTTAAAAGAGAGAGAAAACATAGAAAAAGGAGGGGAAGAAAAAAAAATCTTTAAAAAAATCAAAAAAAATCTTTAAAAACAGTTCCCAAGACTGAAGGAAACGAATCTCCCCTGAATGGGCCCATTAGGTGTCCAGCATCATGAATCAAAAGTGATCTGCACCAAAGCACATCACCTTAAAATTTCAAAACAGGAAGAAAGTTCTACGAGTTTCCAAAAAGGCAACACAAGTCACACTGAAAGGATCAGGCATCAGAATTATTTTAGACTTTTCGACCATATCACTGGAATTTAAAAGACAATGGAGGAACATTCTTTCCAGCCTAGAATTCATTGCCAGCCCAAAGATCAATCAAGTGTAGAACAGAGACATTTTTTAGACATGAAAGTTCTGGAAAAGCTTACCTCCTGCGCACCCTGCCTCAGGAAGCTCCTGGAAGCTGTGCCCACCAAAGCAAGGGAGTAAACACACCAAGAGCAGGGAAGACGCGGTATGTACAGTACCCGGAGCCGGGACGCAGCAGCAGGGTGGCAGGGATCCTCGGCTAACTGGGAGCAGGATGCCAGGGTGAGAGCGGCATGCCCGGTGAGGAGGGAACCAGCCTCGCTGAAGCAGTGTGGCCCAGAGCTAGATTGGTCCTGTGCGCTCCCTTTTCGTCCTCATAAGCCTATTAAAGGCGTTAGCCCACCAAGATAAGGGAGTACACCAAGCGCAAGACCCAGGAAACAGGGAATCTAAACTCAGAGACAGGCAGAGGCGGCCCAGGGTGACAGCCAAGCGTTCTCTGGGAGGATGTCTTAAAAAACCCAAAACTCTGTGTGTGTACTGACAAATTAACTGATGAAACTGGCCTGTAAATGAAATGTTATGAAAGATTTTTGGAAGCTGTAGGAAGAGTTAATAAGAAACTAAGCAAAAAACAAATGAAACACCAAGGCAATTATTAATTTCAGGAAAAACAATATATAACGTTGAATATATTTAACCCAGAATTGTACCATAACGATACTGGGAGAATGGGGAATGCGAAACAGATGGATGGTGGTGTTAGAAAACTAAATCCTCAGCTCTCATAACAGAAAGCCACGTGATAACGTCTAAAAGAGGAAGCCGAGATCGCATCATCTTGTCTAGTGTTACTGTATAGCGTTTAGGAAAGGTGTGTCACGACGTTTGCAACCTCCTTATGGTGCATGCGCGATTATATACGTGCTGCTTGAAACTGTTATAATAAAAAACTGTGCATTGAAACTTATGATCTAGCAAAATGAAGGTGTGTAAATGCTGGAAACAACTGCTCCAAGAGGTACCCTCTGAAGACAGAGACCAGAGGTGCAGGGAGGGTGGGCCAGGGACTGGTGTGTCTTGTGAGATGACTTTTAGTTGTTGCTTTTTGATTTCTAAACTATGAGCATGCCTGTCCCAGACAAAATAAAAATGTGTTTAGAAATTTAAAGGAATAAAAAGGGAACCATGGTCGAATTACATCCTACCACTGCTGGTTACTTGACCGTGGGGAAGTCCTTCCCCCAGAACAGCACGGGGCTCTGAGCTAAGAGGAGCTGCCACCTCTATTTCAAGTCAAAATCGCCGATTCTCCCACCAGACACGGGCTTATTTGTTTATTTAAACTTTATCTTTCTTCATTAAAGGTCCAAAAACGTTTCTGGATTATCGTATTGCATGGAAGAGAAAAGTAAATCTTAATAATGAATTCAGCTGCTTTTTCGCAAACATTTGCACTCGAACTCGAGTTTATCCCGTCACAGCCCACAGCAAGCCTGGCCTTCCCAGACCCCCGTCTCTAACGTGGAAAAAAGTATGGAGCCTGTGGAACAAAATAGCTCAAACGCAGAATCACTTGGGGAGTAATTTGGACGTACATAGTTAAATGAAAAATCTCCAAAGTCATATTCACCAGAATTACATCCAAAAACAACGTTTTATTTAGCAGCTAACTGAGATGAATAGCAGCTTCAGTAGCTCTAAGCAAAGGCTCTATTCATCAAATTTAAGGACACAGGCAAAGGAAATTGATTCATTTCTGGACCTGATTGAGTTTCCACGGTTAGATGCGTCGGAGGGAGACACGGTCTGAATGCCCCGATTCTGTGGTCATTGCCTGCGTGCAATCTGGTCCGGAACACCCGCCCCTGGGTCCCCCAGTCTAGCCAGGCTACCCCATGGAAGAGACTCTAATCGTCATACCACTTCTAGAATAGTGAGATCTTTAAGAAATACCTGTGATCTTTCAGTGGAGGTACAGCTGTCTCTTAGGAGATGCCAGGATGTGTGAAATAGGACACCCATGAAATGTCAGAATACCTTATGAAAGGAAGGGCCCAGCTTGGCCTTGCACTTAGTTGGTCCTCTATCAATGGTTGTTAAATCAATGTTCTCATGTTAAGTTATGTTTGAAACAATTATAAGGTTTATTTTCACCTCCTTCCCGTCATCCTGAGAGTCTGCTTGGAATCCAGAGGCCCTTTTCCTATGGCACGTTCTAGAGTGTAAACTCCCTGAAGGCGGGGACCATGTCTGTCTCAATCACCCCTCACAATGCAAGGCACATAGCAGCTACTCAGGAAACACTTGTTATAGGAGCAGGTTTGGTTCTGGTTTTCTCTTCTCAACACCCAGGAGGCTAGTGCGACGTCAGTATGCTTGGTTCCTTAGTTAACTCAATAACTTGGGTGTGTAAGCCTTGTCCCTGGAGTCAGAAAACACCCTGGTTTGAGCCCAATTTTGACCTGTTGGCTATGGGACTTCAATTTACTTAACCTCTCTGAAAAGGAGGTGATAGTAACACCTTCTTCTCAAGATTTGGATGAGAGGTAAGTGAGATTGTGTGCATGTGTGTGTGCATGTGTACACACATGCACATCTGCCTAGGATATGTATCTGTCTAGGACAGACTCTCGTGCATAAGCACTCAGTACTATTAGATCTTTTCTGCTCACAGCTCAAGTTACTGATGTGTAGAACTTGAAAGTAGTAAAAAATAGGGCTGCAAACTTTTTTTCTTTTTCAGTCCTCACCCAAGGATATGTTTTTATTGATTTTAGAGAGAGAGGAGGGGAGCGAGAGAGAGAAAGAAAAACTTTGGTGTGAGAGAGAAGCATCAATCAGTTGCCTCCCATACGTGCCCTGACCCTGATTCGAACCTGCAGCTTAGGTATGTGCCCTGACCAGGAATCGAACCCACAACCTTCTGGTGTACAGGACAATGCTCCAACCAACTGAGCTACCCTGCCAGGACTGCAAACTATTTTTAATAGTTCAAAGAGGCTAATAGAAGTATAATATTTACTTATAATATTAACTAAAATGCTAAGCTCTTTGGGGAAATGTATCAATTTACTGTATCATGCTAGTCAGCAATCTTTCTTGGTACATACACATCTTAGATTTATTAAAAATGAGAAAATGAACCATTCATGTGCATAACTTAATACATAGAAATTCAAAATGTGGAGTTTATGATGTGTCCTTGGTGACTGGGAACTACAATGGACCCTTGGTTATTCAGAACCACCTACTTTGGGCCTGGAGCACAATCCAGAATTATGATGGGCTTACAGAATTTGGAGGCCTAAAGTGTTCGCTGCTGGACACATTGAGTGTGTTTCATAATAAAACTAAACCAGTTTCACAATAAAAGCACATGTTCTGGCTAGACACAACTATTACAGTTTTGCCTAACAACTGCATAAGTCCAGTTTGTGTTGGAGGATTTTATCGTAAGTTACTAGATGGTGGATGATGAATAATTTTACTACAGGCTTTTACTATTAGAGAGCCAGTGGCATGAAATGACTATGACATTCTAAAGAAAAATAGTTATATTTAAATAGTCCAGATTATTTGTGAAATCCTATAAAACCTTCAACTCTCTTGTATTTTACTCTTTAAAATGTTTTAAGAAATTTCAGCTAGCATACTTTGGGGAGTTAGTATAGAGATATAAAATCAGAGAAGAGTAACAATTTACCAGGCTCATAAATATGCGATATAAATCCTAATGATTTCATCAGACTTCACTTGTTTATTACCAAATTCCCACAGGACTGCTTATGGTATGAAAGAAAGAAACAGAGGGAGGAAGAGAGAGATCTTTTGATATTTTGATAGTATTTGTTAACTCCTTTAATATGTGGATGATTTTTATGTTACTTTGTATTTTTAAGTGAAACGTTTCATTATCCTGATTTGAACTAGACTGAAGCCAAATTGAAATTTGGGAGAGGACATTTTTTAATAACAGGGCAACTAAACATTAAGCCATTGCAATGACCAGATAAGTCCTCTTTATGTTTTCTTAAACTAAAGATGTTTATATTCCCCCTCCCATATTTTTTATCATTACCCTGTTGAAAATATTATGCAAACCTGCTCCAAGGAAGACTGACAGACCATAGGTAACCACATGTCATTTGTGCCTGTGGGACCTATAAAATGAGTCACATTTCCATCACCTGTCTGCAAAGAATTTGTGATGTGTTTCACCTTTCTCCTCTAGGGTCAATTCTATAATGAGACCCGATATTGTAAATTCTTTAAGGTGTTGCCTACTTATTTGGATAAGAACTGTCTACTTTAACTCTTTGCTTGAAACATATAAATTAATTAAAAATAGAATGTTGCGAATACATTTACCGTAACTTGGATCTTACAAAAATATGAAAGGAACTTCTGGATTTTCTTACTGAGTATATATATTTTAATGACTATAACCTCAAAGTAATATCTAGCATTTTATGTCACTGTTCCATGATACAAAAATGTCATAAACAGCATCTCAGTTCGTTCCTATAATAACTCTATCAAGTAGGTGGTACAAATATTATTAGTCTCACTTTACTGATGAGGCAACTGAGGCTCAGAGAAGTTTAAGTAACTTGTTCATAGTGAAATGGCCAATAAGTATTAAAATCAGGACTCCATCTCCGGTCCGCTTACTCCTAGTTCTGTCATTCTTTTTCCTTTAAAAAAAGACAAGAGGTCAAAGTCACATAACATGAAAATTAACAATTTTATTTTTTGTTTGTTTATATCCCTATGATTTATTTATTTTATAACTCGAAGGTTTACCGCCTTCACTCAGTTTGTACCTTTTGATCCCCCGACCCGCCCTCTGGCAACCACCAATCTTTTCTCAGTATCTGTGAGCTTAATTGTGTGGGGATTGTTTTGTTTTTTTCAGATTCTACATTTATGTAGATCATACAGTATCTGTCTTTCTCTGTTTGACTTGTTTCACTCAATATAATGCCCTCAAGTTTCATCCATGTTGTCACAAACGACAGGATCTCCTCCTTTATGGCTGAATAATATTACACAGTGGAATATTTATATATACCACAAAATTAATGATTTTAAAGTGCACAATTGGGCAGCACTTAGTACATTCATCATATTGTGCAACCATCAACTCTATCTAGTTACACAACATTTTCATCACCCCAAATATTAGCTCCTTACCCATGAAGCAGTCACTCCCAAAATGCTCTCTGTCTGCCGGTTTGCCGCGTCTGGAAAGTTCACATAAATGAAGTCACACAATATGTGACCTTCTGTGTCTGGCTTCTTTCACTGTGCGTAGTGTTTTCGGGGTTCATCCACACCGGAGCAGCATCAGTACTTGGTTCCTTTTCACGGATGAGTAATACTGCCTTTTATGAATACACTACAATTTCTCTTTCCATTGATGGATATTTGGATTGTTTCCACTTTTTGGTTTTCGTCAACAGTGCTGCTAAGAACATTTGGACATTTGTTCAAATAATGCTAATTATTGCTAATGGATTTGTGGGTTGCTTTCATTTTGGGGCCATTATGAATAATGCCGCTGCGAGCATTCATGTACAGATTTTTGTGCGGGCATATGTTTTCCATTCTCCTGTGTATGTATCTAGGAGTGGGAATGCTGGGTCATATAATAATTCCGTGATTAACTTTTTGAGGAACTGCCAAACTATTCCACAGCGGCTGCACCATTTCCCAGTCCCATCAGAAATGCATGAAGGTTTAATTCGTCCACATCTTCGCCGACAGTTGTTATTTTTCCTCTGTGCGTTTTCTTAATTAGCCGTCCTGGTGGGTGTGCCGTGGTATCTAACTGTAGTTTTGATTAGCACCCCCGTGGTGACTAATACATGTTGAGTATCTTTTCATGTGCCTGTCGGCCATTTGTGTATCTTCTTTGGAGAAATGTCTGAGGCCTCTGCCCATTTTTAAAAACTGGCTTGCTTCTGTATTTCTTATTGAAAAATGTAAGTTATGCTTTCTCCCCTAGAATTCTACAGTCGCTCCTTTGGCACATTTGCCTTCCCGCTCCGTGAGTGCTTAGTTGTGTGGGGAAAATACAGTTACACGTTCTTGAGATATTTTTTACAACATAGAGCTCTGTGCAGGTGTGTGATAGGGGGCCATCCTTACCTATGAGTAAGATATAAAATCCTCCACAGGTGGTGAAATAATGGATTTGCCAGTCACCGTGGCACTGTCCTCAGTCTGGGGGTGCCCCTCAAGTGAGGAACCGGAGCTGAGTGGTGAGGTGGGTGCAGATTTGGGAACAGGGGCTTCTGTTTAACCTAGACCAGGAGGGAGAAGGGTCGCCCGGTTGCTGCCGTCTGTCAGAGAAGGATGTGGCCCTGCTCTGGAAGGGAAGGCTTGGGTGGGGTGGTAGTGGGGGAGGGTGGGAAGGGAGAAGGCCAGACCCTCTTCTTAGCCGGTTGCAACAGTCTCCTTGGCCACAGGGTATTGTCTCGGTCAGAAAGTTGCCTGAGGGAGTCAAGATAATTTTCTAAGCTCTTTGTATTTGTAGCTATTTACTTTTTGTCTGTCTTACTCCTGAGTACAGCTCTTTATGAAAGTGCCCACCTGTCCCAGGTGTGCTAAGGGAAACAGGGACAAAGGTTCTGTGCAGATTTGGGCCAATATTTTGAAGGGAAAGCAGGGTGCTCCCGCAGCCAAGGGAGGCGGTGGCTGCAGAGGAAATAAGGGTGAGAAGACGTCAGCAAGAGGGAGAGGCTCGGGAGCCAGGCGTCAGGCCAGTTTCCGCTGGGACCCTCCCTGGCATGCCTCTGTATCTATCCCTCAGAAGGGGCTGCGTTCTTTTGCAAATGTAACTGGATAATACTTTGAGATATTAATTTTCAGACTCTTCTTATACTTCCCCTTCCACCTCCCTCCTTTTCAGAAGATGGTTGGCCAGGGTCCACAATCTCCGGAAGAGGAGGTGACTGGCCCAAAAGCAGAGGCACACTATAAATTACTTGTTTTTGTGCTTCAAAAGCCCAAATATTTAGGGGAGCTTAGAAGATTCTGGGTTCGAGCAAAATATTTGGGTGAGTGAGGGGCTTTCCTTTTACCTTCAGACTTAAAAAAAAAGATTCACCTGGGCTAGGGTGGGGAGGGGGAGAGCTGAGGTGAGCACAGAGAGGACTGTGGGTCGCAGAGCAGAGGGGACGGTGCCCTGCCTTCCAGGAGAGCCTGGGAGGCTGCAAGGCCCCAAGGAGGGAACAGTTGTGTGGGGTGTGCTAGTCTGAACAATGCCTCCCCCAAATTTCCACATTCCAGTCCTGGAATCTGTGAATATGTTACATGGCACAAAGGTCTTTGCAGATAGGATTAAGCTAAGGATCTTGAGATGGGGGAAAGTATCCAGGAAAACCCAGGTGAAGCAATGTAACCACAGACCCTTGCAAGAGAGGGCAGGTGAGCAGGATCAGTGGGAGATGCCATGATCTCCCGCTGCTGGCTCCGAAGATGGAGGACATGGCCGCCAGTCCCCAAGGGCAGGGAGCCTCAGGGTGGCAAAAGCAAGTCCGGGTTCTCTCCTAGAGCCTCCCGGAGGAGCCAGCCCTGCTGACACCTTGATTTCAGTTGGACTTCTGACCTCCAGAACCGTAAGATAACACATTCGTATTGTTTTAGGCCTCTGCGTTTGTGGCGATTTGTAACAGCGGCGCCTGGGAACTAAGTGGGGAGGAAGCAGGAATGAGGGAGGCTCTGCACCCCACGTGGGAACCCGGGGCAGCAGGAGTCAGGAGGAGAGCTTAAGGAACCACAGGCAGGGCCAAAGGAAGCCCCGACTCTGACTGTGGACGGGTGACCCCCACACCCAGTGCCCTGGCATGACAGGAGCACCCGCAATGTCCTGCGCGATCCTAGGGAAGGCAGGAAGCTCCCCCCAAGTGACATGAAATTTCCATCACTCAGTGTAAATGGGCACTAAAAATGTAAATAAAGGAAGTGATCAGTCTAGCACACTGAGCTTGGGGGCTGACATTTCTGCTCTCTACGTAATGTTTTTATTTCAAGCAGAGGGGACGGAGCCCCACTGTGTGCCACACGCTTTACACGTGTAAGCTCTAGTTACTTTCTGCAGCCCAGTGAGGTTAGTGCCCCTCGTTGTCAATTTAGTTTGCTCCTGAAAATGTGTTGGATGGAGAATGAGAGAGACTATATTCCATTATTTTAAATACCAAAAAAATTATAATGAGCTCTAGACTTATCCAAAAATTGCAATCTATTTGCTCCAATATCACCAAACATCTTAAACATCTATATAATGGTCCATCGAGGCTTTCTGCACCATTTAAAGCATTAAGAACTCCACTCATCTAATTATTAAACACATCAGTGGGTATTCTGTGTTTGCTACAGACTACACCGTATTGCATACATGCTCTATTGTCCTTCACTGAAATGAACTGTAGTGAAGATAGGCAATATGTGAATATGTTAAAGATACACAACGAATATAAATAACAGAAAATGCCATCCTCTGGGGTGGTGGCTGAGCTATGACTGTGGTGCACTCTGTGTCCTCAAGCTGAGGCTCAGGTGTGCACCACAACTTTTTCTCTGCCATGAGTCTGAGAATTCCTCAAACGTTGGGTGACCATATAATTCATTGTCAAGTTGGGACAGTTTTGGTGAGTGAAGGGAGCTGTTCATAATGCCATTGGGATAATAGCTGAAACTGGAACTATCTGGGACAGAACGGGACACATGGTGAGTCCACTGAGAGTAGTTCTGCAGTCTGGAGAATGAAGGTTGCAGGTTTTATGGTGAATATTTGAATTGCAAGAGTTCAGTGTTTTTCCAACAAGAGAAACCAGGGCTCAAAGAGTGTAAGTACTCATAGTAATTTCTGCAATGCGAAATTACTGGCCTGTGTGCTTCAGGAGGGGGTTTTTGTGAAGGATTTCAAAGACTTGAGACTGGGACCTCTTTTCTGAGACTCCAGAGCACTAGTTCTAGCCCCACAACAGGCCTGGAGAAGCCAAGGGCAGCTCCTCCTTCCAGTCCCTTAACTCCCAACCTCTAGTGCTGATTTTAACAGGCCTTTCCTCCTGAGGGCCTAGAACCAAGGTGTCAGCAGGGTCATGCTGCCTTCAGAGTTTCTTAGGGAGAAACCCAGGGGACTGTCCTGCCCAGGTTGTAGCTTGGCAACTTCTCTAACACGCATTTCTAGCTGCCGGGCCTGTGGACTCACCTTTCGTAGCCATCAGCCAGCTGCTAGTGAGATGGCAGGACTGGGTTGTATTTTTCTGAACTAACGGAGAGGAAGACATTACAGGGGACTGTTTTTATCCAACTTTTGTTTACTGAACAAATATCTGTTGAAGTCCTACCATGTGCCAGGCAGTGCTACATAGGATAAGCCATTCTTACCCTGCTGTCCAAGGAACTTATTTGCCTACCACAAATAAACGACACACTCTTCAGGTGTTGGGGCTGCACTTTTTTCACCTGAGGCTGAAATAAGCACAAGAACTGCCATTCACCCCAAGGACTCCAGGTGGGGAATAACTAGTATGCATGTTGGCACTTCAGGTGAAAAAGAAGGAGACTCACTCAGGATGCCTGAAAGAGCCCCACTCCACTAAGGCCATGACATTCTTTAGGAAACGATACAGTCCGGCCAGTGAGGTTCAATTCCTGGTCAGGGCGCGTGCCCCGGTTGTGGGCTCGATCCCCAAAATGGGGTGTGCAGGAGGCACCGATCAATGACTCTCTCTCATCACTGGTGTTTTTTTCTCTCTCTCTCCCTTCCTCTCTCTGAAATTAATAAAAATATACTTATTTAAAAAAAGAAACAATACAACTTTAGCAAATAGATCATATTGTTCCTTCAGCAGCTGGCATCTTTCTATCCCTTGCCTCTCTACTATGCTGTGATGGGGAGGCTCAGCTTCTTGCTCTCTTCTTCCAACTTGCTCTTACAGACCAGAGACTCTATTTAACTCAAACTCACACCACCCAAGAGAATGGGTCTAATCGGCTGGTCAGTCCCTTCCAGATCTGTGCCTCTGGGCAGGGATTGTGGACAAGAACACTTAGTCATGTACAGAAAGCTAGGATGGGGTCAGGCTCCCATTTCTGGTCACATTAGCTGTGGCCAGTGTACTGGTTTCATGTGATACATTTTTATGTTAATCTACCAGTAATAAACCCTTTACAGGGGAAGCGGGGAAAAGGCAGGCACAGTGAAGTTTCCCAGAAGGCCCCTGACTTAATTTTTCCAGCCCCTGGAGTTCTGTTCCTTCAGAGAAATGAGAGAAATTCTCCATCCATCTTTGCCCATTTCCTTATTAGACCTCCATGTGCCCTGGCTACCACCTTCCCCACCCACCCCAGTGCCAGAGCACTCACCTGTGCGGGGCTTTCCTTCTGAGGGTGTAGACTTACTCGCTTTTCTCTCAGAAATTTGGAAATTGGGTGTATACAGTAGAAATGTCCCTCACTCTTCTAGGAGCTGATGTCGCTTATTTCCAAACTCTGTATTCCATGTAGAATTCACGAAAGCCCTGTAATTCAAAATTAGATTGCTCTTGCAGATTCCTTGAGGCTTTGCTAGGACCAGCCAAGTTTCCGGTTCTTTCCTCTGTGTCGATTAGGTCGCATACTATTTTGTATTTAGGTTTCTCCACCCCATTATTACACTCACTGGACCTCATTTAGAAAGTCTCGGCACCACTCCTGTGTGAGATATGTGTGTATTCTGCCAGCCCACAGACGTGTGCTGGCATTTCCCATTTAAAAGAAAATGGACTGCATGCTTCCTGCCTGTGCTTATTGGGTCTTAGATGGGAATTATTGGACCAGAGGGAAGATTTGTAAGCGATAATGGTAATGCGATCATGCCATCGGTCATTCCATTCGAAGGGAGGAATCCCTTAATTTTCCTTCCTTCATTGGAAGGACTGTTTACAAAGATGCAGTGCAACAAGTCCAGAGGGCTTGTGTGAAGGCCACGAGGGGATCTCAGGGGCAAAGACCCTCTTCTCCAGGGAGGACTTGGGAGTATAAACATACGAATAGCGAAATAATTCAGTCTGTACTTGTTTATGCCTGACATTATGAATCAGAGCGAGCTCTGTATACTTAGGGCACAAGATAGCACTCTCTGGAAGCAGAGAGGGGAGCTGGTCTCACACACTCTCTCCCTGTCCCTGGATCTGCCAGCCCCATCTTTGACCCCTGCCATGGTCTCTGCGCATCAAGAGCCACTTGCTGGCTTTGGCCCTTCTGGTTTTGTCTCTGACAGGCCTCCATGTGCTTGGGAGCAATTCATTCATTGATTTGTATGTTTATTTATGTACACATTCATTCATTTATTCACACACTAAGGCCCTCACTCACTCATTTGACAACGATCCAGCAGGTATTTGATGACAGCCTCTATGTGCCTTGTGGCATGTCAAGTAGTGAGCAGTATATAAAAATAAAGTTAAGTCACAGTTCCCATTCTCCAGAAATATGTTATTGTATTTGAGAGACAAATCTAACATACATTTTAGAGTCTGGTACAATACATGGTAGTTCACAAGGTCATTGCCAAAAAAGTGAGCCAGACAGTAAGAGCTCTAGGAGCTCCCAGAAAGGTGAGTGTGAGCAGTGGAGGCCTCCTGGAGAAAGCAAGGCTTGAGCAAGACCCTAAAACGTGGGGGCCTTTGGGAGGTATGGGACAGGGAGAAGGAACCTGAAAGCAGAAACGGAATCAGCAAAGGCAGAAGGTCATAAACTAGAGTGGCGCTTGCGGGGGAGAGTGGAGAGACCACCCTGGCAAGGAGAAAGCGGCCGCATCTGAAGTTATGGGAGATGAATGTTCAATTAGATCAGGGCCAGACCGATGAAGGAATCTGACCGAAAGAAGCAGCGCTTTTTTACTTTATTTGATATGGGTCTTGAGGGCACTGGCACTCTGGAACAGAAATGTGATGCTGTTAGAACCAGCTTAAGACAGTTAAGGATTCCTTCATTACCGATAGTCAGGTGGTCTGCCTGGGGGCACGGGGGGGGGGGGGTGAACCCTGATAAGGGCGCCCTCCTTAACAGGTAGTAGTGGGAGGAAGCGGAAAGGGCGCAAAGAGGAGTGATGTCTAAGTTTGCTAATTCTGTGTAAACTGTTGGAGGGCTTTCTGACCCCAGCTTGCATGAGTAAGCCCGAGGCAGGCAGGCTTGCCAGAGGGAAAGCCTGTGCTGGCGCCTCTTTGGGAGGGAGGATGCGCTGGCTCAGTAACTAGGCTGGGGGGAGGGTGAAGGACGGAGCTGGGGCAAGAGGGAGGCCTGCGCACCTCCAGCGATTTTACAGAAAATTACAATCACTTTCACTTGCTCTTTGATTAATGTCCATCAGCAGTAAAATGAGTAAATTTTGGTATATTCTTACAATAAGTAACATTAAAAATGAATGAGCTGAGTCACACACAACAATATGGATAAACCTTACAAATATAATTTTGAGAAAATAAAGCAAGATTCTAAAGAAAGCACTCAGTATGATTCTATTCATGAAATTCAAAAACAGGTGAAATTGAGTATATTATTTACAGAGACACTCTTAGGTAGTAAAACTATACAGAAAAAACCCTAAATATTACCTTTAAAAGGTAATTAATATCAAAGTGAATATTACGTGAAAAGCACTTAACCCATGACTTGGCACACAGTCTATGCTTAATAAATTTTAGCTCAAAGTACTTCTCTTTATTCTGAAACCCAGTGCTTTTCCTGGCAAACAGCATGTACTTGGGTTGGGGGTGAGGGGGAGTTAATTTAACCAGTTAACTCCAAGATGAGTGTCCTCATGATCAAGACAGTGACCTGCTACTTAGCCTGCTTGTTATGGACTCTGAATGGCATATATTTCTCCTTAGGCATTTCTTTTTGTGTGAAATATGTATGTTCTCAATCATAATTATTGATTTATGTTCTCAATCATAATTATTGATTTCATATCGAGCTTTTTACAGTCAAAGAGAAGATATATTCAGCCAAAGCAAGTAAATGTGCATTTAAGGGATCAGCCCCAACATTGGAATAAATATTTTGAAAGTGACTGCAATCAACTTGCAAGAGAAAGAATGAGGCATATGGTCAAGGGGAACTTGGAGATGGCACCTTGACTGTCCTGACAACACAGTCTCTATATGGATAGGGTTGTGATTCATAAATATTTAGAGGTAAAAATATAATCAACTTTGTTGTTTTTTTTTTTAAAAAAATACATCTTTATTGATTTCAGAAACAGGAAAGGAGAGGGAGGAGGGGGAGAGAGAGAGAGCGAGAAAGGGAGAGAGAGAGAGAGAGCCATCAGTGATGAGTCATCGATCAGCTGCCTCCTGCACCCCCCCCCCCCCCCACTGGGGATCTAGCCCACAACCCAGGCATGTGCCCTGACCAGGAATCGAACTGCAATCTCCTGAATCATAGGTCGATGCTCAACCGCTGAGCCACCCCCAGCCAGGCTCAACCTTGGTTTTGAATAAGGAAACTGGTGGCATAATTTTGGAATACCAACTCTTCTTGGAGCCAACTGTCTCCACACTATGGAAGTGGGAGGGGAAATCAAGGAGACAAGGAATTGGAACAATGAACCATCTGTATCTACATGCTGTGTGTTCATTGTGAGCCATATGTGTTAACTGAAGTTACCTCCAGGATACCAAAATATAAGGGATATAAATCTTAAGCAATTTTTAAAAGGCAACATATGTAATGATGTATTATATAGAGAGTGCTTTCTATGAATATTTTTCTAGGACTAAACATATCGAATGCTCATAACAACACTAGGGATTTACAGATGAGGTCTGTGGGGTACACAAATGTTAAGAAAGCTATCTGAGGTCACACAGCTACTAATTTAAGTGTTGGAACTAGGTTTGAATCCATCCAAATGCTCTGATTTAGAGTTATATCCACTAAGTTTACCATCTAATTATACTGCCTACTTTGACACTGCACATTTTCCTAAAGCACAGACACTGTGAGCTTAGCACCTAGTTAGCAAGAATAATTAATAAAAGTAGGGAGCCAGCAGGCAGGGTATCTAATTAATAAAATCTTTCTGTAAACCACATCATGAATTACATAGATGATTCAGAGGCTTGTGTATTGGTTAATATTGCATTAGGCTGTGAGCAAAGGCTTTGTCTTGCTCAACAAGAAGCGTAGGGATAGACAGTCCAAGGTGTGTAGCTCAGTGAGTCTACAAGGGACCTGGGCTACTTCTATCCCTGGCTCTTCCCTCTTTAGCCTGTAGCTTTCTTCCTCAGCATTGCAAGGTGACTTCTGTACCTCCACTTACTGTGTTTGTGTTCCAGGATGAAGAGATGGGGAGAGGCAAAGGACAGAAGTCAAAAGTCTAAAGGGCATGGCAGCTTACGCTACTCTTTAAAAAGCTTTCTTAGAAGTTTTTCACCCAAGACCTCCTATTTATATTTCATTGGCTACTACCAAGTCAGTCCTACAAAGTGAATAAGGGAATGATGGTTGCAGATGGGAGCTAGGTCGGTCAGCCCTTGGTGTGTGCCCCAGATGACCTGCTCTCAATGCCAAAATTGTTAGAGTCTGCTCCTAAGAGACACTATGGTGGCTTTAGGAAGGAAAGCCAAGTACTGCTGCCCATTATTCAAGGAATGGATAGAAATTCACTATGACCAGCCTGGGGCTTGTCAATGGCAATATTTCCTACAAAAATGGACCATTAGCTATGAGCAGGCAAAACCTTTGCAGGGGAGGGGACATCTGCTATTCACTTGTCAGTGTTCATTTCCATGTTTCTAGTAGTAGCATCCTAGTTTTCTTTTGGAAAACTAATCCTGCCCAATCTCAGTCTTTGTGGTTTCGTTAGAGCTAATATCTAGGCCTGGCCAGTCAATACCCTCCACTTCTTTGGTTGCAGCAACTAGTTCAGGGATATCTGGGTGACTCAAATTAGCCTGTCAAGACTCAACTCCAGAACTTGTTGAAACAAGTGATCTTTTTCCCTGGAATTGCTATCCAGAAGAATAGGCAAACTTGGAGTGTCTAGGGCAACCACGTGGTAGATTTTGCTTGAGATTAAAGGAAGAACAGAGGAAGGCAGAATCAAGAGATGAAGAGAGCCCTGGCCAGTGTGTCTCAATTGGTTGACCATCACCCCATGCACCAAGAGGTCACCAGTTCCATTCTTGGTCAGGGCACATCCCCAGTAAGGGGCATGCAGGGGGCAGCCCATTGATGTTTCTCTCTCCCTCTCCCTCTCCCTTCCTCTCTCTCTAAAAATCAATTTTAAAAAAACATTTAAAAAAAAAGAGATGAAGAGAAAGACTGAGACTTCATAAAGTTGTTTGAACCTCTCAATCCATCTATACCTGAAACCCAATAACCTGGTTTTATATATGTGAGCCATTGAATCCTTTTAAAAAGCTGTTACCAGTTTATTTAATTTCTGTCACCTACAGTTGAAAGAGTCCTCAGTAATATAACCAGACTATGTCATCCCTGATTCTTCTTAACACCCTTCTCTGACTTTGGGGACAAATCATAGTGGTTTTCTGTCTTCACACACACATACACAGTCACTCAGAGACTCACACAGACCCGATCTTCTCTCTTTGTTGAGAAGAGCCTCTTACCACCCACTTTCACTACTCTGTAACTGGAAATGAGAAGCAACTAGTGCCAGTAATCATACCACAAGTAAAGTGACATCTACACAAATGAAATGAAACATTGCTAAATGTGCATGTATTTCTGACTCATTTTTAGCAAAAATGAATCCTTTTAAATTTGTTTGTACTCATACTACAAAGCATGTGGGGGGCGAGCCTTGTAAAGCAACCTATGGGAATCTAAGAAATGTGACCAATAGAAACTCTTGAAAGTAACAGAATAGTAATGAGGGACTAATGGAAGAAGTTTACTGGAATGTTTGGCTCCAAGATGAACATATATTTTGAGGGAACAATTGTGAGAAATGCTTCTGCTTGAAAACATTTGATTATGGAGCAAACATTTGATTTTGAAATTTATGCTTAAACTATTATTTTGCTGCCCAATAAAATACTTGTCCACCCGAACATATGCTTCAATTGAAAAAGTGCTTGCCAATGTAGACAGACAAGAAAATGCCTGAAACATGGTCAAACTTAATATTTTATACCATCATATTGTTACTTACTGAATTTTCCAATCAATGTCCCAGGGTCACTAGTCAATTACTGTTATCCTCTGACCCCCTAACTCAGAGGAGGGTAAGGGCAGGCACCAACCCCGCCAGGACACTGTGGATGAGGGGCAGACAGGCTTCCCAGAGCCCCACGGTGTATGTGAGAGCCCCTGTAGGAGCATATGAGTCCTGTTTCCTCAGGCTGGCCTGGGGGGGAGACCTCAGGGGCCCCTCATTTATGGGGCTAACTGGAAGCCATCCTGCTCCTGGGGGCTGTTGCCAGGCAGTAAAGGGAACCCACCATGCACTAGGAACCACCAATGCTCAGAATGTGAATCAACCATAGCACATGTTCCTGATTTCAAACAGATGCACTGCAATATGCTTGCCTCATCCGGACTGTAACTTAAGGCCTACAGGCTTCAGCTAATTTAGGCAACAATCTGGTAACCAAAGGAAGACTGTTAGAACCAGATAGCACTTGCTGGAAGAGCTTCAAAGGATATTGTCCCAAAGATCCCTATCAGTAGTATCTTGCACACAGTAGGTGCACATTAGATATTACATATAACTGTTCATTTGTAGGTAACTTCATTTGGGCTTATCTATTCTTACAGATTCTGGGGAAAATGAAAGAGTAAGTTTCTGGGTGAAGGTGGATGGGCAGGAGATAGTGAAGGGAATACAGGAGTTTCTGAAGGGACAGTTCTCCTTGTCTGATTACTTCTCCCTTCCTTTCCTTGTCAAGACTTAAAGAAAAAGAGCAGCTGTTTTTCACTCAGTGGCTATTCATTAAATCTTTATGGGACTGAACTGCGCTGATGAGTTATAAACTCACAGGGCCTTTGCAAATAATAATAGTTGATTTCCCTAGAAACGGAAAGGATATATTTAGAGGCTTTCTTGGGAGAATGAACTGGCCCCAGGGATTGGTAATGGACTGCAGAGCTTTTCACCTCGAGGTCAGTAGGTCAAATCCAAATCAGGCCTGGGGTGGCTGAGAGGCATTGTTTGAGTGACAGCTGCTGGGTGACCAGGGTGAAAGGAACTGGAGGGCTGGGCTGCATTTCAAGTGAAGTGAACAGGTGCTGTCTGTGGCGATCCTGGTGTAGGATGAAAGACAGGGTCAGAAATAGGCTGAGCTTGGTCTCTCGGCCCCAGAGGCTGTCTATGACCTGGCAAAGCGAGGAGCTTGCCTTCCCGATACTGTTGTGACAGGAGAAAGGCTGAGGAGACCACGCGTGTAAACTGCCAAGGCCTCAGGAGAGTGGCGGAGTTCATGCTGCGTCCTGGGGGGAAAGAGCTGACCGGTGCCTGCTAAGCTTTCCAGTGCCTTCCTCCTCAGGCTCCCTGCCCTCACGCCCCTTCTTCCCCATAGCAGCTGGCACTATGCTTTTCTGTCGCTAAAGATGAGTGACTGAAGATGCAAAGGGACCAAGGGGAAGATGGCAATGATGAAAAGAAAAGGTGTGAGTTTTCTTGTTTTCGGCTTCTCAGTACGTTTTACACACTGCACGACTTCGCGTCCCGCATCCTGCAGGTGCGGTATAGAGTGGGTGGTAGAGAGGGAGGTTGGAATTTGGTAAATGCTTCATAAAAAGCTTAACACAGGAAGCCATGCCAGTCCCATCCTTTCATTTGACGGTTGAAGACACTGAGGCCCAGTTTGGGGTTGGTCACTGTGTAAGGCTCTGCGTCACCAGCAGCAGAGGTGACTTCAGCTGATGTAGACAGTGAACAGGTGTATTTGAAAGGGTACTGAGTAGTTTTTACAGCACCTCATGGGAACCAGATGGGAGCCCAGAGAGGCCAGGGGCTGACCTGACCATTCAGGATCCTTACCCAGGGCCTTGGGGGATTTTCAGGAGAGATCTTCTACTGTGTTTGCCCTTGTGCCACAGGTTAGGGCAGACAATGCCCCACTCTGGGCACAAAAGTGGCATTGTCTTGCTTTAATTCCCTATTCAAATGTCACCTTATAAGAGAAGCCTTCCTTGATTGCTATATTTAAAATAGTAACGCCTTCCGCTTACTGTTCCCTTCCCCACTTACCTGTTCTTTATTGCTCTCCTTTAGTACTTGTTACCATCGGACAACTACCTGATTGTTTACTTTTTGTTTCCATCCCTTACAGTGTAAACTTCATGAAGAGGTGGACTTTGGGGGTTGGTTGGTTTGTTTTAATGCCCCCATAGTCCCTTGTGAGGGGACAGTGTCCACCAGAAGCTGCTTGTGCCCTTAGGCGTGGAGCTTCCTGTAGCTTCCAGGTCAGGAAGCTGCAAAGCTCCTCCTTTGGGAATTTATGATGGGGGGGGGGTGGAGGTGCCTTTCCCAAGGTGTCCCCCTCTGCCTGCATTCCAAGGTCCACGGTGAGATGGCTCTTCCAGGATCCTAACGCTGGAGAAACAGAGCTGTGTGAGTAAGTGTAAATGAGCAGATGCAGAAGTGGGAAAGGGATGACTGGAGGCCAGGGTCCCTGTGCAGTTTGGATGCTACATTTTTCAACCAAGTTTTTGACATCAGGCTAGACGGACCTGTCCACTGGTGTGGGTGAGCAGAGATTCCTCCTAGCTGTATCCAGGCTCTCTCTTCATTTTCTTTTCACTCCTTCTTTCCTCATTTCACCTGCAGCCCAGCCACCCTCCCGCCCCCATCCATTTCCCAGGAAAATAAATCTCCGGGAGGAGGCCGGGAGAGTGGATCTCAGAGAACCCTTCTGAATAAATGTCTATATTAATGAATTATTAACTCAGCCACCCATGACCTTAAACCTAGAAGCAGAGCGCTGAGGGCAGAGAGGAGAGCTGTTGAATTCTTTATTGGAGTCCTGTCAAAGGCAACCGACCATTTGTTCCCCTCCTCCATCAGGAAAAAAATAATTAATATGAAAGGCAAACGCGAAAATTGTATGTCAAACGAAATCAGATAGAGGGTCTCCCGGACACAATCCTCTTCTTGCTTTCCTGCTCCCGCCTGTCACCCTCTCCCAGCGCCCACCTCCAGCTCCCCGCCTCCCTCCCAGATAAGGGTAGGACGGGCTTCCTAAGGATAATTTTCGGGGGTGAAAATTGCTCAGGAAAATGATGAATTTGGGTAGTTAATTTATTGATCCCGGAGCCTCTTCCCACTTGTTTTGTATTAGAGGTCATTAATCAATGAAGAAAAACACCACCGCGCCCCCCTCCCCCGTTTGCATTTAATACACTCACGCCCCTTATTTATTCCTCTGGAACAAATTCCCAGCAAATATTCACCCATCGATTGGGGAGCCATGGATTTTTATAAAGGTTTGATCGCTTCCTAAGTGGTCGAAGTGATTTGTGTCCGCAGTCTCCCTCGAAGGAATGAAGAGGAGGCCAGCGGGTTTGAGGGGTGCATGTCCTGATGGTCCGTGGGCTCACTTTCTGAAAAACCCCTGAGACCTGCCAGCCCCCGGGGACCAAGGCCGCCCGGGCTCAGCGGGGTGAGTGGGCTGCGGCCTCGGCCGATGGGGGCTGTGCCGGGCGGGGGAGGACCGGCCGCCCTGTCCCGGCCAAGCCCCGCCGGCCCCTAGGACGTCCCAGTGCGGGCAGGGGCCCCGCCCGTGTCCTGGGCCCCCTGGGACGGCGCCGAGGATGCTCGGACCTCCGCTACACTCCCCCCCCTCCCCAGACCTTATTTGTGCGCTCCTGGACCCCGGGCCTGCAGAGCCCACCATCGGACGTTTGCCCCGCTCCACGCGAGCTCCCCGAGGCCTCCGTCTCCGAGACCCTCGTGGCCGCGGGCTGCTGGGGGTCCTCGAATCCGGCGGGTCTGGGACGCCGCACACACGTGTGCAGAGGGGGGAAAGGAAGCTCCCCTACAGTCTCTCTCCGCGCCCCAGCAGCAAGGGGAGCCAAACCACCCCCAAGGCGCCCCCGCTTCCCTGTGGCGTGCGCCCGACGGCGAGGGCAGAGGTTTGGCTGGGGGGCGCAGGAACATGCACTCGGCGCCTCACGACCCCGGGTGTGAATCTGCCTCCGTGGCTCATCGGTGGCGTGACTTTAGAGAACCCACCTAACCTTCCCGAGCCTCAGTGACCCTCTCTGCGGTATCGGGGTTGACGATAAAGCCGTCTCCGCGTGGTTGCTGGGCGGACTAAAGGTACTTGAGGCGCCCACGCGCGCCCGGCACGCGGAAAGCGCGCACGGAACCCGTCCGCTAATTTTATGGCGAAGGACCCCGGGGCTTCCCAGAGAGTGGGCGGCGTGAGGCCTCGGAAACAGTCGCTGTCACTAGTGTGTTAAATGCCCGAGATTTTCAAGCGTGTCTGGGGGACGGACAGTCCTGGGGGCCGAGCGCGAGTAAGCGGCCGGCTCGGGCAGAAGCAAGAAAGGGACGCGGCCGCTGCTGCAGCGCCTGGGCTCCCGTCCCTGGGGCTCCCGGTCCTTCCCTGCGGACAGGAAAGTCTCTTCCTTTCTCAGCCCTGAACCCGGAGAGTGTGAGAAAGAGAGTTTGCTGCTTCTCTCGTGGTCTGACAGCCACTGCTGGGCAGTCCCGCGAGCAGACGAACTGACCCGGGCCTGCACCGCCACCCTCTCCTCCCCATGAAGTGTTCACAGCCCGCGGAGCCTGCCTGGTTCGCCTCGGTGCCCACAGCCCCGTGGGGTTTCCCTCGTGGTGTCTGCCTTAAACTTGGGCACTATCAATCTATCCAGGGATGACTGATGACCTTGTCACAGCGATGCCAGTCAAAACATTTTCGGTCCAACCCTGCTCCAAACAGCATCGAGGCATCTTGCGTGAGACCCGGACAAAGTCTAAACAGCAGGATTCCCAGGCTCAGACGAAAGGAGTGGCGGAGAGACAGAAAGAAGCAGAAATCAGGAAAGTGTGGCTAGTAATTGTTCAGAGGGGCGGGTGATGAATAAGTTGGTTTGTTTGGGCAAAGACAAATGCCATTTCTTCTCTGAGGCGCGGACAGAATTGCAACCAGGGGAAAGCGCCTGAGCGGCTCAGTTTCACACACCCGCCTGCGCCCTCCCCACCCAGTGCTGTGACCGCCTGGAAGCGCTGGGGGTGGGGGCTAATTTGTGGAAGTGAGGCAGCGCCTTGAAGGGCCGCTCGGACCAAGGCGCTGGGCGGTCAAGGTGGCGGGTTGGGACTTCGCTCCCACCCTGCTCCTGGGGCTCTAAGTTTTGGGAAGAGAGACCTATACATGACCCCCCAGGACAGTCCCCGGCAGCCAAAGGCAGACGAGCCTCGCCCCCGTCCCGGAGCAGTTGTACTAGATGCAGCTCTGGATACTTGCCTCGGACGGACGCCAGCAAGGAGTGAGCCCCCCAGGGAGACAATTCGAGAGAGTTCGCCGAGCGCTGGGCGGTGTGAGACTCCACTGCAGCCGCCGACCAGCCCAGCGGCCGGGCTCCAGCCCCGGTAGGACCCGCCGCCCCTTAGAGATCCTCTGCCTCCCGACTCCCACCCCCACAAAGCCTGCCTGCGCCGCTGAGAACTGAGAGTTCCATTCCAGCGCGCAACCCGCCCCGCCCTCCGCGCCCTGCCCCCCCCCCCCATTTATGTTAGAAGTTGCGTGACGGGCTAGTCGACTCTGGCACCCAGCAGTACTCCTGGAAAATCTGAGCGGGGCAAAAGCTCAAACCCGGTGCCGGGACTCGGTCCACGCGCTCAGCCGCACGCGCCGGCCCGGCCCCGGTGCGGACCCGAGCGTGCGGAGATGCAGTCGGGTCTCCGCGTTTCCACTGCTTTCAGGATCAGGGCAGTGAGCCGGCACCTAGAAAAGACAAATCTTGGGCAGAAAGAGACAACAGGCGCGTGGGAGACGTCACGCCAAAAAAAAAGTCGGGGGTGGGACCGTGCGGAGGAGGCATTTGTGCGGGAGAGGCTCGCGGGCAGTTTGTGGATCCAGCCCAGTGAGAACTTCCTTCCTCCCTCCCCTTCGTTCCTCTGGCTTGCCTCCCGCCCCCCCCCCCCGCCCCCGCCCACCCCATCTCCCCCCCCCCCCACACACACACACGCACACGTACGCGCGCGCACACACACACTCTCTTGTATTTTGTGCTGTCGTAAAACCCACGTGTCCCGCCGGGAGGCTGCCAGAGCGTGGAGCCGAGGAGTCAGCACGCGCGGCGCAGCGACCCGCCGCGACTCCGCCGCACTCCCGGGCCCGCCCGCGCTCCCGCGCTCCGGGCCGCACGGCTCTCGCGCCCTCCGCGGGCCGCCGTAGCCCTCGCTCGCGGCCAGATCCCCAGGAGTCTCCCGCGCGCTGCCAGGGGCATGTAGCGCACCCCGGGCGCACACGCCACCGCACGCTCCCCGACACGCACGCACGCACCGGCCGCCGGCGGCTCCGAGTTTTCAGGTAAGGCGCGGCTCCTCTGGGGCTGTGCGTCGGGAGCCGGAGACGGGAGGCCGGAGGTCCCGGGCGGGGGCGGGGGGCGAGCCTGACCCGCCTCCTAGCGCCGGAGGCCAACGGGACGCGGGCGCCGCGCCACTCCGGCGGGGGTCGGCCGCGGGCGCCGGCCGGGGGCGGGGGCTGCGTCTCGCAGCGAGTTCTGCGGCGAAGCGCCCGGGTTCCGGGCTTCGACAGCGCCGGGCGGGAGCCGGGCGCCGCTGGCTGCGAGGCCGGGCAGCGTGTACGCAGCTCCTGCTCCCTTCAGAGTAAACTTTGCGCCCCGGCGGAGTTGGGAGGAAGGAGCCGCCGAACCGGGCTGCTGCCGGCGAAGCCAAGGGCTCTGGCTCCCGCTCCAGGGTCTCGGCGGCCACCCCGCCCGCCCGTCTCGCACCAGGCCCGGGGCCCGGCTCACGCACACCCTCCTCTCTGCCCTCTGCCCCCAGCGAGAGGCGTCGGACATGCTGAAGCCCGGAGACCCCGGCGGCTCGGCCTTCCTCAAAGTGGACCCAGCCTATCTGCAGCACTGGCAGCAACTCTTTCCGCACGGCGGCGGCGGCGGCCCGCTCAAGGGCGGCGGTGCCGCGGGTCCCCTGGGCGCTCCGCAGCCTCTCCAGCCGCCGCCGCCCCCCGAGCGCGCCGAGCCGCCGCCCGACAGCCTGCGCCCGCGGCCCGCCTCGCTCTCCTCCGCCTCCTCCACGCCGGCTTCCTCCGCCGCCCCGGCCGCCTCCGCCTCCTCCTGCGCCGCCGCGGCCGCCGCGCTGGCGGGGCTCTCGGCCCTGCCCGTGGCACAGCTGCCCGTGTTCGCGCCCCTGGCCGCCACCGTTGCCGCGGAGCCGCTGCCCCCCAAGGACCTGTGCCTCGGCGCCGCCTCGGGCCTGGGCCCCTCCAAGGGCGGCGGCGGGGATGGCCGGGGCGCCCCGCGCTTCCGCTGCAGCGCGGAGGAGCTGGACTATTACCTGTACGGCCAGCAGCGCATGGAGATCATCCCGCTTAACCAGCACACCAGCGACCCCAACAACCGTACGTAGCCGCAGCCCGCGCGCTCCTGGGGCGCTGGCGCCGTCCGGGGCGGGCGCCCGTCGGGGAGGCGGGTCGGACGGCGGGACCCGGGTGGTGGACTGGCCCAGGCAGCCGGCCCGCTGCCCCCGGGCACAGTGGGAAGAGTTTCCCGGCGTCAGGGAAGGAAGGAGAGCGGAGTGGGTGTCCGGGCGGCGCCTCGCGATCACTTCTTCGCTCCCTCCGCCCCCGCCTCGCAGCCCCGAGTCTGTCGGGCTCCAGTCGCCTGCGGGCCGAGGCTTTCCGATCTCGACGCTGCCCGCGGGACGGTGCGGGGACGGCGGGCTGCCGGCGGCGCGACGGGGAGGGAGCCCCGAGAGCCGGCTGGCCTGGCCTTGGGGGAGGCGGGGGACGAGATAGGCGCTGAGCATTTCTGGGGAGCCTGGACTCCAGGGCTGGTTTCTCCTCTGTACCCCACTCCTGGAGTTAACCGCGTCGATTCCTGCTCGGGCTGCGCGATTGTCTAGGGGGTCGGCCGGAGCTGCCGGCCGGCCTAGCCTCGCGGGAGCAGGAGTTTCGGAGGATCCTGGGTCAGTTTGTCCAGCACGCAGGCCTTACTCTTAGGTCTACCGTTTATTTAGAAAAGAAAAAGATGCCAGCTGCGCAGCGAGAAATTTTCCGTCCCCAGGATAGAGTTGTACCCTGCGGGTCCTGCGCGCTCCCCGCACCCTGGGTCCTCAGCACGTTCGCAGCCCGTAGCCACGCTCGGTGGCTTATTTGTGAAAATGGGGTGACAGTTAATTCAGTTTAAGAAGCTGACTCTGCTTGTCCCCCCAGCAAATAGCAAGGGCCTCGTTCAACTCCAGGTCTCCCCCAGCTTCGGTCCCCAGGTCGCTAACTTCACGCGCTCCTCCCAAGTGCGGTTCCATTTTGAGCTTTGGAAGCCGAACTCTCACTGAAGACCAAGGAATGTGTATTGCTTTCTATCCGATTCTTTTTGGTAACTTCAAAAGTTACATGTTTACACCTAACGTGTCGAGTTAAGTGCTAAATATACTTCCAGAGACCTCTGGAGAGAACATTAAATCAGGTTGAGAGAGTCAGGTTGAAAGCAATACAGGATCTGAAGGATCAGCGCTCACCGTTTTCTCCCTCTCCTTCCTTGGTCCAGCTGCCGCGTGAGGATCATAAACACTTTTGTTACCCTGTTTTGAATAAGCCCCTTCTTGCAGATTGCCTACCATTCCGTGAACTTTTAAATTCGTTGTAAAAGAAAAAAAAAAAAAAAAAAGAACCCCTCCAGGTTAGAGTTATTTGAAGGACTCTCAAAGTCATTACTTGGACGAAAAAACACTGGGCAGGAGCTTAGTGGTTAAGTTGTATCAATCTTTTCATAATGGTGGGAGATCATCGTTCTAATGGAGATACTACTAACAAAAAGAGCAGTTGCATTTACTTTTTTTCTGTTGTAGAATCTAAAGGGAAAGTAATAGTTTCAAATGAGGGTTTGCACTTGAATTTGTTTCACAGTTAAGACACTTGTATTTCCAGAGTTTCAGAAAATATTTAAAAATTATATTGTCTTAATGGATTTCAAACAAATTTTACTGAATTGGAGTGTGTTGCTTACTTACAAAGCAAATCTTTAAAAATGTGAAGTAAAAAGATAAACGCTTTGGGAAAGGCTTTTCTTACTGCTGAGTAGAAGTATAGGCACTGTGGACTAAGAGTGCTTCAGCAAGCTTGCAGTTTCTCATCTGAATGAAATCATTGCCAGAAAGACACCAACAGTGTACCCCAAAGCCCTGGCTGTGTGTGGAGCTTCCTATATTGTTTGCAATGCAGTCTTGAGATTCACTGTATTCTCACCAGAGAAAAACCTAATCAGAGAGAGCACTGAGATAGATTCCTAATTAATATATGGTTCTTTGAACCAGTTTATTACCTATGTAACTTTTTTCCTCTGGCTGGAGGAAATGAAGTATGATTTATTTAAATTATTTCTGTTGTAGTTTTTTGGTATATCCTTTTGAGTAGAATGGATTGCTTCAGTATGCGAAGTGCAGGAGAAAAGATGGAAGAGAAAAGAAATCAGATCGTCCTGTTAGAGTTACAATTCACGTTGCTTCCTAATTAAAGGGCAATTGAGAAAGAAAACAAAGTGGGGGTAGCTCTGTGAAATGATGAGGGACGGTGTCTCTCATTCTTTCAGGAACTTCTCTGGGCAAGCATAGGCACTCATTTTAAACCAGGGCATATGTTTTAAAAAGATGAAGTAAGAAGTGATTGAGTTGAATCTAACTAGGGGCTCAAAAGAAGTCAGAATTGCAAAGGATGGGAAACTGTTTCCCTAGGCAGGGGAAGCTGGTGTATTTGTTACTTGAAAAAGGTGAAAAACAGAGCTCTCCCTCTTCCCAGATTGTAGGGGGTGGGGGGTGGGGGGTGGCAGGGGAGGTGAGAGGGCAGGCAGAAGGGAAGCACTTACTAATTTATAATGTTTAGATTTCCCTAGTTTTCCTTTCGGTCTTATGCCATTGTCTTCTAAAAGAACTCTGTGAAGAGACCACTCAGCATTGCTTCATTTTGTTACTTTGTATTGAATAATTTTCTCTTTTTCTTACAAGGCAAAGAAAGGGCCTCCTCACTTTTCTATTCCCTATGGAAGAGTAACTTTTTGCTTGGGATCAGCAACCCAGTAACACTTGTGAATCAGTAACAGTAGTCTCACCTTGAAACTTTATTGGCATCTATGGCAAGTTCCATAGCAAAAGGTCTTATAGCTCTCTTTCCCACAAAAAGATTTAGAAACAGCAGAAACCACGCAAGCTAGGTGAGTGAGCTGTTCCATTATATTTCTGTTATCTAATTCAATGTATTCAATTTATTCCATGGTTGAAGTACACTTTCCGCTGAAGCTCTGAATGCTTAGCTGCCTCTTCTTTCATCTCTCTAAAGTCCAGTGGGGCAGTGTGTAATATAATTGGGGTGTGGGGTCCTTTCTTCCTCTTCTTGTATTACTGTCCTCCTTGCTTCTGGGTTGCCCAAAGCCATTGATTCCATCCAGCTCCATGGCACTGGCCCCTTCTCAGTTCTGGTGCCTTGTTTGAAACCCTGTCACTACTCTTGGAATGTAGAAAGAGGCGGCCATGGGCATGCCTGGCATCTGTGTTTGTACGGAAAGGGCTGAACCAATTAGCTTTGTGTACCTTTTTGTGAAGCTGTTTCTCCCCTGTACCTGGCAGGGAGGCTAGAGCTAAGCCCTCACCCAGTCTCTCTGTGCAGTGTTTGGATATTCTGCAACTTTCCCAGCTGAAGGTCTCAGTCTCCTCCTGGGTTAGGAGAGCCCTGCTGTGCAGGGAACAGCACCAGGAACTGCCAGGGCCCCAGGGTTTCCAGTTGGTAGCGCCATCCTTTCCAAAAATTTGGGGAGAGTGTCTAGGGGAGAGAAAGAAATCTGCATCGGACACTGTTTTGTCTGGTTGGGAGTCAGGGAAAGAGAGAAAGGAGATTGAGTATTTTCTGATATTCCCTAATCTCTTCCCACCCAGTTGGGAAACACAGGTCCCTTTTGGGAATCTTCTGAGCCCAGTCACCGGCCAGCAGGCTTTCCCGCCACGGAGGCACACTCGCTGCACACCTGAGTCCCCGCTGTCAATGGCCAGCTAGTGACTTAGACTTCAGACCTGGTCCCTGGTGGAAGGGAGGCTGGGCGTCACCGTATGTGGGCTTTTTTTCTGTTTTTCTTTTCTCTTTTTTCTCTTTTTGTGTGCACGCCCAACCCCATCCCATAACACACATGATTTAGTTATTTTACATCATTCGTTATCTCGCGCCCTGAAACTGAACATAGAGCTATATATTAGATTGAGGTTAGAAGAGGTGGCGACTGTTTATTTAAGGTGATAAAATGGTCCATCAGCAGTAATCTCCATCGATATGTGCCACCAGGAGATGAAGGATGAGGGGACAAGCCACAATTAATTGCCCTATAGTTTTGTAGGAGCGAGTGGAGCCAGCCCAGACCCGCTTCGATCTCCTCTCACGCCTCCTATTTATCATCTCCGCGTTGTATTATGGCGGCTTTGCAGGGGCAGGGCCGGCAAGGTTTATCTACACGCAATATTCTCTCACACACGGGTGCTCCCGTTTAATTTATTAATACAGACATCGGGAGACAAATAAAAACCACATTACCTCGTCTCCGCTTTCTTTTCCTCCCCCTTTTGTCTCTCCCTCTTGGCCCCAGGGTCCAGCCGGCCCAGCTGACAGCCAGGCGGAGCATGGAAAACCCAGCCTCCCAGACTGGCCAGGAGCTTTAAACTCGCCTAGGGAGAGTCCTCCAGAAGGTTCTGCACCAGCTGGGCCTCCCACGGGGCCCGACGCAGTGGGCTCACTTTCCCCTTAGCAGAGCTAACTCACTTGCCTCCGGATCTGCTTCTAGACCCTATCTGAGGAGCCTAGAAGACCCCTGCCGGGTGGAAGGAGAGGAGGGTCTGGTGGGTGGTGGGGCGTAGTGGGGGTCTCCAGATTTCTGTGGCAGAGGCCACGTCTGGCCTTGCAAGAAAGCTCCATGATGGTAAGAAGGGGGTGAGGCCTTCAAAATGCACCCTAGATTGGGGGGCCTACAGTGGGCAGCCTGACTGCTTGCTGCCTGCTTGGTCCATCGACACCCCAGGTAGCCCTTTGCGCTGGGAGGGCTAGGGAAGAGCCTGGGCTGGACCATGACGGGGAGCGGGTGTGTGTATGAACCTAGCTCTGCCTGCCCTCTTCCCCAACGGCCAGCCCCCCTAACAGGCAGCAGCCGGTGCCCCGTTTCTGCGCCCAGAGCGCACGAGGCACTTGCCAGCAGGCGGCACTCCTGGGGCAGCGTCACCGTGCAGGGATTGATGGGCGCCGCCCGCTGGGCTGGGCCGGGCCTGCGAGAGTGAGGGCGGCGACCTCAGCAGTGGTTGGGGGGGATTTATAGCCCTGTGGTTACCTCTGCTAGGCAGGGAGGCAGCCTTTCCAGCTGCGTTTTGGTTCCCTTTCCAGAGGACCAGTGAGGGCAGGCAGAGGCTGGGAGAGGCACTGGGGACCCAAGAACTGGCCTGCCTGTGCCTGGTGCTTCCCAGGGGTCCAAGCTCCGCCTGCGCCCACACATGCCTGTTGGCCTCTCTAGACACAGAAAACCCCCAAAAGTTCTTATATTTTATTTTTCCTAGAAAGACAAATGAAAATACCTGAAAAAAAAAGGAAAAAAAAAAAAAAGAAAAAAGAAAACCCATGGCCTGCTTTGCCCCCTTTACCTTAAAATAGATCTATTTTCAATAACAAAAGCAATACATGCACTTGTACAAACTTTCAAACAATACAAGGGCTCTGAAAGGAAGAGTGAAGTCTGCTCTCCACTCCACTCCACTGGGCCTGGCCTGCTGAAGTCAGTAGGTAACTGAGACTGTAACTTAAGGATCCCTCCTTCCCTTATCTGGGGACCCATAAACAGGAGCATCACCAGATCTATTCAGGACAGAAAAGCTACCGAATGTGGCTTCTTATATTCCCTAATGCTAATGTGGCATTTCAGAGTATCCTGCTTGAGAATATTATAGTGTTTCTCACAGTTAGAAAACCCTCTGTGAATAGTAATTATGAACTTGTATAAAAACTTACTCTGATTTTTTAAGAGAAAGTAGGAACATTTATTTGCCTCCTCTTTATGAACACAAATAGACTTGCTTATGTATTGCTTGGCGTGGAGCGCTGTGTGTAATATATGTAATATATATGTGTGTGTAGTTTGGGCACCGAGCCCACTTCTTCCTCGAACCTCTTCGTGTAGGTGTTCGTGGCTTGCTGTCGAGAAAACGCTCTGCTAGAATGTTTCTCTCCTTGTGCCACATTTGTCAACCTCCGGTAATCAGTTACTTGTTTTACACATCCTCAGGCTTCTTTGGGACTCCATGGCATAAGTCAGAAGCCAAGTGTTTTCAGTGACAGAGCTTTCTGTATTAAAAAAACAGTAACGTTAGGATATAACATGTATTTTGATGTAATTGGTCAACTTTTCTGACAGAATATTTTGATAAAGCACCAAGCAGTGTATACATTAGGAAGGCTCCTGTTGGGTGGACTAATGGAAGTGGATTGGCCTTGCCTGCTTTGCTGTGGACCTAGCATGCATGTCATCTTCTAAATATTGGGAGAGCCTCAGCTTTTCACTCTGCACAATGCTACTAAGTTTTTTCAACCTCTCATGGAGACAAAATGAAACTTTAAGCTGAAGAGAGCTTTAGAGAACTTCTTGGAGAAAGGACTAGCCACAGTGTTACCATGCATAACAAATGTCAGGAGTGTGCTTGCTGTCAGTGAGGGTGGTGGCTGAGGTTGGTACTTCTGCTCCTTATTTTATTACTGATATAGTTGGTGTGATGTTCCCTGTTGTGGAGATGTTAGAACTTGACAGAATCTCTGGTGAATTCTGTTAGGGGAGTGAATGCTAAACACTTTGGCTTCTCACCCTTTGTTTCATTGAGCCAACCAGAAAGGGACAGTCAGTTAATCAAAAACCTGGGGTGATTTATTTTTATGGTCATATTGCCTTTGCTTAATTGTCATTTGTTTTAAGCTTTCTTTGCTAAGGTGCTGAAAGGCCATCTCTGAAGTTAGGCACTAACATTCAAAATTATGGATATTATCTATTTACTTTCCAATTTATTCTCTTTAACCCCAAGCTCAAGACTGTGGGAAAGAGCGAGAGAAATCTCAGTAATCCACAGTGCTTTCTGTGGCCCCTAAATAGTGACTTCAGTGAAGTATTTCAGTTCTATTGATTGAGTTACGAGTCTGGATATAAAATTCTCCCAGCTCTCATTAGTCTTCCTAGATCTCTATGTTTGGAGGCTTTGGAGTCAGGCAGACCTGATTGTGAATCTTTCTCTACCAGTTTCTAGTTTCTGGTCCATGATTAACTTACATTGCTCAGTTGCTTCATCTGCAAAACGGGAATCATGACATTTAGATAATATGGTGATTGTTTAAGTCAAAACAGGTGCCTGGCACATAGTTGGCACTTGGTAATTATTAGTTTTTGTCTTTTTTTTCATTCCCCCTTTATTTTGAAGTTTTTATTTTCACACTCAGAATCTCGAGAGGGTGTGTGGAAGGTGTATGTTCTGGAAGGCTTGACATGTAGAGAGTGAGGACACTTTCTCTCTAGGCCCTGAGGTGAAAAGCAGAGCCTGACACAGTTTTCACGTTAGTTTGTGTTGCTGGAAGAGGGGGTCTCTGTGTGATGGAGGTCCAGAGGCCTGGACACCTCACTATCTGCAGAAAGGGGTTGTTGCTTTTCACCTGAGAGGCCTGGGGACACCTCCAGGAAGCTGCAGTCAGAAGGTCCGCTTATTCCCTGGGCTCTCTTGGGAGGGGTGGAGGAGTAGCTGACAGGAGAGGCAGAGCTGCCTGGAGCCCTTCCCAGAGTTAGGATGCTCACAGTCCACCCTCAGCGCTCGCTGAAGCAAATGGCAAAAGGGGGGTTTGCTTACCATGCGGCCCTTCTATGAGGTGTCCTTCACTGAAGATCCTTCAGGGACTCACTTTGTCACAAGTTCCTTGGGGGTTTTGTCTGTTTCAGCATGAAGAGGCCACACCCTGTGTGATCCATGAGGACGGGCTGGGACCAAGGCCCGGAGCAGAGAAGCCCCAAGGGCGACCCCCACCCAGCACAGCCCCCAGTTGGGACTGGCTCAGTGTCAGGCCTAGTGCCACAGGGCTCCGTGGCTGGGGCGCCTCTGCTCCCCAGGGAGGCTGGGCGGGGAGGCCGGGTTTCGCCAGCGGGCGCCGAGGCTGTCTCCCCGAGGCAGGCCTGCTGGGCCCGGGCGCAGACACGGCGGCTCCGCCAGGCCCATTAATAACCCGGAGGGCGCTGCGCTCCGACAGCGCGGCCGCCGCGGGCCCTGCTTCCCGCGGCCCCCGGCCTCTTACCCCGGGTGTGAGTGGAGGGACACTGGGCGCCTACAGCGCGGCCTGCGGCGTGGGGGTCCCCTTGGCTGCTGGGGGGAACGTCGGAGGAAACAGCTTCGCAGTAACTCGCAGTTTGTAAGGCGAGATGGTAGCAGTTAGCCCGGGAACCCGCCGTCCGGGCAGGAGTTGGGGCCCTCTCCACTCACCATGATTCTGATCTTGAAAGACCCACCGCCGCGTCGTTAAGCCTGCTGTTCGCTTCTGTTGCCCCCTGGGAAGAGCTGGCGCCCAAGCCCAGGCTCCCCCGACTCCCCTGACCCCCCGCACAGCCCTCCTTCCGCCGCGGCCCCCACCCGGCTGCAGCGCCCGCCCTGGGCGCGGAGGGCCTGCGCCCCTGGGCGCCGGTGGCTGGGCGCCGGCTCTGCGCCGGGCCGGGCGCTGGGGGCCAGGGGACCAGAGGAGTGGGAGGGTGCTGCCCCGCGGGCAGATCGCCACCTGCCCTGGTGATTTCTAAAGTCTTCTCTTAATTGTAAAAAGAGGAAAGCAAATGCTCCCAGGCGGCCGGAGTGGAGTCTCTCCGTGAGACAGGTCGGCGGAGACGGGCTGGTTTGCTGGGCTTTCTCAGGGGTTCGACAGCACACACCCGAGAGGGAGACCTGGCGGGAACCGGGGAGACGCCTCGAGGTCGGTCCAGCCGCGGTAACATGGGCGTGCGCACCCCGCTCCGAGGGCTTTGGGGGCGCCCGGGACCCGCACCCGGTACCTGCGGATTTGGGTGCGGCGGACGGGGCCCACCTCTCCCCTGCTCCGGGGCCGCCGCGCCCTCGCGGGGTCACCTCCCTAGCCGGCGGCCTTCCCGGGGCGGGGTGCTGCTGGGTCGGGAGCTGACGGGAGGATGCGCCGCCGGAGCTGCCGAGTTAACCTCTCCCCCCCCCCCCCGCGTGTCTCCGTCAGGTTGCGACATGTGCGCGGACAACCGCCACGGAGAGTGCCCGATGCACGGGCCGCTGCACTCGCTGCGCCGGCTGGTGAGCACCGGCAGCGCCGCGGCCGCGCCCCCGCCCGAGATGCCCGAGTGGCTGCGAGACCTGCCGCGGGAGGTGTGCCTGTGCACCAGCTCCGTGCCCGGCCTGGCCTACGGCATCTGCGCGGCGCAGAGGATCCAGCAGGGCACCTGGATCGGGCCCTTCCAGGGCGTCCTCCTGCCCCCGGAGAAGGTGCAGGCGGGCGCCGTGAGGAACACGCAGCACCTCTGGGAGGTGAGTCCCGCGCCGCCCGCACCTGCCCGCCCAGCGAGCCTGGCCCCGAGGGCGGCCTCCCTTGTTTCCTAGAGGGTAACTCATGGCGGAGACTAGATCTCTCTGGTCGTGCAAATACCTGAGGTCTGCACCACCTGCAGTAAAGAGGTGCGGAGCCCCAGCTGACGCAAAGGCAACCCAGCCAGGAAGGTCAGGGCCCGCAGGCTCTGGAGGTGGAATCACCTTAAGGAGCCTCTACTCCAGCTGAGCTGGATTTCACCTTTGATTTCCTGGGTTCTTGAAAGAAAGAGAAACCAGCTGAGGCGATGGAGCAGAGAGCTCGGGCTCTGGGGGTGTGAGCTAGGTGGACTTTCTGTCCTGTTCTGAGCTCCTCCGATGTGTTCTTGTGAGCCAGGCAAGAAGGAACATAAGCATAAATAGGAGGAGAGAGTCAGGCTCATTTTGTCAGATAAAAACACTGAATCTGAGAGAACGCAACATGTTCCGTTCATAACTTCCAAAGTTCCCGCAGTAAGCCAACTATAGTACTGCAGATCAGAAATCACAGATTCCGGTGCTTCGTAGCACAGCGACGCAGTCTTCAAGAAGACAGGAAATCAGAACACAGGGAAACTTTGAGCATGTTGGTACAACTCAGTTCATGACAGTGCTTCAACAGCACAGTCTTACCTGACACTATTATTTAAAAATAAACAATCTCTTTGAAAAATGTTAACCTGAGCTTTCTCTCAAAGCGTCATGGTTGATGATTGAGGTCCACTCCTGAAGAGACAACCCTTTGCCTGTAGGTAATCCCCCGGCTAATTAGCCACCACTCACCCATGGAGTTATTTATGAAATACAAGGTGCTAGAAGTCTTCTTACCCCTAAGGGCAGTAAGTAAGTATGACTGAGGCCAGGCAATGTAATGGAGTTGGACTAGTCTGAAAAGAAAGTTTCTGAAATGCCAGCAGCCAAGTTGGCATGGGCCTTAGGGCTCCATTAATGGGTCATTTCTGCAGCAGCTTGCCCCTCACACCTTGGCTCAGTGGCCTGTCAAGATGATTATTTTCACTGTGAGCTGCCTCATGGTCACTAACTAAAACTCATGGGACTCAATACTCCACTCATACTTTTGCTGAGCACTCATTCTATGCACTATGTTAGGCCCTAGAGATACAGTGTTGTGAAAAACAGACCTGGTCTCCAGAACCCTTACATGGCTGTTGGCAATGGGGTGTTGAGGCCTGTGTCCCGAAGCCTCCTTTGATGGGGGAGGAGCTCAGTGTGTGAACTCACAGCCCAGCAGCCCAATGACTACACAGGGGATATGGGCTACAGATCCTACATTTGCTGGTGCCCTGTGCCCGGTTCCCAGGGTCATTTCACTCCTAAAGTATTGTTGGAAAATTATACATTTTTAGTCTTTCTGGATAGGATTCTTGAATGAGGAGGGGGGGGGGAATTTGGGCATATTTATTTTACCAAATAGTGCTTTATCTCTTTTTAACAGAAATTTTTATAGGAAAAGAGGGCAGGAGAAAATGGCTTGGTACATAGAGGCAGGTTAGAAGTTAGAGCTTTTGGATAGAAAAAATGACAAGTGGGAAATAAAGCGCCTGGTTTTGAAATCTTTCCCAGTTGGTTTTTGTTTCTGACTAATTTGTTGTAACCTCCAGTGTGGTTTAAAGTTTATAAAACACTTGTAGTCAGTTTTCATGTTCTAGTGGTCTTAATAGGAACTCTAATACCATACAGTTAAAGATCTGCTAATACTTTTCTCAAGAAATTATAAATCAGTTGTTCAGTGGTACAGATTTGCTCTGTTTAAAACTGTTAAAAGTGAGCACGATTTCCCTTTGATGACTTGGGGTTAGAGTGCCAAGGGACAAAGCCATAAACATGAAAAAATCCCTATTGTTTTGTAGTTTTTTTGTGTTTTTTTTCTAAATGGCTGTGGATGATTGAGATATTGTCAAGAGCGCACTACACATATAGAACACGATTGTTCATAGTAATACTGAAAACATGGAGCCTTTCTTTTATATCTTTACTTGTACTTGGTGAAATTTAAATTCTATGTTAGTAAAGAGACTGGAGAATTTAGTTTTTGTTGTTGTTGCTACTTCAGTAGACATACAGTGAGTTTTACCTGTTGTTTGTGTGAGTTGAGTATATTGTAGGGGTGCATGGAATTGGTTCTGTGTTATAAAAATGAATTGCTGGGTGTATGCTTGAATGATCTACAGGTCCCTTCTCCCAATTCAGGACAGTCTATTTGTTTTTGTCATCTGTAAGAACAGTCAGACTAACACACGTTTAGGAGATTGAAAGGATATTAAAATGCAGCCATGCAAAATGTATCAGTCTCCTGAAGGATCATGTAAAATGTAACTGACTGGGGCCAGAGAACTTAGAGTCTATGGCCACTAAAACACTTAAACTTTAATAGGTTACAGATTTTTATTAGTATAATTATTTTTAAGATATGAAATATGAGTTTATTTTTAAGCATTATGATTTATTATTTTTATGAAACATGACTATTTGAATTAAGTTATATTTATAACAGAAGAGTCTTAATGTTGGGTTGTTCCTTAAATTTTATTCTTTCATTTCAAACCTAAATTCAATTGTGAAAGTTTTTAATCATTTTATTATTTATGTTAGAAAGAATCAGTAATTGGAATACACTGTAGGTCTATAGGAAATTTTGGCAATAATTATTCAGTGACTCATGTAAAAATTATCCATTTTAAAAACATACTCTTTTAGATATCTTCCAGAATATCAGATTGACATAAAGCAGATCTTAAAAAAAATTAAAAGCAGTTGAATCATGACTATTTTATTTTAAAAGTCAACTGGAATCGTTTTTCTTCCTCACATTTTTTTTTCAAGTCACTTGCTGATGAAGAAATGTCTTTATATTTAGAGTTCAATACTCAGGTCCTGATGGATCTCACCAGGGTTACTTATCTTTATTTCAGTACAATAAATGGATTGCTAATCTTTTCCCGTCACTGTTTCCAAGTAGATGATGGATTTTTGTTTCAGTTTACAGTTCATTGTTTTTAGTATGGTTGTACTTTATTATACACATGAAGGCTTATTACAGAAAAAAAAATCAGAGTCACCTTCGTTACTCCTTTTGTTTAATAATTAAAAGCTCTATTTTATTTGTAGAAAAATGACTTTTTAATATTTAACATACATCAGCTATGGAGAGCTTGTTTGATTGGTTTATAAGTGTGCTATCATCTTTTAGTTAATATTTTCTTTGTGTATAATCCTGGTTCTTAAAAATCACAGCAATTTAAAGAAAGTTAAATATCATTCTATTACCTTCAATATGTTTTGACTCTTTTGAGTGTTTATGGGAAGTTCTAAGAGTTTTTCTTTCTTTTTTTAAGCAATAACTGAAGGTAATTTTTTTGTAGTTTAAGGAGATTAATAAACTAAAAGTCAAATTATTAGTCTCCTTTTGGCCAATTTGTTTTAAAATCAGAATTTTAATGTGTTCTAAAAAAATAATTAATTCAGATAGTTAAAAACATTACAGGGTGGATTAAATAATTACTTCCCTCGCTTGCATACATTTATTCCAACAAGACTTGAATGCATGATATATTTCTAGCTCTTTGGACGTAATGGGAAAAATCTTTCTGAATGTTTTGCAAAGAAAACATAGTCTTTCTCAGCAATTAGGTCTTATTGATGAGAGTGAGATAATTTTATCCTAATGTGTTTTCTAATAAAGAAGTGAAAAGGCACATTTGATTCCAACATTTATGAAAACATTATCTCAATTATTAATGTGCTCTTTTCCCTTGAGATAAATTAATCTAGTTGCACATGGTTTCCCCTTTCTGCTTAACATCAGAATTTAATATGACTGGACCTGAGGAATGTACACAGTGTGTACTTAAAATTCTACTGGAACAAAATACGGAAGTTTAAAATAAAGTTCCAGTTTAAGATAGGCTAGAAGTACTCAGGCATTTCAATTCAAATTCTGATTTGACAAGAAATTTTAGCAACAATGACAAAATAAATTGTACTTATTTTCACCCTAAAAAAGTTATTCTGCTAATTGAAATAATGTAGCAACTTGTTAGGATTACAGTCAAGGTACTAGAAAGGGATTTGATTTTATAGAACCTGTCTTCTCTTTGCCCGAGTAAACTCCAGTGTCTCATTTTCACTTGTACTACGTGGAAACTTTCATTATTTTTCTTCAGAAAAGCAAGAGGGATAACATAATATGATTCTCTTTGTGGTTTGATGTTGTGCCATAATATTTTAGATTTAGTAAGAGTTTTGCTTTTAAGCAAATGGTCTATTTTTCCATCATTACCATTTAGCTTAAGTCAAAAGACATTAATGAAAACCAATATTAAAAATATATTACACATGGCTACATGTTTATATTTCAAAACCATGATAGGTAATTGGTACTAGAAGGAAATGAATTGATTTTATATTTTAAATGTATTTTATGTTTCTATAAATGACCCAATTCCATTTGTAGTACTGTACCCATTTGTATATATTTAGATGTTGAAAAAAAAACATTTAAAATTAATTACTTTAAATTAAAATAATTTTTTAATTAAATTAAAATCATTTAAAAAGTTGTTCCAGTGATAGTACTATAACTATATACTCCATATTTTGCTTTATCCACTTTGGCTCATTTTTGGCTTGACTCATCAGAACACCAGGGGATAGAATTATGTGGCTGTCACAGTTATATTGAAGTAAAATTTGTGTTTCTTAATAATTTATCAGTTAATGTACTAGACTGCTTGTCAGCTTGGTTTTGAATATGTCAGTTTTATGAAATCCAAATAATTTTCCTTAAAAATAAACCATAGTAATGTTACTGCTATGTTTTAAATTATGCAGGGTAACAGCTGGTGTATCTCTCTGGTTTTGCCTCATTTGATTTGAAGATGTCTTTTATAGTGGTGCCCATTTGATAGAGTGTGAGCATTTTGTAGTTTTACATAAACTGTAAAACCATCTGCTGCCTCTTGGAATCATTTCCAGCATTGTGTTAAAACTCAAAACTTAGTACTTAAAATTGGCTTTGAAAAGGTCCGTGTACAATCCCGGTCCTTTTGACTTATGTATCCCCCTGACAGTGCCACCTTGATTTTCTAAGTCCAGAAATGACTGTTTAAAATAAAATTGTAACAGCCATTTGGAAATTCTCATGTTCGCGAGGGTTAATCCAGATATGCATGTGATGCTACAGTGCTTTAGTTGCAAATACTTTGTAAAGAGTGATGTGTTCTGTATCCACAGGACTATTTTTCTCATTAGTTCAGTTTACCTATTGTTTACAGATTTCTTCTTTTATTGATGGCATTTGTCCATGTAAAGAAATAATTCAAAGTATTTCTTGGTTCATAACTGCGTATTTTCTTACATCATAAATTTTTTCTTTTTTCTTTTTTCACACACTGACTGAAAAGTGGGGTAGAGAAATTCAAATCAGAATCGAGGCGGCTCCTGGACAGATCGCCCTCCCCCCCGTGACTGCGTGGCAGCAAGCGATCCGATGAAAATGGGATTATGGCCACACTGGGCCCGAGAAACCTGCTGGGGAGTCTTTATATTTCAGTGTGTCAATTAAGGCAGTTTTAATTATTTGAGTAAATTTATTGTGTTATCCAGAAATCACTTATAGTTGTAGGATAATATTATGGGTTTTAAAAATTGAATACGAGAGCTGCATAGTATTTCGCCGAGGACTCACGTCCACAGTATCTGAATTCTCTTTTCGCAGAGGATGGAGGTGGTACGCTAAGTGGGGGGGAGATATTTTGCCGTTTTAAAGGATGCCATGTGCAGAGCCACTTCGAGACCACCTTGCTCTTTTTCTTTCTTTTAAAGAATCCTCTGTACTCCAAGTATTCGCGAGTTCAGACATTCCTTGTGTATTTACACAAGAAATACAGACTCCGGCATAACTACTTAGCATAAAAGCCGGAGAAGCCAGAGCAGAATATGCTTTTCCTTGTAAGCATTCGCCACCTCACTCAGATAAGTTACAGAATTCCATTATCCAAATTGTTACACATGTGTGACAGAGGTTGACCTTTCGTCATGTCAATCCTTTCTGTGTAGGCCCCAGGCTCCAGCCTAATGGCTCAAACCCTGATTTACTCACTGTAATAAGGGCAGGAGGTCGAGCCATTGTCAGGCCGCCTGTTCCTGCTCTCCTCGGGGCCTGGCTGAAGGCTGTTAACACAAAGCTTTTCAAAGTGAATTTACAACCAGCACCACTGACAGAGGCCAATCAGTGCACCATAAATGTCAGGTTAGTGAGATTGAGCAGTAAGTAAAGCACTGACAGCGCTCTATTGGCTGGAATCAATTGGCGGGGTTTAACTGAGGAGCGATCTGCGGGCGGTGGGCTTGGGGAGAGCCGAGCGCGCAGCCTCGGTTTCCACCCCGCGGACGGTCTGCGGGTCCCCCTGTGAGCAGGCCGGTGGGTTTACCTGTTAGCGGGGGCGCAAGGGTGGAGCGTCACCCGTTTGCTTCAGCGCCTCCCGAGTCACCCGTGTCGATGTGCTGCTTGATCTGCAAGTTGAGAGCAGCCAAGCCCGCTGGCTCTGAGGCGCGGTGGTAAAAATCAGCCCCGGGTTAGACAGAAAGTAAAAAAAAAGAACAACTTTGACAACAGGGGGCTGTCAGAACCGGGGACACATCCAGGGCACGACAGTTCAGTGGAAGATAATTTGTTCAAATTCCAAAACGAAAGCGGGGATTTGCAGGAAAGCGCAGCCGCGAGCCCGTTGCTTTGCTCTTCCGCAGGCTTGGCAGCGTGGAACTTTCACGGAGTCGCTAATGAGTGATTATGGGTCGAGGGTCTGAATATCCATGAGATGTGGCTTCCCCACCACACGGAATGTTTTTATCATTTTGTGTAATGACAGCCCGGACAACAATTCATTTAGCTCTGAAGGCATCAGCATTAAAATGGAGAAATCCATTAAGATGCTGTATGCAAGGATTTATAAATTAGGCAATTTCCTTGATTATTGCAATCATTTACAAAATTGATTGTTCCAGTGTGGTATAGACAGATTTCAGCAACGATCATTGACAGCAAGCACATTCTCTGATATCTATAGCTACTGGTCACTAAACCAGGTCACTATTCTTCATTCCCCCTGCTGTTCTCGGTCTCAAGGTCAAACACTTTCAAAGAAGCTTATAATTATGATGTTTCATTCGTCTTCACAAGAGACCCACCCAGGCTGTGAGGGTGGGTGTAGGTTGTTCAGTTGTTCTAAAGATTATAGCATTACTTTTACATTTTAATCTTGATTTTGGAAGAGGGTGTTGATGATCCTGATGTTTCAGATCAGTAGCACAAATTTTGAGATGCTGCCAACTTAAAAGAAAATAATTTTTGCAAATTGCAGCTGCAAATATTTGTTTGATTGAAGATCTAAAAGTCAATAATATGTTTTATTTGTTGGTCCTTAGAGTTCTAATTATCCAATAGATATATCTTGGAGTCGCTGGATTTTAGGTCAATGAATTCTGGAAGGCATAATAAAGACATTGTTGCAAGTGTGAAACGCTCCAAATGTTGCAGGTTTTCCTATACAAGAACACACACAAGGGGTTCACTTGGTACTTAATCACTAACCACAAACCACAAAGTTGCCTTTATTCCTGAAATATCAGATAGGCATGCGCAGTGTGTGTACAGAGTTCTGTCCAGTGAAAACTAGCCATGTGGTTTATGCTTAGTACAGAATAACTGGCTTTAGGCATTTACTTTTAATCATCATTTTGTTTTTAATCACAATTTAACGTTTTTGGATCTCTAACACAGACTGGGGCTTGAAAATAGTAACACTTTAGAAAATTGCTTAACACTGTTGGGGAGGCTGAAATTTTTAAGTTTGTCCTGATTTGTATATACAGTAATTTGATCTCAAGGTAGTTCTTTGGTTAAAAGGAGGAATGTTATGTTTGGTGACACCTTGCATTTTTATTTGACTATGGTTGCTTGGAAGTTCATTCTCATTTTTAATTAGTTGTAAAGTTCACTGCTTAAATCAATGAAAAGGCATTATTTTCACTTGTCTTGATATTATCTCATCATTTTTATTAATTTTTTTTTGCAGTATTTCTGGTTTCTGTTAAGACTTAAAAGCCATGTGACTAGATTTGTCTTGGGTGAACTGTGAAGGAGGCACTCAGTATTAACAGATATTTTTGCCAGTGCTCTTGTACATTTATTTAATAAGCCAAGATCTACTGCATGCAATTGTGAAATAACGATATGGGATTAAGCCCATTTTATTAAAACGAACAGTGTTTTTCACTCTGTGTGATCATTTTAAATTAAAGCTGCCTCAGATAATGAAGTGTTTTCTATAGAAACATTCAGTGTAGTCTAATTCAGTAGAAACTTCTTAAGTGCTTTTTAATTGGAATCAAATGAAATGTAATCAAGTCATGTTTTCAGTGTCTTGTAAAGTACCAAGACCTAAGTGTTGTTAGCACACTTGGGAATATTAATGTTTATACAAAAGTAACTATTAAATTCTCAGATATTCATGCAAACTCCAAAATGGTAGATAACTCATAAATAAATTCTAGGTTAGAGTACAGTGCTTCCAGGACCTGCTGTGTTTGTCCCAAACTAATATTAAACTTCATTTGTGATATCAAAAATGCACAAATAGTTCCTGGGGGAGAGAGTCCTGGAAAATATTGGCCTACTGATAGGAAAGCACTTAATTTCAATTTATTACAGTTTAAAATTTGACCTGCATAATCTATGGAGTGGAAAATCTAATTATTAAGCTTTAAAGTGGTGGAAAATGAACTTTTCTGTTAAAAATAATTAACGCTCAGCCCTGGCCAGGTAGCTCAATTGGTTAGAGCATTGTTCCGATACCCTAGGGTTGCAGGTTCAATTCCCAGTCAGGGCACATAAGAGAATCAACCAATGAATGCATAACTATGTGGAACAACAAATTGATGTTTCTCTCTCAAGCTCTCTGCCTTCCTCTCTCTGTCTCAAAGCAACAAAAAATAGTGCTCATCATAAGAAATTCAAACTATATAAAAGTATAAACCACTGGTAACCATTATTGATGATTTTTATAATAGCCTTTAAAGAGATGGCTAAGTAATATAATACACATTTATTTCATTGAGTCACAGTTTTGGTAAGAGATATTTGCACTATCTCCTTGATACTGCAAAGCACATTTTTAAAGCAGCAACCAATGGGATAGTCTTCATAGGATCTCCTGCAAATGTTTGAATTTGGCTCACCCATGAATAGAGTTTGATTTTGTGTCTGGTCCTGTTCTCCTCTCTCTGTATCTTTCCTGTGGGAAATTTCATTAACAATCTGCAGAGCCTACTGATGTTATAGAAACACTTCTACCGATATTTTTATGTGTTTTATAGCATGTCTTTAATAAGACCAGAGCCTTTCTGGGGTCCACCGGGAGATTTTAATGGTCCTCTGAGAGGAAGGAGAGCATTTCTGTTTTCCTTTTTTTGCACATGAAGGTGTTAGCAAAAGAGGATCAGGTCTTTTTGAAATGCTTTTCTAAGGAGGAAGACTCATTCATCTAGTTGTATGTGAGACTTCAGTGAAACTTCTTAATTTTTTTGTACCTCTATTTCTCCATGTGTAAAAGAGAGTCATAATGGACTCTTATGCAAATTAGAGACAATATTTATGACTTTTGTGTAACCAAAGAGACTTTCCCTTTTTCAGTTGTGATTTTAATAGTAATTTTTAAATCTCTAGTGGACTGTGCACATAGTTGCAAAGAACCTCATTATTTGTTAAAAGATTATACACAGTGGGCCATGACACCCAGCTTGTGTTTATTACCACCAAATCAGGCTTAAATAATATTTTAAATGCAAATTTATTTAGCACTGCTTATAAGTAAGAAAAAATTATGTGTTAAAGGGGTCCCACACAACATGGATATAAAAAGAAAAAACTCACTGGGTGGCTTTAATTTCTAAAACTATAATTCTGATGGAGGGCAACAGAGCAAGTGCAAATACTGGGCACATGAACATTTCCTAGATGTACAAGATTTCAGTAAGTGAAATCACTCTTAACCCTCCCAACAGAGGACTGACTTTCAAAATGGAAATGTGAGGGGAATGATTTAGTAACATGAAGAAAAGTCAGGAGGAATCCCTGAACCTGAAGGTCTTTTGACCACGGACCCCAAATCAGGAGCAGTTCATTAGGTGGGTTTGACACAGGATGTTGAATTCTGAATAGAAAACCATCTCAATACCTAGCATATTGTGGCTTGTCAATAAATATTAAATGACAACAAATCAACATAATGACACATTTGCCACTGTCCATAAAAAGGTATCTGCAGCTGCGAGTACCAGTGGGTGCCGATGCTGCTGTACATCAAACAAATTCTGAATATGTGTCAGTGTTGACCCCACGAAGAGCAGTCTGCGTTTAGAAAATTTTAGATGGACAAATAAACATAAATACCAAAACGTGTCATAAAGAACAAAGATTTAGACAAAAATTAATATTTTTTCTAATATATTTATTTCATATTGTAATCATTTCGATTATGGTTTCTGGGGTTTTTACTTAGATGGCAATCTAAGCAAGGGTGATATTCAAAATATTTGACAGCCGATTCAGCTTATACCCTGCCCTGTACACCTGGATGCCTGCGGTCATATCTGCACTCCACAGGGAACATAGCAGCTCCAAATCTAGGATAGCTAGTTGAGCTTTAGCAAAACTATTAAACAAACAAACAGTAAGAATATTGGGTATAATGGATATAAAGTTTCAGTGTGTGAGATGAAAAATTCTGGAGATTGGTTGCACAACAGTGTGAATATATTTAACACTACCAAACTATACACACAAAAATGGTTAATGGTAAATTTTATGTGTATTTTATCTCAATTTTTTAAAAAAGCATAATTATTTTTTTCAGTGATTTTTTTTCTCCTGCTCAGTAATTCTTAAACTCTACAGTCACAGGGGGTCAGTAAAATTCAATCTGAGAACCTGCCCCTAAAAGATTCTGATTCAGGAGAACTGCTTTAGGGCTCAGGAATCTATTTTCTTAGCAAACGTTCCTTGTGTCCAGGAACTACACTTTAAGAAGCAAATGCCAGCGCCACCTTTTTCTACTCCCGTGGTTCTTAGCTTCCCTTCCCACCTCTTCCCGTGTATTGGCTACTCTTGACCTCACCTGGCCTCTCTTCTGCTTCAGTCCCATACCTGGTCTTGTTTGCATGTTAACTCTAGTCTTAACCTTGCTCTCGTTCCTGCTACACCTTGGCTAATCTCTGGACATTTCCAATTTCTTTCCTTGCTACCCCCCCCCCCCCCAAGCAGGTAGATGATAGGTAGGTAGGTAGGTAGGTAGGTAGGTAGGTAGATAGATAGATAGATAGATAGATAGATAGAAATATTAAAGAACTACTAACAGACAGCAAAATTGACTCCTATGACTCATCTTTTCTATATTTCAGAAGTTTACCTGGCCAGGTGTAAGGAAGCCTCCAAAAAGGCAGAAAACTTTATACTACATATAAACTGCGGTGTGTGATTAGCTCCTCCGTAATCAAGGTGTGCTTCAGGAAGAGGTGGCCTACTGGGAAACAGTATTAGTGTTCACAGTGCCTGAGTTCCAGCTCTCCCTGAGTCTGAGCTATATGATTGTGAGCAGACACCTTACTTCCCTCAGCTCTTACCAGAGCTACATCTGACCACACAATCCTCTGTTTCTCCTGCCAGCCCCTCTGGGCAGTCCTATTTCATATAGACAGGCCATATATGCTCCTTGCATGACATTTGTGATTTGCAGTCTATATATTTTCCCTATGCCAACTTTATCTACAAATGCACTGGTCTTTTTCTGTCTTCCCATTTGGCTTCCCATTTCTGCCATTGACGGAAGTGGCCTATGAGCATTCTGCAGCCTGTTTCTAATGTAACTTTCTCACACTCAGCTCACCTGTTTTGAACCCAGGAATGTGCCCTGACTGGGAATCAAACCATGACCTCCTGGTTCATAGGTCAACTCTCAATCACTGAGCCACACCGGCCAGGCTACAGGAATTATCTTAATTCATCTTCAGAATAACCCAATGAAGTAGTTTTTTCAGATAAAGAAACTTTTCAGATGAAGGCACAGAAAAGTTAAGTAACTTGCCCAAGGTTGCATGTAGTAAAGGTAGAATTTCCACTCAGGTGTTGTGGACTGCAGAGTCCTTGCTTTTAATCAGCCTGTAGCTGTGCTTCCTGTTCCCTCCCACTATCATACCTGAACTCTCATTATCTGTGGGCCTCTAGTCTCTGCCACAGACTTCTCCATGCAGCTGACCAGGCCCCTGGATCTGGGGGTGAGCTCTCCTTCCTTGGTGGACACTGCTTTGGCTTCTCAGACACAGTCCAGCTGGAGCTTTACTGAAGTCCATAGCTCAGGCCTTGACATGATTAGTCCACCTTGTGTTCTAAGACTGTGCGCTCCATATTTATTATCCCAGAAAATTTAAACTCCTCAGCATTTAGAGACACACACGTATTGAGAAACTACTATGCATGCAGCATCTTGTAGGTCACAGAGATAGGCAAGACCAGCTCTGCCTTCAAAGACTGTGAGTAATTCCAGTTGGAAACAGGATCATGAGTAATTCCAGTTGGAAACTGTGTGCAAAGAGTTGATTTTTGCGGTGCATGGGAGAAAGAGGTAACTTCCTTCTGGGAAGACTCAGGAAGGAGGAGGAATTTAACCTGGGGACATAAATGGTTAATATCCCAGGAGTCAGGGATTGGGAGGAAAGATGCTTCTGGGGGAAGATCAGCCCTCATCAGTGGAGCTCCAGAGCCCTTCTGAGCCCAGCTTTATGCCTATCGGCTCCTTCCCTCTAAGCAAACCGCTTGCTCTTTACCAATGTCTTGCTAATTCCCACTGCTGAGATCTGGCCTGAGCTGTTTCTTAACCAGGAAGGCTCCCTCTTCTTACTGTGTTCAATCTATATCTTTTACTTTTGTAGAGTCACATCTCCCAAGAATTCATTTTGAGCTAATCCCAGGTTTTCACTACCATTTCCATGTTACCTTTAACCCCCCCACCCCCACTAACAGCTGTGAAACTTTTGCTTTATCACCTGATATTGCAGCCTCAGCTTGGTAAGCTCATACTTGGGACATACTTAAATAAAAATTATTTGGTATTTATATATAATTCAGCTTTGAGTGGATGTCCTGTATTTTTATTTCCTTAACTTGGCAATTTATTAAGGTGACAATCAAGGAGAGACCTGATGGAAAAGGGACTGAGCCCTGTAACTGCCGGGGAGGCCAGCATGTGAGAAGACCAGTGAGTTCAGAGTAGTGTTGTGGGAGATGAGGTCAGAGGTAGCTGGGCTCAGATAAGTTAGACTGTGGGAAAGACCTTGCATTTATTCCGAGTGAATAGATCTTAAATGAGAAGCAGCACTAACTGATCACTCTGGGTGTTGTGTGGAAAACAGCCTGTGGTGGGACAAGCGTGGATGTTCTTAGGGGGAACTCAGAGGACAGGCTTGTGAGCCTATAGCTGTTCTGTAAATCCACAGGGCCGTTGGAGTGCCCTGGGGAGTGCGGGTAGGCAGAGCTTTGACTAGAGGAGGGCTGATATGTCTCCAGGTCCATAAGTCTCTGTGGATTGAAGCTGTAGGTCAGGTATGGAATGAAGAGCCATATTTGTAGTTAGGAATGGCTTGAGTGGCTCATCTCACATCCCTGCTGTGCTAGCAGTGGGAACAGTCCCCACTTTTGCCTGTACGGCAGACGTGACAGTGAGGCATGAGCATAGTGACTTCAGAGTGATGTCACCGCTACTAAATATGTCGGAATCAGTTCATCATGAGGCTGTTATATATTCCAGTTGAGGTCTATACAGATATCCTTTCACTATAGAGAGGGATGCTTAAGCCGACTCACTTGAAACCTACCGAAAATCTCAATCGTCTCCCCTCCTCACGTGGGGCATCTCACATATTCTCTTGCATTTTTCACAGTTCTTCTAGTGAAGTCTTTATTTTTTTTTATGACTACAAGGGCTAAACATATTTATGAAAGGAAATTTGAATAATGCAGAAAAAATACTTTAAAAGGAAAAGAAAAATGAGTTATAATTAATTTGGTGTCATTATTATTGCAGGTGGTATTTTCCTTTAATATATAGATGAAAACATGCTGTTTGCCTCCAAATTATAAGCATTTTCCCCATCCTGAAATTCTTTGAGTCTATAGCCAATAAAAATTATTAGCTATATACTATAAAAATGTATTGGGAATATATTCTTAATATGTTGAATTCAGCGTTTGAACATTTGTGTCAGTCCTCCCTCCCTCCCTCTCTCCTTACTTTGAACATATCGCTAATCATTTGCTACCCTGAGTGTATTGGATCATGCTCCCCAGAATACCTGCAGGAAAAAAACACGCACAGAGAAACTCCCTTTATAGTAACAACAGCCCTACTAAAAGCGACAGCAAACATTTGTCCATCGCTTTCTGATTTGTAAGAGATTTCACAACCTGCTCACTGATTCTGTAGCTGCGGCCTTTCAGGTGCAGGGAGTGCTCCGTCCCGCCTGGTGTGAGTGAGGTGGGGAAGCTGGATCCAGGAGGCTGCCTGCTCTTCCTCGGAAGGAAGGCCCGAGCTGGCTCTTTTGACCCGCATGCTCCAGGGGAGCTTTCCATCTGTCCAAATGTTAGCCTGGAACTAAACGCCTCCACACAGTGATGAAATCCCTAACAAATGTAGCGACAACGCTGAACATAAGGCCTTAATTTTTTCCCAATTGCTTGCATTTACAGTTAATTCAATTTGAATTATAAGTCACCTCCATGCGAATGACTCATGCACTCATTATTATGAGCTTTGTTTTCTAAAATGTACAAAACAGAGAGAAGTTGGTTTGCAGACTGTGCCTAGCCAAGGTAATATTGAGCTGGGTTCCCACTGAGAGAGTCGTTTCGTATCTTGTATTCCAGCTTTGGAGTTCTACAAGAAAACAGAAACATCTTTTAAAAGCACATTTGGACCACTGTCCACAGTGGCTATTGGAGGGGATAAATATGCAAATCTAAGTTAATTATGTAGCAAAGTGAAAGAAACTTTTTTTTCCTATTCCAGGACATTTTGCCTCAGGCCAGCTGAAATCTTTTCCCAAGTGCAGATCTTTGTGGACCTAGACTGGCCAATAGACTAGGCCTTGCCCATTGTGATGAAACAGAGGAAATGGTTTCAAAAGCAAATCACTTTCACACTTTATAAAAGACTGGAGAGAAACAGTAAGGAAATGTCCAGAAAACAAGCATATAAATAGATAATTGTTGAAATATTTGGATAATTTTGAGAATAAATGCAGGCTAACATTTTTGGACAGTGAAATCAGCTTTTCATAATAACTCTGTCTCCCAGCCAGTAATTTCCTTGTTCTCCCTAATTTATTTCACTTCTGTGGAGCTGGCAAATTCCTACAGTTCGTACCTCAAACAAACTGGCTTCCCAGCTACCACATTCCGTTGTGAGACTCTTGTCTTGCCCCTGGCTTTTATGAGCAAACTGGTTCTTGCCACCCATCCAGGGAGCTCAGGATCCCTGAAAGGGCTTTGAGCCTTCTGATGACTTTCCTTCTGGGGCCCCCCGGATGCCCAATATCACAACAGTCTGTTTCATTTTGGACCCAGGTCCAGAGTAACTCTAAAGTTATGCAACCTTTAGCAGCCTTTGGGCTCCTTCTAAGGTGGGTGGGGATTAGAAGAGAGGAGTAAACATACCCAGGCAATCTCTGCTATGGCTGGTGTGGTCATAGCCACGATTGGAGACTGCTGTAGAAGGCAGTGGGTCATTCGAGGTATCTGGTTTGGGGCATTTTTTTCCCTGGCCAAGGGAGAGGAGCAGCAGTGACCTCTGCTTCTGAAAACTGGTCAATGACCTGGCACTGTGGAAGTTTTCATGCTCTTGACTTTGGATGGCAGCAAGTTTGTGTCTGGAAAGTTTACAGTGGACGGTTAGGGACCCATTAGAAAGGAGTAGAAAACTAGTGGGAAATAAAGTGGTTTTCCCTTTGGTGTCCCATCACCGTTCCTTTTGGCTAGAGTCACCGATTTATCTTGCTCAGAGCCACCCTGCTGACATGAGATCTCTAGTGATAGAAGTTCTCTTTAAATCTTGCAGAAGTTGCCAGAGCAAGGAGTTTCATTCAAAGCAACTGTGGAGCATGTCACATAGGGATGGATGTGAAGTCCCAGCAGTGTTGCTTTGCCTGCATGGTGACTATCAAACTGAGAACTGGACCAGAAGTTGTGGAGATGTGTAAAGACTTAATGGAAGCGGTCCCAGTTTTGGAGGTGTTTGCAGTGGGACTGAGGAGAGCCATTCATCCACTCACTCAACCTAGGTCATTGGAGGATAGTGTTGTGTTAGAAAGACATAGTCTGCGCCCGAGAGCAGCTTACAGTCTGTAAGGAAGACATCAACTCTCTGAGAAAGATATTAAAACAAAACAAATAAGGCACAATAAATATGATAGAGCACCTGGCTGAGAAAACCCGGAGGGATGACTGAAGAGTGAAGGAGCAGCGGGGGGAGAGTCATCTAAAGCCTCTCGAGGTGGGTTTGCACTCAGTGTCCCAGGGATGAGAAGACGTGGAGAGCAGAGCTGGAGTGTGAGGTGGGAAGGACAGCAGTGCAAAAGCCCAGGCGGGGAGTAAACGAGTCGTTTTTGTTTAAAAGGTTGACCTGGTTTGTGGGTCTCTCTCAGTGGGGTGATAGTAAGAAATGAGGCTGGAGAACCAGAAGGCACGTCGAAGAGCTTCTTGAAAACCGATGAGAGAGTTGAGAATTGAGGTGCAGAGAGGAAACTACAACATAATCTTTGGGAGGGTGACTTGAGGGGGGCTGGTGGCAGGTGAAGAGGACACGGGTTTGATTTCATCTGGTATAGGTAAGGGAAGTTTCACCGACATCTGAGCTCTTCCCTTCGTTCAGACTGGTAAGGATTATGGTAAAGCTGGAGACACCCCTGCCGCCCAGAGGATGTCAGCGACTGAAGCACAGCTTATGTTACACAGGAGCCGTCAGGCGGGGCACGCAGCACTTTTAGGGCACCTGAGTGTTGTAAAGTCTTAGATTTGGTGTGTAACTCCAAGTAACGTCCAATTAGATGGACAGAGTAGAGGGGAACTGGTAGGAACAGAGTGATGCTCAAAAGGGGAGTGGGAGCCTCTTTAAGGTAGGTAACAATCCCCTGTGTTAGAAAGGTGGCTTTTTTCTTTTGTGATTGTGGTCGGGTCGTACGCAGTTGAATGACTTTCTGTTGGAACAAAGAGGAGCATCTTATGCTTTGTGACAGATGATTGCGTTTTGTGAGGGTCCAGATCTAATGGCCTCTGCCCCTGCGTAGTCCTTCAACAAACAGTACAGAGCTGTGCAAAAACACAGGAAAGAAACAAACAGAAAACTGGAAAACCCAGCTATCTGGGAGCATAGCCTTGGAAGGTGGTGGTGGTGTTGGGGGTGGGGTGTTCATAGGACACTTCCAGAAAAATTTGGATAGTATACTGAGTGGCTAACGTGTAGTGGGTTAGCATTAACTGTAATTATTTCCTAACACATCCAGAGACAGGAGAGAGAAAGTAAACCTAAAACCTAAACTAACCTTCAGACTAACAAGAACACTAAGGAATGCACATTTTTAAGTGAGTCCAGATTAGCATAAGGAAGAAAAAAATGAGAGATTTTTAAAAAAAATTAAGGACTGAGAGCAAAATGGATGATAAAGGTTAGGAGTTGAGAAGAACGCCTGGACCAAAGGGTGATTGTCTGTGAGAAGGTGAAGGAAGAACCGCGACGGGGAGAGAGGCAGTGGGAGCCGCTGGGCGCTGGAGCGCCGGTGCCGTGGCAGGTGGGGTTTGCAGCCCTGCCACCTCCAGGGCCACCAGGCTGCTTCCTCAGTTGCAACATCTCCGCCCCACAAGCTTCTGCGGGCGATACCCAGCCCTGCCCCCTCTTGGAATTGGAGGAATGCATCTGTTTGTGGGCTGCAGATTAGAGTTTGGGGCTGGGGGTGTGGTACAAGGAAAGCTGAAGTCCTTGGGTGGCCTCCCAAGACATGCTTCAGACCCTGAGCTGATACTTCTAAACTTCCTTCTCTGATAATCTATAGTTTTCTGTTTTTAGAACTACATTGTCAGCGGTGTCAGACCCTTCCCTGATGATTCATCCATTTAAGACTAGCAGTAATATCTCGTTTGGAAATTAAGCAACAGAAAGGAATTCAAGGGAGCAAGCTAAGTAAAGACATTTAAATTAAAACATGTCTATAAGGTTGCACTACCAAGTTAATTCAGCTCAGTTTTATTCCAGAGTTTTATACAAGGTTTAAAAATTATATTTTACTTTATTTTGCAAAATTCATTTAATCTGAAAATTTTAAGTTGAGTTAAAAATTATTTTTAAAGGTTTTTTGCCCCTGTATGATACCAATATACATCAGATATCTTATAAAGAGTTAAGGGTTAGTTTTGAGTGTCTTTCATTTTAAAAAGGGGTTTATTCTCAATTCACCTTGTTGCAAGAAAAGATTTAAAGTGGCTCTTAGAAAGCCTTAGAGATGGGTGAATGCTTTGAGGAGATGAAAATGGAAAATTCTAAATAGAAACAAATGTCCATTATTTAAAAATATTCTAGGTACTGTTTTGAGGCTGGAATGTGTTATGTCCGAGGAGTGTTGCCTTGACACGGTCGCCTGATGTTCTGTTTGTTTGTGGAATGGATGTGATGTTACCATGACGTGAGGTTTGCTCCATTATCAAAAGTGGACAGAGTCGGCCAGGGCACAGTTTAGGCCTTTGGGGGGTAGCTGATCAGATGTGCAGTGCTGGGTTTCTTTATTCAGTTGTTGGGTTTTTGGTTTTGTTTGCGTGTTTTTTGTTGTTGTTTTTAGTAAATAAATAATTGGTGTTTATTAACAAAAATTCAGAAAATACAGGAAAGAATTTTAAATTTTCATACCCACTATTTGGAGACAAACTAAAACTTTAAGTGTATTTTTTTCTAAAAAATTATATATATATGTATATGTGTGTATTATGCTGAAAAAATTTTTTACTTAGAACTGTTACCTAGACATGTCCTAGTATCTTTAATGCTTTTGTAATCATTCTGTTCCATATATTGCCCACCAAATAAATGAGTCAGAGTTTGCTTAACTGTTTGGTTCCTTATTGTTAGACATTTAGCATCTATGTTAGTTATAGTTTTCCATTATAATTTTGACTTCTATCTATTGACAATTATTTCTTTCCTATAGGGTTATGGTAATAATGCATAAGTTAATATATGAGAAATAGTAGGTGCTTATTGAATATGGTCCCCCCCCCCCTTTTTTTAACCTTTGGACTTAACGAGGCTGTTTTCAGGATCTCTGAGTTGATGTTTGTAAACGGTAACTCACTGATGTTTTGAAAATGATAATTCTAAAATTGCAAAATTCCCTATTTTATACACGAGAGAGGGTTCTGAAAAGTTACTTGTCAGGTCTAGTTTTACAAACTGAAAATCTTTTAACTACTAGGGCAGGGGTTTCCAAACCACTGGGATACTTTTTTATTCCCTAAAGAATACTTTTTTCCCCTCTAACTTTTTCCAGAATTTAAAATATAAGCAGTAGAGTAAAACAAGTAGAGAGTATAATAAATCCTTTTGTATCTAGCATGCATTTTGAATAACTTTTCTTTCCATTTTTGTTTCCTCTGTTCTTTCCTGCCTTTTTTTTTTTTTTGCTTTGTTTTTATTTCATTTTGTATTTTTTGTTGGATTACTTTAAAGTAATTCCCTGATACTATAACATTTTATCTGCAGAAACTTTAGATTAAAAGGTACAGATTAAAAAAAAAAATAGCACGTAACCACAATACCATCATCATACCCAGTAATATTAACAACCGTAGTAGCATCTAATTTCCATATCCCCTCATCCCACCCCCAAATCTTTTAACAATTGATTTGTTTGAATACAAGATCTTCATATTGCATTTTATTGAAATACCTCTTAGGTCTTTTTTAATATGTAAGAGTTCAACAGTTGTGGGGTTTTTTTGTTTTTTAATGAGAATTCTTGAGTCTCACCTCTAACCTGCCGAATCAGGATCATCAGGGATATGGTCTCATGGTCTGCATTTAATAAAAGCTCTGTTGCTGATTCCGATGGACAGACAGCTTTGAGAACCCCTGTACAAAGGAGCATACTTGAGGCACCTTTGGAATGAATTTTTTAGTAGAGGAGTAAGCTGTTCCCTAGTTTGTTTATTTTACAAATGTGAACCCTTTATTTATTGGATTTTCTCAAAATGGGACTCCTTTCTTGTCTGGATGATAATTGAGATGATATAAGGCTTTTTCTGCGATCACTTCTTTTTCTCCCAGTGATTATTCCTTGTTAGGGGTGTTTTCACTGCTTTCTGTTGAGAACTCCGTATTAAAACTTCTCTGTCTGTTTGCATCACGTCTGTAGTTACTTTTACTTGACAAAAATGTTATTAAACAGAATAGGTAGGGAAGTAGGAAGAAATCACCTATAATCTTTCTGCTTAGAAGTATTTACTGTTAGTATTTTTATTGTATTTCATTCTAATCTTTTCATATGGCAGTAAACTTTTTAAAAGACAAAGTCTAAAATCCTATGAGTGATGACTAAATATTCTTTACTATCAGTTTAGTGGCTGCCTGGTATCTCAGCATATGTGTATGCTCTCATTTTGGTATTTGTCTTGTTTAAATTGTCCCCTGGTGCCCTGGCTGGGTAGCTCAGTTGGTTAGAGCATCATCCTGATACCCCAAGGTTGTGGGTTTGATCCCCAGTCAGGGCACATACAAAGAGTAGCCAATGAATGCATAAGTAAGTGGAACAACAAGTTTATGTTTTTCTCTAAGATCAATCAATCAATAAAAAAAATTGTTTACAGGTATGGATAATACTCTGTTAGAATCCCTATAGCTTTTTTGCACATCTATGACTGTTTTCCTGGTTTAATTTTTATATTTCTGAGTTAAAATATATATAGTTTTTATTTTGCCCAATTTGCCTTCAGAAGGGTTGTATCAGTTTATGTTCCTGTGAGTGGATGAGAGTTTCCCTGATCCCTTGTCTACACTGTGGTCATTCTATTGCAAACCATTTATGGGTCCCTCCCTTTTTCATATTAGTGGTTGTTAATATAGGACCTCAGTTATGCTTTCTGAGGCACATCACTGAACCTGATGATTCATGATTTGGCCCTTTTGACTCTTTGAGTTTTAAGAAAACAGGTTTGGAGGTCTGGGAAGCCACCTGTGGTCAGTTCAGAAGCTCTCAGCCCCCATTACAGGGATGAGGGATAATCAGAACCATGTAGCTGGCTAGGGAATTTGTGTTCATCTAGTTGGAGCATTTTGGATATTGCATTTTAGGCAGAGATCATGAAATGCCAGGTTCTGTGGGTGTTTGGTTGCATTTCATGAGTAAGCAAAATGAATCCAAAATAAATAAGCTTTGCCGATTATCTTTAAGATCGTTGGGGTCCAAGTTTGCAGAAAAAATATTTTACACATGGGTGTATTATTTTCGTTTTTATTGCGCTTCATTCTCTTCCCGTATTTATACTGACGCTGCAGTCGGCATGTGTTCACTTTTCCTCCCATGCAAACTCTGATGCCATGCTAATAAGGTCTGAAACTTTGGGCCCACTTGATACAGATCCTAAGATGTGCCCCCTGCTGTCTTATCTGGCTTTTCTGGCTGCCTTTCGTCTAGTCTCCTGTCTCAGAGGAGCTCTCCTTACAGTGTGACTGAAAAAGGAATCGCGTGGAGAGGAAGGGAGAGGCAGCTGAGGTTTGGGTGGGGAAAGGGAGAGCTGAGATATTGGGATATTTTGAAAAACTGGAGAAACCCATGGTTTGGAGTGGGTTATGGCCATTAAGCAAAACTCACCAGCGTGGAATGAGCAAGGTCAGGGAAGACGGGATCCCTGGCCAAACTGGACCTGGCCTCGGGCGGGCCCGCCTCGGACACCGGCCCGCCGGGCCGGGCGCTGCTGCTTCTGTGTTGGAGGCGGCGGGCTGTGCGTCTCTGTTTCGTGCTGCGATTGCCCGGCGCAGACACACCAAAATTCTTTGCATTTGTGACTGTTTATGCAGCACAACAGGAGGAGCTGATCTTGTTATTTCAGTGTAGATGGTCAGCAGGATAATTCAGACTCAAATGGAAATGATTTTATCTCAAATTGTCCACTTGAGCCATTCACATTATTAGAATGAACGTTGCCAAATTTCAGTTTACTTTTGTGCTGTTTAGACACACTTCATATGGTGCTTTGTTTTAAAAGACCGCCAAGTATTTTTATGGAAGTATTTACAGGAAGTTTGCTTCTCAAAGGCTAAGGCAAAAATATTATTACTCCTTTGGTAAATGCATTTATCCAGATCTGCTTTTGAAGACAATAGCCCAACTTAGAGCTGGCATTAAATGCAATGATTTGGGTCTTTCACAGAGACAGTGTCTAATTCAGAGACTTTGCTGTTTTTGGCAATCACACTGCCTTGATTTAGGTGGGACAGGGATCAGGGATTAAAACGGCCCTACTCAGGAGGAAAGTGGACAAGTCTGACAGCAGTAAAAACCAAGACATTGCTGTATCCGGAAAATTTATGGTTAAGACCAGGGAAGTCTGGAGAGTTAGACAACTCTGCCATTTATTAATTTCCTGGCCTATGCAACATGTTTTACTTTTGAAGGCTGATCCATGACCTCTGAAAGGACATGTCTTCAAGCTCTGCTTTTTTTCTTCATATAAAATAAAGATATTTTACTTACAGTTTTCTAAAAGAGAAAAGTAAAATAAAGGGGGGGGGGAGTTCTATGCTTTTCCATCCAGATATGTGGGGGGAAAAATTTGTATTTTCTCTATTCCTATTTTGTGTACTCCAAAGGTTTGATGCCAGAACCTCATCATTTACAAATATTTCCCTGGAGACTGAATGTGAGCAACTTATAAAACATTTTTTTTAAACCTTGCATTGCATTTTCCTGAAAACTCTCCCAGTACCATGCTCAATCCTTATAACTACACACACACACACGCGCACACACACACAAGGACTCTTCAGCCGTGGGTGTCTTTTGCCCTGCTAACCCAGCTGGGCTTGTAGTGTATTTTAGGTCTTAGTGACTCACAGTCTATTTGTTTTGGTGCCTCATTTAAATTGTGGTATCATAAATCACTCCATTTTTTAATCATTTGAGTAGCAAACACCCCAAAGCATTAAAGTTAAACAATGTTAATGGGGATTTATTTTGGATGCCATTGTTTTAATATGACAAATGGCCATGCATCAAGCTGCGTAGCACAGTTTATTTATGCAGACATAATTAGGCCTTTGAAATGAAATATACAGTGAACCATTTGCCAGAAATTCAAAGCCTACTTGACACGGTCCCTCCTCCAATCTTACTCCATCTATGTGCTTAATAGACTTAAAGCAGAATGTAAGCTAGATGAATACTCTTGGTTGGGGGAAATTGTAATTTGGCTTAGGAAATAAGTTACCTGATGTTCAGAATGAAACACTTCCTCCTCCATTTCTTTGGCTTTTTTTATGATTTCCAGTAGGAAAGACTTGAAAGTTAGAAAAAATATATTTTTGGTTTCAGACATCTGAAAAAGAGGCAGTTTCCCAAAATGGTCTCATTGAAGAGAGAGGGTTTCCTGCTCCGAAGGACATTTGGACCCAAGGTTCAGGGTCCAGAGAGAAATTGTGAATGTCCTTTCTCAGAGATGTTGGAGAAGAGCATAGGTGTGCTTATTTTCAGGACCATGTCAGGACTCGGGTGTTCTTGTCCCTGACCCTCTCTGTTCATCCTGCTGTTCTTATGTATGTGTGTTGGATGGGGGGGTGGGTAGGAGATATAGTAGTTCATTTAGTGCCAACTAGATATTACTTTAAGGTCGTAATTACCTACATTTCAATAGTTAGGAAGTAGGGACTAACTTGGCACAGAGACAAATTCTGGGAATGAGGAACCAACCTGCAAGGAATTCTCACAAATTCATTTTAGCTTTTCAACTCTTATTTGTGCATAACAGGGCCCAGTCTTCTTCATGAATCTGAGAGGGCGTAGGGTAGTATCGATAAAGGCAGAAAGAGAAAGCAGCATTCCTTGAGTTATGTCCCATTTCTGGCAATCACTGTATCTATTGCTTGGTGTGAAATATCAGAGGAGGTAGGTGACTGCTTAAAAGTCTGAAAGCAGGGAGTTGTTGACCCTCATTGATCATGATTTTTCTGGTCAAGTTTCATATGTAACATCTCTGTACTAATGAAGCCGAGACACCTGGCGGTGACCCATGGACCAGTACTGTTTGGATGAGCGTTCTCTCTGGGTTTAGCTAATTAGTTAGGGAATGTTTTCATGTGAGCCAGCACCACAGCCTGGGATTTGACACGCTCTCAGAACCAGCCCATTTCTTTTAAGAGATTACCAGTTCTTGAATTTCATTTTAACCAAGTCTTGTCTGTGAAGCAAGATATACCTCCTGGACAACAGATGACACATATTCCTACATTTTTCTTAGAATGTAGGAAGTAATATTAATTTCAAGGAGAATATTTCTAGCCAATAACAAGAATTTCCAACTGTTTTATACCTGTCCATACCTTTGTTGCCAAGAAAGAAATCTTTTAGCTACTCACCTGATCCTAGCCTCCCAAGAGTTATTATACTGATCATAATCATTAGTGAGCTTTTAATGTTTTATAAGGTGACACAGAGTGGCTCCTTCTATTGGCATAAGGAAAGTTCACAAATTTTGTTGTTGCTGTTGTTTTCGTACAAATGACTTTGTACTTTTAAAACTCAGACTTTCTAAATTTACACAAAGACCTCACCCTACTTCCAAAACTTACTTTCTTTTTACTCCTTTTTACCCGAAACACTGGAAAAATCTGACAGTTGAGGTGGAATAAAAAAAAAAGGCATTGAAAGTTCTCATGTCTAGTTCTTAGGACTGTAAGCTTGAGGGTAAAAGATCTAGTAAATGGAGAAGTGACTACTTATTTGGGGTTGGAAAAAAATGAAAACATTGTTAGTTATGAGACTTAATACTTTTCAAGGTTTGTTAACCTTTAAATCTATGCCTGGAAAGATCTATGGGTGAAAATAAAGCAAAGGATTTTGATCCTAAATCAGAACTTTTAGAGGAATGACATTCTGAGAGCTTTCTCAGATACTGTGTTACTACAAAGCAGTTTAGTATCATTTCAAATCCAGGACTTGGTATATAGATTTTCATTGACAAAGTGCAATAAGGATCTCCTGAGGTGGTCGTTAAAACTGTAGGCCTATCCCAAAGCTGCTGAATCAAGGGGTCTGGAAGACACCTTGTATTGCAAACAAGCACAACAACATTTGAAGACAATAAGTAAAGGTTGTTGTGTGATCTCCCCGAGCATCTTTCTCCCTCCTAGTGCTGCGCGGAGAACGAGCTGTTGTGTGAAAGAAGCTGCGTGGGAATGACATGATGAGTGAGGCTTAGCAGTCAAGCAGATTGTTCTTCTTCGGGCAAGTCACCTTTAACTTTTAGCTTCGGTTTTCTCATTCGTAAACTGAGGACTATCAATCTTTCCTAACTTTGATAAGAATGAAGTAAAACAAAGTTATATAAATGTCATAGCATGTTGGTTGTCACATAGTAGGTTCCTTCCCTTTATTGCATTAAAACAAATTAGAGTATAAAGTTCTGTTTCATTTAGGGCCTAAACCAGAAAGAATCAGAAAGTCCAGTATTTCAAACCTAAGCAATTCTAGTTTGTAAAAATAGCATCTGAACTGGCTGGCAGCCTGCCTGCCCGCCCCCTCCCCCTTTTCTTCCCTCCCCCTCTCTTCTCTCTTTATCTCTTTCTCACCAGCACTTAGCCCTGAAACACATCTTAAAGAATCAGGAAACTCTCAAGCATGGGGAATAACTAATTTCTTAATACATGTGGCAGTGCACGAATGTTTTTGGATTAGAATCAAGCACAGAGGGTCTCTTTTTGTAATGGCTTCACTTAAATTCTTTCATTTATTTAAGGATATTGTTTAAAAGATAAAGTCTATGTATTCCATTAAAGTGTTTATAGTATTAAGAGATTAAAAATTGCATTTGAGCCAAATGATAGTCAATAAGCAGTTACTAATTCTCCCAAGAGATCGTCTGAGAAGCTTTACAGCTGTAAAGTTGCACGTGTATTTTTTCATTCTTAATAACATAAAGTATTTGCTGCTACTATACTCTGTTTATTATGTTAAAAATTCTCATTATTAATATTAACAACATTTACCGTGTGCCAGACATTGTACTGTGCACTTTGCACACGTTATCCATCTAAATGCTTGAATCATCCCTTTGAGGGTAGTTTAATTAGTTCCATTTTATACATCAAAAACTGAGGCCCTGAGAGGCTAAATCTGTTAAACACCATGATGAATTGTAGTCATAAATTTTAATTTCTGTCTTTCTCAGTAGACTGAATAAAAGCAACTTGGGGTCAAAGGTCATGTCTGACTCAAATGTATATCCTCAAGTTTTGATAAATAGTTGCTGAATGAACAATGATGATAGGAATTGTTATCGATATTGAGTGCTTGTTATGTGCCTTGTACGGTGCCAGAAGCTTTGCATCTGGGACGACTTAGGTTTGCATCTCAGCTTTGTTCCCTAATAGAAGTGTGTCCTTGAGTGAGTTGCTTAGCCTTTCTGTGTCTCAGGTGCCTCCAAGACAAAAAGGGCATAAGAATACTATATTTTTTGAGGATTAAATGAGTTAACACATATAAAGCACTTAGGGCAGTGCCTGGTACAGAGCAAGCAGTCTATATATATTAACTGTCATTCCTGGCTGGCATGGCTCAGTAGTTGAGCTTCGCCCTATGAACCAGGAGGTCACAGTTCGTTCGATTCCTAGTCAGGGCACATGCCGGGGTTTCAGGCTCGATCCCTAGTAGGGGGCGTGCTGGAGGCAGCGGATCAGTGACTCTCTCTCATCATTGATGTTTCTATCTCTCTCCCTCTCCCTTCCTCTCTCTGAAATCAATAAAAACATTTTAAAAAATTTTCTAAAAAAAAAAAAAAATTAACTATTATTATTTCCAACCTGGGCATGTCTCATTCCAAAGGATGTGCTCTTTTTATAGCACCTATCTTTCTTTTTAAGAATGTGTTTGCATGTTTAAAAATAAAGATTGTATATTTAATACACACAATATGATAATTTGATATACATATAGGTAGTAAAATGATTACTATAGTCAAATTAATTTACATGTCACCTCCTCACAGTTACCATTTTTTCTTTTTTTAAATATATCTATTGATTTCAGAGAGGGGAAGGGAAAGGGAGACAGACACAGAAACAATGATGAGAGGCATTGACTGGCTGCCTCCTGCACGCCCCCTACTGGGGATCTGGCCCACAACCCAGGCATGTGCCCTGACTGGGAATCCAACCATGATCTCCTGGATCCTAGGTCAGTGCTCATCCACTGAGCCACGCCAGCTGGGCAGCAGTTACCGTATTTGTGTGTGTAATGAGCGGACCTGAAATCTGCTAGCATAGGTCCAGTGTTCAGTACAGTTTAAGTATAGTCATGATATGTACACATTAGCTTTTTTGATGTCCTACTTTAAAATGTTCATGTAGACAGATCCAGATTTCCTTTGTTTATTACCCGAGCTAACTTCCTACATTGTGGTCTTCTCAGCACTAAAAATTCCATTCATTAGCACATGGAGCGCATAAGCGTGGAGAAACACCTCGGGCCTTTCAGAATTAGAATTATTGCTGGCTCAGCCTTCACGGAAGGCTAAACAAATTCCTCTGTCCAAGTAACAATGAGTTATGTGGGGTTTTTTGTTTGTTTCCTCTTTGTAACTTGTATCAAAGAGAAGTTTCTAAATCTTGGATGTTCTGTAAGTACCTTCTAATGGGTTTCCTTGTTTAGTTTTTCAGAAGAGTAGGTACATCATCCCCATATCTCTGCTTGAGCACTCTCAAAGTGTGTTGACATTTCAGGAAGCTTTGAATGTCTCTAAATGCATCAGAGTTTGGGGCTGAGTGGTTGGCCCAGACTCAGAGAAATGTGCTACTCCAGATAGTTTCCAAGGATGATTTCTAATGATAGAATTGTGACTGTACACACGTATGTGTCTACACAGGTCAGTATCCCTTACAGACCCTTGCCATTTTCTTATAATTTTAGAGGCCTTAATTATTTATTTTAAAATTTTGCTCCCAGATGTAGTATTCCCTTTTTGTTATTTTTTATATTTTGCTAAGATACAGATATTATACCTTACAGTTGTTGAAGTTTGATAAACTCTTACATGTTATCTTTAACAAATATTATCTAGAGGCCATCTTCTGACAAATAGGACCTTTTGTCCACTGAATTGTCCTTGTCCATGAAGTGTACAGTGTTCCTATAATTATCTCCCTAAAAAAGGGCCTTGTAAGGAGAGAGGGCACATTAATATTGATGGCACATTTTTTATTTTGAATTTTGCCAAACTAAGGAGAGAGTAGTAGGAATTTTATAAATTTTTCTTGTACAAGCATGTGTGTCTCTCCTCTGAGAGAAATAACCTCCTTCGATAGTACAGGTCGTTTCCTCCTTTTGAAATGGAATTAGAGTCAAAGCTTCTGCCATAGAAAAGGGCAAAAAAATAGCTCTGGTAGTTTATTAGGCTTTCTTGGGGGGGTGGGGCAAGACAAAAGGACAAAACACAACCAAAATATCCTTTTTCATTAAAAGTCAGAATTAGCATTGCAAATACAATCCAAATTTCAGAGCTGTCACTGAGGGTGAACCTTTTGATAAATTGGATCTTGATATTTACAAAATCTATTAAAATACAACCAATAGTGTGTTTGTTTACATGTTGACAAGATGATCTACACCCTGAAGGTCAGGGGTGATGTGAACTGTTTATGGTGTTCTTGTCAAAGTAGTTAAAAAAAGGGGGGGGGGAGGGAGGCTATTTAAAGAGTTTTGATGGAATAATGGTTTCACCACAAGTGTGACAGCAAATTCGAGGATCGTCTTGAAAAAGTTCAGTTGATTTGAAACAAAAGCCTGTGATGTTTATCAATCCAAAAAAAAAAAAGGAGGAAAGTTTCTCTTTTTTCCATAGCATGTTAAAAATCTGGCAGCTCAAATGGAAAAACAAATAGTGAAATTAAACAGAAAAAGTATTGATTTAACTTCTTGGGTGGTTTATCAAATGCCACAATGAACTTTTCGTTCTGTCTTGTCATTTATTAATTACCCTCTTTTAATCAAACCAGTTAAGGATCGCTTTACAAACTTTTGAGTTTCTTCTGTATAAATAGTTCCAACAGCTCAGTCACTTTGTCCTATTACCAAATATCTTTCTCAAATTGTCAGCCAAGCTGTAGCTCTCTCCTCTTGTAAAAACTCAAGATGTATCTGAAAAATAAATGTGGGGTTTACATAATATTTTTCCTAGCTTGAATTTACCACTGCATTTGGGTTCCCTGTTCTTTCTTTCTTAACCATTGTTCTGGTTTTAATTATTGGAGGCTTTAGCTCTAAAAGGACATGGAGGCATTCAAAGTCGGTTAAGTGTTACGGTCCAGGTCTTTATTTTAGTACTTCAAATTAGCATCTGGAAGAAATGGAATAAAAATTGCACATATTAATTTCAAGATAATAGGTTAAGTTTACTTTAATGAAGACGGTTGGTACAGCCAGTTAACAAAATATGAGTTGGTATAAGTAGATGGATTTAGATGTTATATCCCTATAATCAGTTTAGAAAACATTTTAATTTTTGTATATTTTAAATTACAGTAGCATACACAGAAAGCTAATTTATGGACACATTTGAATTTGTTTTTGAAAGGAACTGAACTTTTTCCTGTGTTTGTCATAAAATGGATTAATTAAACGAAATTAAGTCAGAATAACTGTAGACAGACATATAAACTATTAACTTCTTATCTCTATCAGTCGTTTCTAGTATAAAATTGCTGCTAAATAGTATGTGGTTTAACTCCCAGAAATTAATTCTTTGAGTCTGTTGCAATGACTTGGTTCATCTCCAGTTACTGCTCAGTGTGCAGAGATGTGTGATAGAGCGTTACATTAGACAAGGTTTTAAGAAGATGACCACATTGCAGAGACATTTAACCTGCAGTGATTGACACATTCAGCCTCCGCAGGCAGTAAGGATAACCAGACCTTATCAAAATAAATGCATAAAAGGGCCAAAAAATATTCTTTAAGAAAAAGATCCCAAATCCCTGTTCTCCTTAAGTAATTAAAAGCATTTGCTGAAAACAAATCTCTGTGGTTGTCATGATTTAAAGATTATGGTCAGCCCAGAATTAGCCATTTGTTAGATGGTTTACATGGGCTGGAAACCACAGTGAGGTAAAAGAAATGAAAGTATTTTGAAAACACTAAAGTCCTACACAAGTGCAAAGTGCCGTCATAGGAACATGCATGAAGCCACTTTTGCCTGAGTGCCTGTGTATCGTTGTTTGCATCCTGTTTGATGAAAGCTTAGAAATCATTAGCTCAGGTAAAAGTGTTAGTGAAAAGTCTTTAAGGCAATATCAGGTTGTGAAACTCACCATCCTGAAAAAGCTAAGGCTGTTCCCCTAAGCAAAAGCAAAACCAAACCAAACAGAGGCGGCCCTGGCTACAAGACAATGCAGAGGTTTCTCCCTTGAGGTGACTCCACTCTGCACACATGTCCGAGGGCTGCAGCTCGGCTTTATATTAAAGACCTGTGGATTTAAGAACACTTCAGGGTGTGTCCTATAATGGTTGCTATAGATAGGATGTTGGTAATGCAACATTACCCCAAACCACCTTTAACTCCCTTTTCCAGAGCCCCGGGAACTATTTCTAAGCCACTAAACTATTACTAATGCTGATTAATCACCCATGACTGCTTTGAAATAAAACAAATGATTTAAGAATTAAAGTTTCTGTGTCCCATTATCAAACTCATTAAGTCATCTCAAAGTGCTGAGTTTTGGATGAATTTTTAAATTCCTAAGACTCTATTCATGAACAGTCACCCCCCCCAACACATACATATTTATCTGTGTTACCCAAATATTAAAATAACCAGACCAATCTATTTGGACAGCAGAGCTCAACATAATTATTTTAGAGTTTCATTCGTTTGTTTTGTTAACTGTCACACTGCCTTGGAATGTTTTTTTAAAATTTTTTATTTCTTTTCACTCTCCCTAAGTAAAGAAAATTCAAGTATTAAAATTATGTTTCAGATGGTCTAAGGTTTTACAATAAAAATGAAACTTTCTTGTTTGACCAAGTCTCGCTGTTCTACTCGATGTGCTTGGGCTTTGCAGAGGTCTCTGTGAAGATGAGGGTGACTAGGTTTCTTGTGAGAGTGTCAGGGAAGACTGCAATTATAAAGCTGTATTTCCAGCCCCATCCCTTTCTGAATTCAGACTTTTATCTCCTTTTGGAAAATTGTTGCATTTACAGGTTTTAAGACTTATGATCATAAGACTACAACTTTGAATGTATTTTTTTGGCGTGTTGAATTGTGTAATGTGAACTATGGAGGCCTAAAGTGAATCATACCACTTCTATTTTATTTCTGCCCTGTTTTTTTTCTTTTCTCCCCTGTTTTAATGTGCTTATAGGGTTCACATTCGCCGAGAATGGCAGTGAGACTGTGAGATATACCATATTATTCATCCAATCCAGTAGACTGTTTTACAAAGTAGATACCCAAGAGGCCAGGGTGTTTCTAATTGTTACTATTTTCTGTTCTTTTGTAGAAAGAATGAAAGAAAAATTTATATACATACATAAATATATATGTATGTATGTGTATACATACACACACACACACATACATGTATATATATATATAAACCTAGTTGGAAACTATTCTATGTGCTAGTAAATAGAATAGATTACAAATATATTTTAGTACATTTGACTCTATTTGGGGATATTTTAGCTACAGTTTTTCTTTTTCATTTTAATCCTATTTTTGTGGGGAAGAGGCTGGGTATGTAATGTTATTTCTAGTTTTTTTCCTGTTACTCATAGTGCTATTAAAAATATTAATATTACTGATCTTATTTATGCTAAATTTAAGCAAAAGAATACATGCTGCAGTGTATTTCTTTGTTCCTTATTTTCTAGACGTCATTCTTTTTGACGCTGTTTTCTGGTGGTCTCTGTCCCCCCTGCTCTCCTCACATGCTCAGAGGTCTGCCAGCAAAGTGTACATGGGCACCTTAGCTGCTGAGAGGCTCCCCAAATTCATAGTATGTTGTGACAAAATCCCACATGCTGCAGCCAGGCTCCTGGGGCTCCAGTTGCAGCTACATCACTTTCTAAATAACCCTATAATCTTGTGCAAGGCATTTCTCTTCATGCCTCAGTTTCCTCTCTGTGAAACAGGTGGACGGATGGCAGTGAGGATTAAGGGATATAATAAATGGTGCATCTTTGGAACCGTCCCTGGCAAAGGTAATCACTAGGTACGCATTTGCTGTCATTTCCCAGTCAGCAGCGCATTGGAGCGCATGGTGGGATGGGACCGCAGGAGGACTGAACTGGGAGTCCAGAAACCCTAGGTCTGGACCTGGTTCTGCTCCCATTTACTGTCAGGTGTCTGTGCAAACCACCTTAGGAATCCTGGGATCATCAAATGTTTTAATTTAGAAGAGACTTTTGACATCACCCTGATATTTTACTTATGGATGTGCAAACCAGGAGATCCACAGAGCTTGAAATTACTCGTATCTAGTACATCAGACCCACAATTTTATAAATATTATTGCTTTTGGCGAGGCTAACATGAAAAATTGATTTAAAGTCATTTAAAGAAGAATATTCAATGCATAATGGTACTGATAGTGTCAAGATAAAGCAAAAATCATTTATGTCAGTGCTGAAGTAAGGGAAATCCTGCCTTACTCCAGGTTCACCCTGTCCCTTCCAAATACTGATAGAGGCTGGAAGTGTTTGACAGCCCACGTGGTTTCCTATAATTTAACATTTTTTCCATTCATGATTATATGTCCAAATATAAACTTTGTAGGCCTGAGTTTTTCCTATTCTAATAACTTTAAAAAGAATCAGAGCACAGTGAATATTGGTTCAGCATCTGACATAGTGTTCTGGAATCTTACATGCAAAAAGAAGCAGTAGTTGTTGGCAGTTGCAGTGAGTTGAGGGAAGTGTGAAACGCACTTTAGAAGGAAAAGGCAGATATGAAAACCGAAATGTCAGGAATGGCTCTGATAGCGGGTGGGCTATCTTATCACACGCATAGGCACATTCACTCATTCACTTTCTAGCCCAGATTGTTAAGCGCCCATATCATCTCTTCTCCTTATCTGTGTGTACACACAGGTAAGCCTGACTTCACACGGTAGCCGTACTTTTGAAATGCTGTAAATACTCTGAATTTATTTCATTCACGCCATACTTTAGGGCTCTGGGGAAGTTGGCTGCTTTAAGGAAGGCTATAGTAAAGCTTTTTGTCAAACAGAATCACTGCCTTATTTCTTGTAAATTTGGGCTTTCCTATATCACATTTTCCAAAAGCAAAGCAGACACACAGTCAGAATGTTCAGGATTTGGGCGTATTAGACATCAAGTTTTTGGTTTTGCTTTAGTTGATTCGTTGTTTGTGTTGAAGGCATGGAGGGGAGCTATTGGAAATGCCCACCACTCTCTTACTGACCCTAGTCAAGCACCATGTCCCCTTCAGCTGCTTTTAAAAATGTGCTAGGTCATTTTTTAAGTGAATAAAAGTTCTAACATTAAATTTTTGGTTCTTTGACAAATAAGAAAAAGAACAGCTTGTTGTAAATCTTTCAAACTAGGGATCCAGCCTGGCCCAAATCAGCTTTAAAGTATAACATGGAGCCTCTTGGTAGATTCTAACAGCCACCTTGTTTTAGGTGGTCTGTGAACTGACCTCCTCCTGGGGACAATCCAGAAGGAGTACAGCTCATAATTTACAGGTAACATTGAGGGAAAGCTAGGTCTTCCCTTTGTGTTATTAAATTCCCTTTGTGCTTTTTCTTTGTAATTTTGTTTTGTGCATGGTGAGCTTGAGAGGAGGAGAATGCGGACAGTGAAGGACGGGGGGTCTTTGCCGTTCTTGAGAGGGTCTTTGGAGAATTGTTTCTGTATTGGTTTATGCTGAACCCACCTTTGGTGAAACAGGCATCACTAGTGTGTACAGGCTGTGTGGACCCTGGTGACTTAATTGTATAAACTCACTGCATCTCCTGTTTTGAATGTATTGACTGATTCAGTTGGTCCTGAAAATGTGGGGATTTCAGGATTTTGGGTTGTTATAGGCACAGAGTTGGATTGAAAGAAGACAGATTCTGGAACCAACGTGAGTTGAACTAAATAGGAGAGAGAGGAGCCCGAGGGTTGGGCTGGATGATGGGGGAGGAGGACCTGGAAGGAGAAGGGATGGGTGGCAAAAAGGATGCTGCAGGAATGGTCTTCATTTGATATAAATTACTCAAAATCGTGTTATAAAAACAAGGAAGTAAAACCATGAGTAGCAACGCAGAATTTATACTTTTCTCTAACTCAATAGCGCTATTTAGTTTCTGTGTTTACCCTTGTAACAGCTACCAGAATTAACCATAAAATATGATTGACTTCATTTTTACAATTTGTTTGTGAAAAGATGCTGATGTATTTGTAGCTCTTATTGCAAACTGCAGTAAACCCTGCATTTAATTTTTTTTAAAAGGGAACTGTGTAGTCAGTAGTCACAGCTGATATCAAACCATTCAAAAAATATTCTAAGCACTGTTGCAAGCTCATAGACCTCCTAAGTGACATCATAACTTCAGATTATAATTATGTCATTATTAATGTGGCTTAAGGAAAAAATGGGGTAAGTTCTCAGATATAGTAACATCTTTAACTTGAAATTATCTATGCTTGGCCAAATCAGCTTGCCTGTATTTTCTTTCATAAAACATTTGGTCTCAATTGTAGTTTTCTTTCTTTCAAAAAAAAAAAAGTTCAGAAAAAGTTCAAAATGACATGATGAAATATATATTTGTTTGGAAAAATGATCTGGTTATTACCCTGGCAGCTATCTTAAATTTTTAGGGTTATGTGATATAGTTTTTATATTAATACCATCTTTGAAACTTATTTATATGATGTAACAGCTCCAGTGGTTATATTACATCCTTGAAAGCAAAAATGTACAAACCAGCCAAGATTTATGCAACTTCTAAGCAAGACAAAATTATTTAATTTAAGTAAAAAGATATTTGTTGGGTTTTAATTATGCCATTTAGAAATTGACATGTATTTAATTTATGTAAAAAGAAACTCAAAGATGGTTTGTAGAACAAAAATACTCCTATCTAATAAAAAACGGCACATATCTTCATAAGGCTACATAGTTTTGCTTTCTAATTAAAGCAAAGGTCTGAGAAATGGGTTTAATGAATGAGATTCTCCCTTCGGTGCATGGAAATGTTATTGTATTTACTCTTGCTGGGACTTTGGTTTGTAAATGGTTTACCAATCAAGAGAAGGCAAGTTGTTCTTAAATAAATTATAGTTATAAGTATTATTGTTTCTAAAGTTGTGTATTGGCCTAATCTTTCATCAGATGTGTCCCCGCTTTTAAATTGAACCTCAGATTCTAAGTTAAACATTTTTGTAAAAATAAAGTGAATTATTTTTAGGGTAGCTTCTGCTAGTTATTACAAGGGTAATTATAGAAACTAAATATTTCTATTGAGATAGAGAAAAGCATAAATTTTGTGAAGCTTCTTATGATTTTACTTTCTTGGTTTTATAACCCAGTTTTTTTAATTTTTAATTTTTTTAATTAAATTTATTAGGGTGACATTGGTTAATAGGATCATATTATAACCCAGTTGTGAATAATTATATCCCAAGCTCAGAATTGTTTTGCAAATGTGCGTGTGTGTGTGTGTGTATGTGTGTGTGGACAATTCTTATTGTTTTGAGGATATAGGACTAATATTATCTTTCCATTTAAACTATTTTAACTTAAAAAGAAATCCAGTGTGAGCCAATGAAATAAAACTGAGATGATTTGGAAATTTATTTCAAGTTCGAATGTGCCTCAATATTTCAAACATCATCAGATACCTTGGCATATATATTTTTATTTCAAAACAATTGTATAGAGTTTTTTAGAATTTGTTATTATTTGATGCTTTTAATATTTAAGATACGGGACCACTGCACTACAGAAAAAAATAATTTTTATTTTCTAGGCATTCTCTTTTATAGCTGTGCCTCAGTCACTATTCTCTGCCCTTCCTATGCCTTATTTCTGTAAATCCTTTCACATCCTCTGAGGTTATTATTCTCTTTTTACATGTCAGAAAGCAAACTGGAGGTGTTAAGTAACATGCTTAAAGTCACACAGCTGAGATTTGATTTCCGCTCTGTCCAGTTCCACTTAACACACAGCATCCATGGAATGAAAATTCTCGTCATTTTCTTCCCTACTTAGTTTTTCAGAAATATTGAAGTGGAAGGAAATTTGTTTTGGAAAACCCAAACCCACCAGTAAAAAGCAATAATAAATGGTTCTATTTACTGAGCACTTACTATGTGTCAGACACATGCATTATCTCATTTCATCCTCACAAATGCCCTTTGAAGTTGCATTAACATCTTTCTCATCTTACAAATGAGATAAGTGTTTTGCCCAGGATGACACAGCTCCTAATTGCTGAATCCAAGATTCAGACCCAGGCTGTCTGATTCTGCTCCATTACCGTGTCTCCAAGTCACTGAAATCTAAGTGTATACATTACACATTTGTATAATTGATTTCACTTACAATTTTGTGGAATTTTAAATATATAATTGTTTAAGAGCTTATTCTTATAAAAAAATGTTTTTATTGATTTTAGAGAGAGAAAGAATCATCAATGTGAGAGAGAAACATCGATCGGCTGTCTCCTACAGGTCCCCTCCTGGGGACTGAGCCTGCAACCCGGGCATGTGCCCTGGACAGGAATTGAACCCGTGACCTTTTGGAGCATGGGACGCTGCTCAACCAACTGTGCCACACCGGTCAGGGCAAGAGTTTATTCTTGACTTAGTTATGCTCTGTAGGTTGGAAGATATAAATTATAATTAGACTTACACAGGTCTAATGCAAAAGCATGTGACTTATAGTTATGTTATCTGCCCCCTTATTGGGCATTGAAATATTTTTATTTGTGCTCAAAATGGTTGTGTTATGACTTTTATTCTTCTGGGTTCCAGCAGCCACATACTTATCTTTAAGACACACTTGCATAGTCATCAATTCATAGGCTTATAGAAATTAGCACTGCTCAAGTCAGAATTAGAACCCAGGATTCCTCATGTGTAGCTCACCTATGAATGAGTAAACTAGGAAATACAAAGGCATAAGCCAGAGAAAGGTAAATAGTGCTTTAATTTATAAAACATGTAGAGCTTACAAAGCAAGTGGTTCTATTAGATTGACTGATTTAACGTGATTATATACTTTCTTTTTAGTAGGAAAAAATGGTACCATCAAAGGGTTTGATTAGAGCTGAATGGGAATGCTTTGGAGTATTAATAACCATTGACTCACTGAATCCAGAATAGGCGGCAGTTAATGTCTACAGAGCTGAAACACTGAGCTGGACGATGTGACCTGGCCCCCTCACATGATTTCTAACCTAAAAATATCTGCTGTATGAAATAAACCAACCAAAGGACTCTATTGGTTTACTTTTCTAGTGGTCCTGGAAATGTGGTCAGAGATTTAGGCATAACCAATACATCAAAACAGTTGCAACCAAATACAAAATGAAAATACAGTGAAAGGAACATAGGAAGCCCAGGGTCTCTGGAGCCAGGAAAGAGGAAATGAAAGTGAGATCAATTCAGAGACCAAAGAAACCTATGAATCTTTGAAGAGCACCTCCTCAAATGTACATAAAACACCCCAAGAATTCTAGCTCATCCTCACATGCCCTTATCTCCTTTTCTTCATTCAATACTGCCCTTCCATCTGTGTGGAATTTGGCAGTAGTGTTTAGTGTGTGTGTGTAAACTCACCCCTTTGAGAATCTGCTGAAATCTGTGGACCATCTTCCCAGAAGATTACTTAGATGCACATACATTGTCTTTCTGAGATTTCGGGGTGTTTGTAGCCTTGTCTGAAACCTCTCTATGGACCCCGTGGAAGAGACCCCTTTCCATTCTTTTCTTTCAGCCCATAGATGCTTCCTGTAGAAAGAAGTGAATTCTAAGTCTTGTCTAAAAATGAGGAAGCATACAGATTATAACAATGTGGTAATTAGGTGGATGCCTTTCCTTGGTGTTGACATTAGTCATACCTCTGCTAACCAGAGGATTTGCAAACCTCGCGCCCCAGACGTTCAGGTTTGCTGATCTCTTGCTTGGATTTCCGGGGAATCATGCCTTGTGGACTTGACGGCCTGTCCAGGAACACAGGGCTGTCTCTCTGTGCAAAAGCGCCGTGTGCCAGTGCCGGCCACACGCTTGCCAGCCCTCTGGCCCAACTGCGTGAAAGGAGCTTTATCAACAAGCCCAAACTAGGGCTGTTGAGAGGCCTGGGCTACTTCCGTTTTTCGAGGCCCTTGAAATATGGAAAAATGAAAAAAAACCCACGAAAAACCAAAACAGGGTTACAAAAACAGGGGTATACTTTAAATGTTTACCTTTAACAACTTAATGCTTTTAATACCAGAAACATATAATTGTGCTATTCATAAGTTAATTACAGGATTTATAAAAATGTTAATTTATGGCTCACTACAGGCAGTGTGGTCCAGGCAAAGGACCGAAGTTCAGAGTGTGCAAAGAAGGCCTCCTTTTAATCCTGTCGGCCTGTCTGTGTGATTGTATATATAACCTCATTTGGAAATGACTTCACAAGTCTAAATTTGAGGCTCCTTATGGATTGGCCCTGCTGGCACCCCCTGCAGAGGATACGCAGAAAACTCTTCTGCAGGAGGAGCTGGGGTCGCCCTGTCACCAGCATCCCTCACCTTCTCCTCTGAGTTGCACTCTGATGAGGAACATGCCCTGTTGTCCTGGAACTGCAGGAAGGCGGTCCGAAGCCTCACCCTGGACTCTCCCAGGACCAAACAGACCATGTGTGCAATAGGAAGAGTCCCAGGAGGCATCATTTTTCCTCCCCAGGAGGCCTTCAGCCCTCACTATGGCACTTTGAATTTCTTTCAAAGGGCATTATGCCCTCATTCAAGCCTCACTTGAAGGTAAAGCTCAAAATGCAAATATTTCTAGGAGTAGCACCTTGACCAACTTCACAGGTAGGAGTAGATCTCAGCTACCAGGATCCTGATGCAAGTGAGCACTAGACCCAGCAGAGAGGGACTGATGGAGGGTAGAAAAAGAATCACCTACAGGAAAGACTAGGGGGAGTAACAGTAACCCTCAGCAGGTCACAGTTTGGTGGGTTGGGATGGGAGGAGGGACCAACATTGGCAGGGAGGCAGCTATGTGCCAGGTTCTGAGTAGCCTCTGGCCTCACCATTGACTGAAGTCTTCAGGCAGCTGTTTTACAGTGGCCTGAACTCTGCAGAGACAGTTGGCATTTTTAAAAGAAAAATGTTCTCGTTAAAAAAAAAGATAATTATGTGAAGGTGATGGATGTGTTAATTAACATCGGGGTGGGAATCCTTTCACAATCTATAGCATATCAAATCATGACGCACACTTCAAATAGCTTACACTTTTGTCATTTATACCTCAATAAAGCTGAGAAAAGAAATCCCAAAGAACTAAGGGGAAAGAATAATAAAAGAAGTGTTAATTTTAGCCAGTGAGGCAAAGCACACTTTTTCAGGTAATGTTGCATCCCTTAAAATTCTCCCAGTTGGATTTTCCACTCTGCCCTAGCTAAGAGAGCAGACAGATATGGTCCAGCCCAGAGAGCAGACAGATATGGTCCAGCCCAGAGAGCAGACAGATATGGTCCAGCCCTTAGTGTTCAGGCACCTAAAAGTTATTGTATCCTTTCATCTGTATCCTTGTGGCTATTCATACTTTCGTCTACCTGTCTATCCATCCACTCACCAGTCCATCCATCCATCTGGCTGACCAGCCAACCAATCAACCATCCAACCAATTAACAGACATTTATTGAACACCAGGTACCTACAGTAAGTTAAGCTCTGTGTTAATTGCTAGGGATACTACGGTAAATAGGACAGATTCTATTTTTGCCCTCATTGAGGGGATAGTCTGGCAGATTTTAATCAAGTGTTTGTTTAAGGCTGCCTCCACAATCCAGAATTTGTAAATAACTAGTTTTAACTCTTTAAAATCAGATTTTTTTGGGTAAAATTATAATGTATTACCCTTCCCACACTTAGTAACCCCATTCTAGACATCAAATGTCCAAAATTTGGATGGGAAAAATCTACAGGTTGTGGTGCCAGAATAAATGTCTTCTGATTTGTTTATGTGTGTCTCTCTCCTATTGAACTGTAAATTATTTGAGGGTAGGGACTGGGTCTTAAGTTTTCAGTACCCTGCATTAAGCACTGGCTGGCACATAGTAGCTTCTTACTAAATGTTTGTTGAAAGTGTTGTCTGGAAGGTCAGAAGTCTGCCCTCCATTAATGCCATCACCTTCTACCCTTGGTACTTCATCTTTTGGGTCTTGATGGGGAGGAGACCTATGGCAAATATGTGTGTGTGTTCAGTCCTCTGTACAACTGTGCAACCTTTCCTTCAAGAAAAATGGTTCAGAGAAGCCAAAATCCATCCCTGTCCCATGTCTCTTGTTCCAGGACAAACTTGGAATTTCATTAGGTTCTTCCTATAAGCAGTTATTTTGGGAAGAGCAACCTCAGGGGCTCTCCCTCAGGACCATGCCTGGTCTAGGCCAGTTGCGACCTTCGCACTCTCACTTTCTGGAGCACTGTGAATCTGAGGGTTGATAGTGTCTCTGCCATTGTCTGGGATCCAGGGCAAGAAGTGTAAATTGGGAAATGAGTGTGTGCTCAGTACTGTCTCAACTTGATGTAAGGAATGTCTTCTTATTTAAGATCTGTAAATATGTTTTGTACCCTGGACAGATGGTCACTTTCCCTCTAATAAAGTGTGTCTGACAATCACGCTTTATTGGTGTGGTTAGGAAAAGAATGTCGTAGACTTAGGAAAACATAATAATTTAAAGAGTGACACATTTCAGCGAAGAAATAAAGCTGTAGACTGCTCTGAAAAGAAAGTAAAACCATAGGAAACCATTACTTCATTGGGACAAATATTTTGTGTCTTCAGACATTTCTTACTAAAAAAAACAACACATGGGTGAGTTCTGGGACATGGGGTGTGTGTCTGCACATGCATGGAAGTAGCTCTGTCTGCTTTTTCAGGGATGTTCCCTAATTACTGCCGAGTAAGTATTTCATATGATCGCTGTCTGACACGGCAGTTTGCACCTAGGCTTTGGTCCAGGCCGCTCCTTGGACACCGCACCCTTCATTAGCCACCAAGTTGAAGCGTAAAACCAGTAACCGTTTTCACGGAGGTCTAGATAGTATTACACACCCACTAGAATTTAAAAATCAGAAACTTCCGCTACAGTGCGGGTTACGGAATCCTCCATAAGATACAGTGCGTGAACCCTACGGAGAACCCGCGTGTGCCACAGCGTGTGCAGTGACTTCAGTGTGTTACTTACTGTTCCCGGTGCAGAACTACTTGCCGCGCTCCCATGAGTAATGAGCAAATCCCCAGCAGCTCGCACGGGTAATGTTTCTAAAATTAGTTCAGCAAAATGATGGTCCCCTTTCCTGTTTGGTGGAAAACGAAGGTTTTGTTTTTCCAAGTGGAGGATCGTGTTCACTCAGATTTCCCTGTGGCTTGTTTCCAAAGTGGATACTTTCTCACATACAGCATGTGCTGTGTTTTGCTTTTTTCACCACCCACCTTTACCGACGCGGGAAGGGATGCTGAGTAGCTGTGCAGGTTTGCTGGTCAGCCTGAGATCAGTCTGGGCGGGATTCTCGGGCTCCAGGTGCCGCGGCCTAGCTGCCTGGTCCCGCTGCACCTCGGCCAAAGTGAGGGGAGCGGGGACCGTGGGGTTTCACTCACGCACCGCAGTGTGCGGGGCAAAACGTGATAATATGAGCTGCCTTTGTTTATCACACGCAGTTCATGGCAGCATCTTTATAAGCCCCCGCTGGCGCTTAATAAATATGAGAAGATACAGGCTTTCTTGATTACTTAGATCTAAATGTTTATTTAGGCTTTCATGGGAGTTTTTCTTCATTTACACAGACTTCTCTCCACTGAGCAAATGTCCCTTTTTAAATGTGGACTTGGTACATGTGAAACAAGTTTGCACAGGCTCCAAATTCATTTCATTTGTAAATATATTTATTGGAAGTCAGGACTTCTTGATGGTGACTTGAATTAAAAACTGGATTTTTAAAAGTAAACAGAATAGAAGCAATTTTTAAATGGGTGAATTGTGTCAAAGAATTTTACAGTTTGTGAAAGACATTAATGAGATTAAAAAAAGAAAAAAGAAATGGCCACATGAAAATATTTCTGAGGCTGTTCTTAGCAAATGCAGGATTAGCAGCATTTTCCTTTTTAGTGT